>NC_080568.1:7755000-8073750 GCF_030253575.1 Rhododendron vialii
AAATTGAGTACCCAATAACAAATAACATTTCAGAGCCATTAATCGGGTCGCACGGGTTGCAAGCTGATCACAGTTTCAAATGTAAGCTGAGTTCTCACAACAAGAATTCATGAGAATGACAGTCCGACGTACCCAAAAAAAAAAAAAGAATTCATGAGAAAAGTTGAAAAGGATTGGTCATGGAAGGATGAGAGACCACAAAGTGTAAAATGGTTATGGCCACTCACCCTTCCAAGATATTATTCTCCACCCTTCACTTGATACACATTTCTGGTCAGGTTTAGTTCTGAAAATTTTAATTATCAAACTACATGTACTCTATGTTGGGAGTCTGATTCGACTGAGGTTTCTCAATGTGCGCATCGACCCAATCCGTTGGGAGTATTCACGAAGGCCGCACCACATCACCGGAGCCCAATACAATAAATGGCTCATATCCACTTTAAAGGCTAAGCATGAACTATCCAATTGTAGATTAAGGTCAAACCATCTATTTATCCAATGTGGGACTCAATCCTTCATACATATTCCTAACATTCTACCCCACTGACTTCTTACAGAGGCCACTTATTTTGAACTGGATGAAGACAAAAGTCTTACCTACAAATTGCAAGAACCTAAATTAGGCCATCCCTCCCCAGGGCTCATTTTTACACTCCCTTAGGACTATTCAAGCTCTAATTTACTAATGATCATAAGATGGTAGTAACCAATTTACTTATGAATTATGATAAGCTATAGGATGCAAGGATAATGCCAGACTTCATAAGAGAGGTTGTTGGGAACATGGATGGTAAATCATGGTATAGAGATGCGTAACATGCAATGCTAGGAGTATAGATCTAGCGTTACGTATCATGAAACCGATAACGGGAAAAAGAGAGCTTTGGCTAGAGCAACTGAGAATTAGATTCAAGGAACTAGCAAGTCGATAAATATACGCATATAATTTCAAGCCGTTCTGTTGGGTGTAGGTAACACAGTATATGAAAGAGCAAAAATGCTAAAGGGTTATGTATCATCTAATATTTAAGATTTGTAAACTTGTTATTACTTGGAAATTTAAGTACTCCGTAACTTAGACAAGCTGTGTATACGTTCTGTAGGTTCAACTTCAGTGTGGGATGTCTTCACCCAAGTTGAACCTAGGCCACATATTTCGCTTTCTAATTAAGGTACTCCCTCCGTCCCTTTTTAAGTGTCCTGCTTCGTAACTCTAACTTATTAAAAAGATATCATCATTACACCTTTCACATCAACTTTTTCCTCCACTTTCTTTACTTACCCATCATCATTACACTTTTACTCACTAACTTTTCAAAATAAAATCTACTTTTAGGGACAAAATAGACAATACACCAACTTTTACCCTCCTAACTTTACAAAATGAACACTTATTAAGGGACAGCCCAAAATAGAATACTAGACACAAAAAAAGGGACGGAGGGAGTACGTTATTGAAAATCCCTATTGTGTTTTACATTGGATAGCTAGAAACCTCTTCTATGTGCACTATCGATAAAAACTAAGACAAGGGAAAAGTTCTCGAGTTTTTTTTTTTTTTTTTGAAAGGCGAAAAATTTATTAATCTTTGAAAGCAAATTACAAAGATTAAAAGGAACCTAGACAGCTTCAAGCTAGAGCAAGAAAAAACCCACAAGGGAAAACAACAACTCCAACAATCACAAGCCAACAAGGACCCCAAGGAAAAACGGTAACACACCAAAGTTGGCAAGAAACTAACAAAGAAAACACCCAAAACCCAAAGCTAAACCCAAAAGGGGCACACCCAAACCTAAACATCGAGTTGTACGGAGCATCTTATCCATGAGGAAGCGGAAAGTGAAAGGGAAGTAAGAGGGTGGAATGTATCGTAGCCACTCAACTCGATTTGGACCCATATATAATCATTGATCAAACCCACATTCGCGACTAGGTTCACTACAACAACCGATTTTATCGTACCGAATAGAATTTTCTGTCTTCCTAGTGCTCAATGAAAAGAGAGGAACTCACTATAAATAGTAGCTAGCTATGGTTACTAGCCATTGACAAACTAAGAAGTTTGCGTGAAAATCCATCTAGTGTCCCCTAGAGGTTCCCCGAACACTTCATTGGGAATTACTCTCTTTTCCAAAAAAGTGGTAATCGGCACAAATTCCTGCTGAAGTGTTTGGGGGAACTCCTGGGCTCATTTGATACTACCAAGTGATTTCACAGCTATGATAGAGGTGGTGGCAATGATCTTATTGATCTCTTAAGCTTTGTTTTCCCATCTTGGCCAGGTGAGCATTACAGTAATAGCCATTAGGGTTTCATAACATATACATAGTACGGGATCAATTTTGTGTCATTGATTTCAATCAGCTGACTTCTAAAATTGTGACCAATTTCTCTTACTTAGGCTTCTGCATGATATATGGTCAGAGTTGCTGTCTCTTCTTAATATTCTTGATATGCAACAATTCAGCGGGGGAAGCATGCAGGATTTGGGTACAAGGGTGACATCAATTGGATTCATGGAAACCCCTATATCCCGCTCAGGGCTGGCCCTGAGAATTTGGAGGCTTATAGCGACTTTTAAAATTGAAGCCTTTTTTTTTTTTTTGCTCGGCAAACGAAACTATTATAAAAACTCAAACCGGATACATCGAGGGTGCTCGAGAGAAATAAGAACTACTTACTCGAGCAACCAAAAAGAAATGGCGAACTAAACAACACCCTCCAACTGAAAATTGGATGGCGAAACACCTCACAGCCAAGACATTTTACAACTTCAACAATCTAATTCCATCCAAAAAAATCCTAAAATCCTCCACCGAATACACCTTTATATTGAATTTTGCCTATACCCACATTGCAACTCTAGTTTTAATCAACTCACCCACTTCCTCAGAGCTTGTTGTAGCATTGTTGAACACGTACACATTTCTTACCAACCACAAAGATAAAGGTTTTCTATAAAAATTGAAGCCTTAGGTTTTCTATAATAAAAAAAAAATCATTATAGGTGGTTAATATAAGGTAAAAATATTGAACATGGTATTTTAGTTTTGTAATTTAACTAAAATAAAATTTTAAAATATTTTATACCATTAGAAAAAAAAAATCAAACATAACGAAATACCACTCATACACTACATTTTTTTAACTAATCATGTTATTAACTTTAACCATAAGAATGCAAAAGATATAAAAGCTGTATATTATTTATTTCTAGATCCAAAAGAAAAAAAAATAGAAAATCCTAGATCCAAAAGAAAAAAAAATGGAAAAAAACCTTCGTCAAAAGAAAACCTTCCTAGGAGTTGAGTCAGGGATCTCCCATCCCAATATCACGTATCTCACACAGACCACTTGTGCTAGAATTAACATTGTGTTGAAACATGGAACATTTATATAAATATAATATATTTTGATTTTTTTTTTAAATGAGGCCCTCGTTTTTCTAAAATTTCGGAGGCCTATGGCACCGGCACCTCGGGCTTTAGCCCAAGGCCGGCCCTGATCCCGCTTCGGTATAAATTCAAATTTCTAAGAGGGGGAGCCTCTCTCTCTCTCTCTCTCTCTCTCTCTCTCTCTCTCTCTCTCTCTATCTCTCTTTCTCTCTCTCTCTCTCTCTCTCTCTCTCTCTCTCTGTAAGCACAGTCACAAAACAAAATTGACAAGTAGCTTCAATAAGGAGAGTCACCGCATGCATTATGCTTTCTCCCTTGGCAAACACCCAAAAAAAAAATTAAATCGACAAGTTTCAGGGTAATGGGGCATTCCTTTTTCAGTCTAAGTGCAGAAAAAGAGAGTCACCGCATACATTCTGCTTATTTGTACAAGTGTTAATAGACATACTTATGAATTCACTTTATATGTCTATTTACACCTACCATATATAATCCACAAAGTAAGATGAAGTAAAAATACTAAACTTACAAAAAAAACTCAATGTCCAATGCCGATAAAAATAAAAAAAAAATTAATGTCCAAACGATCATGTTCCTCTCCGATAGCGGAAAAAATTACATAGCTTGTTGAAATTTACAAATGTTTCCCCCTTGATAGTTCTGCCCCTGAATCGCGCGAAGCAGCCTAAAGCATGAACTACTACTAGCTCCAAATGGCTCACAATCACCCTATAATTACTTTCATGGACTGCAGTTTTGATTAGCTTTTAACAGTAAACACTAATCTAGAATTGGGTGCATATGATATGCGCGTTTTGAATCTATCTTGATTGTATAATATTCATCATATTAAGCATTACTGTAGTTGCGTTCCATATTAATTTGACGAGAAGATATTCAATGTCCCTGGAGCAAGGTTGAGCACGAATCTGGACCACATATTGGTGTGAGATGTGGACCACACATTGGTGTGAGATGTAGACTGCACACCAATATGTGGTTCATGCCCAAGTGTGAACTCCACAACAATGTGTGGTTCAGATTCATGCTCAATCTTTTCCTAGGGGATTGAAAGTTTCTCTAATTTGACTCAATTTACGGATTCACATTGTTTCATGTGTATTATGACCGCATAAATGTAGTATGTTCGAAGTGCATGAGAGCATCCCAAACAGCCTTGCCTCTCGATCCCTCCAAAATCAAATGCTGGTTTTGCAGAAGGAAATTCCCAAGTACGCAGTACAACTAATGCCAGAGATATAATTAATTTGTGTATTTTGTGTTTGATACTAGCCACAACTTGCGTATTTTGAGCAAGTAAGGATACTAAACACGCCCGAATCAGCTGTTGGCATCTTGAATCGACGAGTAGGGCAAAAATGACTCTTCCCCAAATAATTTGGAAACTGTTTAAGGATTTTGATGAATTCAATCACTAGGTAATTTGCAAGTATATGTAATTTCAAAGACACAATAATCTCTATATTACGCGTTTACATGTCTAAATCCAAACACCAAATTCGTATCTAGATCCAGACACAAATAATCAAACAATAACAAAAAATAAATAATTCCTAATCAGCCGCCGGCATCTTGAATCGACAAATAGGGCAAACATGGCTAGTCCCCAACCAAGTCTTGATGCACCCCTCATGAAACACAGTCCGGCCCTGGGTTTTTTTTGGCCCTAGGCGAGGTTTCGAAAATGGGGCCTCGCATTTGTTAGTATAAAAATTTGTTGTTCACTATTAGGAAGTCGATGTGGACGTGGACGGGAGAGGGTGGGGATGTGGTGGGCTTGCGGTTGAGTAGGGGTGGTTGACAGAATTTGTAGACGACCGGTCCTTATTATGGGGTGGTGGTCGAACACCATGAAGTCCATGCATCTATAGAGAGAGAGAGGGTATATGTATATTTTTATGATCTCTGTGTAACAGATTATGCAATTTGTGTATAATTTTGCAATGTCTTGGGGGTACAAGATAGTATTTATAAGAGCTGGTAATATAGAAACAAAAAGTCTGGAAATACACAACTTCAGACAGAATTGCCGTCGTAGCTGTTCGATGCATGTAGGTTACTATATATCGAACGGCTCCGATTGCAATTATGTTTTAAAGTTTTTTTGACTTCCTGTGTAAAACTTTCCCAATCCGGAATTGGATAGGAGAACTATTTATATATACGAATGTGATCAGTTTCCTAAATTATGTTATCTAGTGTTGTTTGATTTACTTGGAAGTGAATACAATGAATTTTACTTACCGAACATCCAACCAGTTCGCAGATTATCTTGCTTAATGGGAAGCTGAACAAGATGTCAACCTTGTATTCCTTATGAAAAATGTCCATTGCTATGAGAGAGTTTGTACTTAGAGATAAGCTGAACATTAGGCAAGTTTTAGACTAGACTTAGTAGTTATTTTACTTCCTTAACAAGCTATGTTTATTATGTTGATACTCTTGATGTGGTACTTTGTTTCGTAAGTTTTTTTATGAATTTCCGTTTGACCGGAAAAAAAACAAGAATACAATGAATTTGAAGTAGTTCTATGGGCACAGAATTTTAGATACCAATGAAGTACAGATGGGATGTGTGGGCCAATCTCAAGTCTTACACAAATAATTGGAATCCTTCAATTTGTAGAAGACAATTTTTCTCACTTTTTTTTTATGAAAAAAGAAGAAGAAGAAGAAAAGCTCAACCAAGTACCTTTAAGAATTTGACCCATTCAGTTAATTTTACGATCGGATTTCATGGTTTGAGCACCACATAGCAATGCCTCAGTGACATGCAACAATTTTTTGTTACGTGAATGGAATTGGACCCCAAAAAGTCTGTCGACACAGACAATCTGTGCATAGATCGCAATGTGGAGCCCACTATGGGTCCCACACAAACGATCTAAATGGCACAACGGGAGGTTAAGGAATCAAACATTTTTTCAAAGGCCTCCATGAAAAATCAGCTCTACGGATATTTATAAGTACTCGATCTAATCATCTAATTTTTCATTAAGTTACTAGGATCCAAAAATCTGAATGAAAAATTAGATGATTAGATCGTACTTATAGGTATCGAATTGAACTAATTTTTTACAAGAGCCCTTGAAAATTATTTTAAATTTAATGAACGGCTCAAATCGTTTTTGTGGGCCTCATCACTATAGATTGTCTATGTCAATAGCACCTCTGGTTGGGAACCCTGCTATGGAAATAGAGCATAGCCATCGACGGGAGCCACAGGTGGGCACTTGGGGCCCACTCTGTGTAAAGACCCGTGTTCTTTTTTTTATATAATTGTACAGCTTGTTGAGATGTACCGTGTGGATATTCGGTGTGGATATTCGTAGAAGGGTACAAGAGTAATTAGGCGAGAGGAGCATGTGTGTGTGTGTGGTGAGAGCATGGGATTATTTTCCCATCTCTATTATTTCTCCGGGGGAGAAACTTTCCCCATTTCTCATTTCTCTCTATCGACAGTCTCTCTCTCTTCTCCTCTCATCTGAATCTCACTCTCTCAGTCTCTCAACCAAAATCACTTGAAACCTACTCAAACCAACCTCCAATTTGTCTTCTCTAAGTGATTCAAGCCTTAAATTTCGTGGGTCAAGCTTGGGGAAGGAGGAACCGGCTGATTTGAAATTTCTGGAGTCTAGGGCTTGAGAAATCTTAGGGTTTTGCTCTCCAAACTCAAAGTAGGAATTTCTTACTTTTGTTATATATATGTTTGTGTGTTGATTTTATGCCTTAATCGTGTTGTGGATCATTGGATTTTGTTGTTGAGCTAGCATCTGAATTTCTGCACAAAATCGTCACTTGTAACCTTCATGTATCGATACCATTTTGTCAAGTATCGATACCAATTCGTCATTTTGGGTTCCTGCCTTATGGGTATCGATACCAGGTGTACATGTATCGATACCAATCCTTTTCTAGACAGTTTCGACATCGTTGATCCCTCGTTGATTAGTTTGACCCCTAATCATTTCTAATACCTCTTAAATGCTACTAAACCACCCTTAAACATGGTTGCTCGTCCTCCAATGTCTTATTGCTCGATTTCATTCCTTTGACACACATTAACCAAAATTTTAGATTGGAAAAATACTTCCCGTAGATGAACCTGGGCATTGTCAGAGCCCATGTGAACGAGGGAATGGGGGTCCAAAACTCATTCTTCGCTGCGCGTGGGTGAACGGCGACCATAAGGGATCGCATCTTTCGGGGTATCTTTTTCTCACTAAAATCGAACGTTTTAAGAACACCGATTGGAGCAGATTAATCCGGACTGGTTGCGAGTGCTATGAACCCTATGACCGTACCTCCTTTCAATTATCTAAAAAGTACAATTAATTTCTAGGTTTTAATTAATTTCAATCAATTGACAAAGGGTGGCTACCTAAGAGCCCATTTAAATTATGACAACCCGAGTTTTTAGTTAGTACACATCTCCGTCTCTGTGGATTCTACTCCATACTTACCGGATATTGTGCTACTTCGGTTTCAGCCCTACGCTTGGGGCAACCCATTAATTTAGGACTAGGAATCGGTCAAGCACCACGTATATCTCTGTGTTGTGGAATTGATTGTTGTGTAGTTTTTGCTAGTAGTATTACTTGGTGATTCACATTCATACTGTTAGGGTTTTTTACGGATTATTAGGGGAATCAGATTTTTGAATCGTAAAGAATTTTGACGTCTTCCATCACTGGGAAATTTTCAAGCAGGAAATACTACAATACATACTCCTTATTTAAGTGTATATCATATGCACCCCAAAATATTATGAAATATAGAGAAAATGTTACGAATAGTATTGCTAAAAAGTTATGAATCATATAAAGGTTACGAGATACACCAAAATGTTATGAATCATAAAGAAAATGTTACGATTCGTACTGCTGAAAAGTTAAGAATTTTAGAACAAAAGTTACGAAACACGTTAAAAGGTTATGAATGAACCATAAAATAGATTCATATGATACACTCTTTCAAAGGGTGTGTATTGTAGACTTTTTCTTTGCAAACATGCTTAATTTCAAAGACTCAATAATCACCGCATGTATACGTGTTTAAGTGTCTCAAATCTAGATATCGAATTCGTGTCCAGATTCAGACACGAAATAAACTGTCGGCATCTAGAATCAACAAATAGGGCAAACATGGCTAGTCCCAACCAAGTCTTGATACACCCCTCATGAAACACGTGCCTACACGGCATGCACGTGACCTTTTCCCCCTTAACAAACTCTTCCAACCAAACCCTACAACTCTCCCCTCCATCCTCCACCACCATCTTCCTCTTCAACCCCCTCACCGCCTCCACATTCGCCGCCACGTCCCCCCCTCCTCTCTCCCTCCAACACTGACTCCATCAACCCCCTCACCACCCACTCTCTCTCATCGCGCGCGTGCACACGCAGCATCGTCACCTCCACCCAGACCGGCCCCACCGTCCGGCCCATGTTCGCCGCCGAGCTAATAAACATCCGCCCCCAGGAGACAACCCAGTCCGCCACGTACGTGGATGTGGAACGTGGGGTGGACGTGTGAATTCGTTAGGACACTGGTAATTATTTGATGCGACTTCATGAAGTTGGTGGCGGGGATGCAGACTGAGGTTGAGGTTGTGGGAAGGCAGCTGGTGGCGATGAGTTGGGGGTGGCCGCTCGGCAGTTGTCGTCATCATCATGGCCGTGGTGGGGCCTGTTGTACAAGCGGTCGGTGATATGATGGCGGAAGTTGATGTGGACATGGACTGGGGAGGGTTGGGATGTGGTGGGCTTGCGGTTGAGTAGGGGTGGTTGACAGACTTTGTAGATGGTCCTTATTATGGGGTGGTGGTCGAACTCCATGAAGTCCATGCAACTAGAGAGAGAGAGAGAGAGAGAGAGAGAGAGAGGAGTATTTGTATATTTTTATAATCTCTGTGTAACAGATTATGTAATTTGTGTATAATTTTGCAATTTTTGGGGCTACTAGATAGTATTTATAAGAGCTGGTAATATAGAAACAAAAGGTCTGCAAATACACAACTTCAGACAGAACTGCCATCGTGGTTGTTCGATGCATGTAGGCTATTATGTATCGAACGGCTCCGATTGCAATTATGTTTTATAGGTTTTTTTGACTTCCTGTGTTAAACCTCCCCAATCCGGAATTGGATTGGAGAACTATTTATTTATATATACGAATGTGATCATTTTCCTAAATATACGCATATAATTTCAAGCCGTTCTATTGGGTGTAGGTAACACAGTATATGAAAGAGCAAAAATGCTAAAGGGTTATGTATCATCCGATATTTAAGATTTGTAAACTTGTTATTACTTGGAAATTTAAGTACTCCGTAACTTAGACAAGCTGTGTATACGTTCTGTAGGTTCAACTTCAGTGTGGGATGTCTTCACCCAAGTTGAACCTAGGCCACATATTTCGCTTTCTAATTAAGGTACGTTATTGAAAATCCCTATTGTGTTTTACATTGGATAGCTAGAAACCTCTTCTATGTGCACTATCAATAAAAACTAAGAGCACCCGCAATTGGTGTGTTATATTTGTGTATCAAAATGTTTGTTAAAGTATGTGTTAGAATAAAAAATGGGTCCTACAAGTGTGTGTTAGCTTAAAAGTATGTTAGTATATATATGAGTACCTCAATGGATTAGTTAGGAGTGTGTTAACTATTTAAAATAATGTATCAAAACAATGGCTATAATAAAAACTTTCAACGTCATTTTTCTGTAATGAAGGAAAGGTCAACGGCCATGTTCCTGCCACTCCACTTCCCATTTAAAAGAATTATGTTCAGAGCATGAAATCTCATTGCCTATTTTTCCTTTATTCTGACTTTTGGTGTTCAACACATATATAGAAAAACAATGAAAAAGGCAACGGTAAATCAAGTTAACGGTAAGTTTTCAAAAAAGAAAGTAGTGTGGGCATTTATGTTTTATGGTTGAAGTTTGAATTTATAGGGATAGGACCCACTTATTGTTTGTTAACTTCCTTGCTAAACTTGATAACCATACTAACACACTACTACATTTAGCACACTCTAACACACAAGCATTGTGGCGCAAAAAATACGATTTTGTTTGTTAAATCTTAACACACACAATTAACATAGTCGTTAACAAACCCATTGCGGATTCTCTAAGACAAGGGAAAAGTTCTCGAGTTGTACGGAGCATCTTATCCATGAGGAAGCGGAAAGTGAAAGGAAGTAAGAGAGTGGAATCTATCGTAGCCACTCAACTCAATTTGGACCCATATATAATCATTGATCAAACCCACATTCGCGACTAGGTTCACTACAACAACCGGTTTTATCGTACCGAATAGAATTTTCTGTCTTCTTAGTGCTCAATGAAAAGAGAGGAACTCACTATAAATAGTAGCTAGCTATGGTTAGTAGCCATTGACAAACCAAGAAGTTTGGGTGAAAATCCATCAAGTGTCCCCTAGAGGTTCCCCAAACACTTCATTGGGAATTACTCTCTTTTCCAAGAAAGAGGTAATCGGCGCAAATTCCTGCTGAAGTGTTTGGGGGAACTCCTCGGCACATTTGATACTACCAAGTGATTTCACAGCTATGATAGAGGTGGTGGCAATGATCTTATTGATCTCTTAAGCTTTGTTTTCCCATCTTAGCCAGGTGAGCATTGCAGTAATAGCCATTAGGGTTTCATAACATATACATATTACGGGATCTATTTTGTGTCATTGATTTCAATCAGCTGACGTCTAAAATTATGACCAATTTCTCTTACTTAGGCTTCTGCATGATATATGGTCAGAGTTGCTGTCTCTTCTTAATATTCTTGATATGCAACAATTCAACGGGGGAAGCATGCAGGATTTGGGTACAAGGGTGACATCAATTGGATTCCTGGAAACCGCTATATCCCACTCAGGGCCGGCCCTGAGAATTTGGAGGCTTAAAGCGACTTTTAAAATTGAAGCCTTAGGTTTTCTATTTAAAAAAAAATTAATATAGGTGGTTAATATAAGGTAAAAATATTGAACATGGTATTTTAGTTTTGTAATTTAACTAAAATAAAATCTTAAAATATTTTATACCATTAGAAAAAAAAAATCAAACATAACGAAGTAGCACTCATACACTACATTTTTTTAACTAATCATGTTATTAACTTTAACCATAAGAATGCAAAAAGTATAAAAGCTGTATATTATTTATTTCTAGATCCAAAAGAAAAAAAAATGGAAAAAAACCTTCGTCAAAAGAAAACCTTCCTAGGAGTTGAATCAGGGATCTCCCATCCCAATATCACATACCTCACACAGACCACTTGTGCTAGAATTAACATTATGTTAAAACATAGAACATTTATATATAAATATAATATTTTTTGATTTTTTTTTAAATGAGGCCCTCGTTTTTCTGAAATTTCAGAGGCCTACAGCGCCGGCACCTCGGGCTTTAGCCCAGGGCCGGCCCTGATCCCGCTTCGGTATAAATTCAAATTTCTAAGAGGGGGAGCCTCTCTCTCTCTCTCTTTTTTGGTAACTAGACGATTCATTAAAACATTAAAAACATACAAGTAGCTTCAACAAGGAGAGTCACCGCATGCATTCTGCTTTCTCCGTTGGCAAACACCCAAAAAAAAAATTAAATCGACAAGTTTCAGGGTAATGGGGCATTCCTTTTTCAGTCTAAGTGCAGTAAAAAGAGAGTCACAGCATACATTCTGCTTATTTGTACAAGTGTTAATAGACATACTTATGAATTCACTTTATGTCTATTTACACCTACCATATATAATCCACAAAGTAAGATGAAGTAAAAATACTAAACTTACAAAAAAAACTCAATGTCCAATGCCGATAAAAATAAAAAAAAATTAATGTCCAAACGATCATGTTCCTCTCCGATAGCGGAAAAAATTACATAGCTTGTTGGAATTTACAAATGTTTCCCCCTTGATAGTTCTGCCCCTGAAACCAATTGAGGCATAATGAGAAGCTCAATGTTATTCTTCTTCTGTTGAGTACTACTGATAAGGGACCAGGTGTATTGTCATTAAAGATTAAATCATTGAATCGCGCGAAGCAGCCTAAAGCATGAACTACTACTAGCTCCAAATGGCTCACAATCACCCTATAATTACTTTCATGGACTGCAGTTTTGATTAGCTTTTAACAGTAAACACTAATCTAGAATTGGGTGCATATGATATGCGCGTTTTGAATCTATCTTGATTGTATAATATTCATCATATTAAGCATTACTCTAGTTGCGTTCCATATTAATTTGACGAGAAGATATTCAATGTCCCTGGAGCAAGGTTGAGCACGAATCTGGACCACATATTGGTGTGAGATGTGGACCACACATTGGTGTGAGATGTAGACTGCACACCAATATGTGGTTCATGCCCAAGTGTGTGGACTCCACAACAATGTGTGGTCCAGCTTCATGCTCAATCTTTTCCTAAGGGATTGAAAGTTTCTCTAATTTGACTCAATTTACGGATTCACATTGTTTCATGTGTATTATGACCGCATAAATATAGCATGTTCAAAGTGCATGAGAGCATCCCAAACAGCCTTGCCTCTCGATCCCTCCAAAATCAAATGCTGGTTTTGCAGAAGGAAATTCCCAAGTACGCAGTACAACTAATGCCAGAGATATAATTAATTTGTGTATTTTGTGTTTGAATCTAGCCACAATTAACTTGCGTATTTTGAGCAAGTAAGGATACTAAACACGCCCGAATCAGCTGTTGGCATCTTGAATCGACGAGTAGGGCAAAAATGACTCTTCCCCAAATAATTTGGAAACTGTTTAAGGATTTTGATGAATTCAATCACTAGGTAATTTGCAAGTATATGAAATTTCAAAGACACAATAATCTCTATATTACGTGTTTACATGTCTAAATCCAGACACCAAATTCGTATCTAGATCCAGACACAAATAATCAAACAATAACAAAAAATAAATAATTCCTAATCAGCCGCCGGCATCTTGAATCGACAAATAGGGCAAACATGGCTAGTCCCCAACCAAGTCTTGATGCACCCCTCATGAAACACAGTCCGGCCCTGGGTTTTTTTTGGCCCTAGGCAAGGTTTCGAAAATGGGGCCTCTCATTTGTTAGTATAAAAATTTGTTGTTCACTATTAGGAAGTCGATGTGGACGTGGACGGGAGAGGGTGGGGATGTGGTGGGCTTGCGGTTGAGTAGGGGTGGTTGACAGAATTTGTAGACGACCGGTCCTTATTATGGGGTGGTGATCGAACTCCATGAAGTCCATGCATCTAGAGAGAGAGAGAGAGGGTATATGTATATTTTTATGATCTCTGTGTAACAGATTATGCAATTTGTGTATAATTTTGCAATTTCTTGGGGGTACAAGATAGTATTTATAAGAGCTGGTAATTTAGAAACAAAAAGTCTGGAAATACACAACTTCAGACAGAACTGCCGTCGTAGCCGTTCGATGCATGTAGGTTACTATATATCGAACGGCTCCGATTGCAATTATGTTTTAAAGTTTTTTCGACTTCCTGTGTAAAACTTCCCCGATCCGGAATTGGATAGGAGAACTATTTATATATACGAATGTGATCAGTTTCCTAAATTATGTTATCTAGTGTTGTTTGATTTACTTGGAAGTGAATACAATGAATTTTACTTACCGAACAGCCAACCAGTTCGCAGATTATCTTGCTTAATGGGAAGCTGAACAAGATGTCAACCTTATATTCCTTATGAAAAATGTCAATTGCTATGAGAGAGTTTGTGCTTAGAGATAACCTGAATATTAGGCAAGTTTTAGACTAGACTTAGTAGTTATTTTACTTCCTTAACAAGCTATGTTTATTATGTTGATACTCTTGATGTGGTACTTTGTTTCGTAAGTTTTTTTATGAATTTCCGTTTGACCGGAAAAAAAACAAGAATACAATGAATTTGAAGTAGTTCTATGGGCACAGAATTTTAGATACCAATGAAGCACAGCTGGGATGTGTGGGCCAATCTCAAGTCTTACACAAATAATTGGAATCCTCAATTTGTAGAAGACAATTTTTCTCACCTTTTTTTTATGAAAAAAGAAGAAGAAGAAAAGCTCAACCAAGTACCTTTAAGAATTTGATCCATTCAGTTAATTTTACGATCGGATTTCATGGTTTGAGCACCGCAATGCCTCAGTGACATGCAACAAATTTTTGTTACGTGAGAATGGAATTGGACCCCAAAAAGTCTGTCGACACAGACAATCTGTGCATAGATCGCAATGTGGAGCCCACTATGGGTCCCACACAAACGATCTAAATGGCAAAACGGGAGGTTAAGGAATCAAACATTTTTTCAAAGGCCCCTATGAAAAATCAGCTCAACGGATATTTATAAGTACCCGATCTAATCATCTAATTTTTCATTAAGTTACTAGGATCCAAAAATCTGAATGAAAAATTAGATGATTAGATCGTACTTATAGGTATCGGATTGAACTAATTTTTTACAAGAGCCCTTGAAAATTATTTTAAATGTAATGAACGGCTCAAATCGTTTTTGTGGGCCTCATCACTATAGATTGTCTATGTCAATAGCACCTCTGGTTGGGAACCCTACTATGGAAACAGAGCATAGCCATCGACGGGAGCCACAGGTGGGCACGTGGGGCCCACTCTGTGTAGAGACCCGTGTTCTTTTTTTTATATAATTGTACGTCTTGTCGAGATGTACCGTGTGGATATTCGTAGAAGGGTACAAGAGTAATTAGGCGAGAGGAGTTTCTCCAGGGGAGAAACTTTCCCCATTTCTCATTTCTCTCTATCGGTAGTCTCTCTCTTCTCCTCTCATCTGAATCTCACTCTCTCATTCTCTCAACCAAAATCACTTGAAACCTACTCAAACCAACCTCCAATTTGTCTTCTCTAAGTGATTCAAGCCGTAAATTTCGTGGGTCAAGCTCGGGGAAGGAGAAACCAGCTGATTTGAAGTTTCGGGAGTCTAGGGCTTGAGAAATCTTGGGGTTTTGCTCTCCAAACTCAAAGTAGGAATTTCTTGCTTTTGTTATATGTTTGTGTGTTGATTTTATGCCTTAATCGTGTTGTGGATCATTGAATTTTGTTGTTGAGCTAGCATCTGAATTTCTGCACAAAATCGTCACTCGTAACCTTCAGGTATCGATACCATTTTGTCAGGTATCGATACCAATTCGTCATTTTGGGTTCCTGCCTTAAGGGTATCGATACCAGGTGTACAGGTATCGATACCAATCCTTTTCTAGACAATTTCGACATCGTTGATCCCTTGTTGATTAGTTTGGCCCCTAATCATTTCTAATACCTCTTAAATGCTACTAAACCACCCTTAAACATGGTTGCTCGTCCTCCAATGTCTTATTGCTAGATTTCATTCCTTTGACACTCGTTGTAAACGGAGAATGTGTCACAAGGTTGTTTAGGAGTGTCGTAGGTCGTGTGAGGCTTTGTGGTGAGTGTGAATGGGTAGATGGGCGTTCGTCTAGTGGACCGAAAAGTAAAACCGAAATTCGTATTCTTTATCCCTTTGGTGCTTGTTCCATGAGGTCTAGATGTCGATATTGGCGAGATGTATGCCGTGAGGGGGTGATGGGTCGGCACATTACATGCAGTATTGTAGTATACTTAAAGGGAAGGGCGTGTTAATTCATCAGTCGTAGTTATGATATGGTTAACCGTTTGGAACGTTTTGAAATGTAATCCATGTGGTGGATTGGTAGATCATTTAGAATGCTTGAAGTGTAATCGATATTGTGATACAACTGTTGCGGATGATTAAATTATGATTGATTGATCGACACGTACGGATATAACGAGATTTGACACTACGGGTATCACCATTCGGTAGAACGGCCGAAATGGTGAGATGACCGGGCTGAACACGAATAGACGGTTATGCGATGTGTGGTTCCACTAATCAACAAATTATGATGCATACATTAATGTTTGTTTATCAATGAAGGGACAAATGAATGATTTATTCAATATTTTGTTTTAAGGATGGATTTTGATTTTGAAAAGAGGACTCCGGCTATTCAATATAAAAATCCCCTAGTATTCTTGAGCGAATCAACAGTTTTCGGTATTCGTGCACAGAATCAACGGACTCCGGCTATTCAAGCTTGAATCAACGGAGTGTGACCGTATTGGTCTTGTTTTTTTTTTTTTACAAATCATTTTACAATCAAAAAGAAATGTTTTATGGGGAAGAGATTGGTAATTGAGGATGTGAAATTGAGATAAATTGTCGTGCCCATACGTGAAGTAAATGAAGTGTTTGACTATCTGTTGTGGGTTTGTTTAGTTTGAGAAGAGTTTAATACAGCTTCTAGTTTGAATTGTGCATCGATAAGAATCTTGATAAGACGTTTTAAGAATTGAGGTTAGTGTCCACTTATTTATTTGGTAAACCTTTGTTACCCGTGTTCGTTAAAAAAAAAAACTCATTCATTTTTGGTGCATAATTCATCTCATTTTCATATAGCTTGAGTATAAATTTCTCTACTGGGCTAGTTTAGCTCAATCTATCATTTTCAAGTACATCGCAGGGATATCGGCATGGAGTGCTTGACGTGCATCTGTCATCATCATTTTGAAAACTATCATGGGAGGATTATTTTGATATATTGAGTAAAACCCTTTGAGAGATGTAAAATTTTAATTTTTCAATGTAACTTCTAAACTCCTCATCTTTTGGCTATTTATGGATTGGGACCGAAATACCGGTATTGTATTCCGTTTAAACTTAATCTTTTTCTTAAATAGATTATGGAAAAGTATTTGGGATATTGACATGTATACCATCATTTTAAAAATATTATTATTATTATGTTGAAAATTATGGACGTGACACTCTGGGTCTCGCATGAATGATATAAACCCTTCAACAATGTTTTAAAAAAAATTGAGTGAGCCCGCAAAAAATCATCCCAATCCGATATGTGTAGGAATTCGATCCAATCTTCCATTTTTTTCACAAATCCGAAATCAGATTGAAAAAATGGAAGATTGAATCGAGCAAAAACCCTGTTGTCATCCGTCTTGTCCAAGTAAACTATTCCCTCCGTCCCGATTTGTTTGTCCCTTTTTTGACTTTTTAAAAGCGTTTGACCTCTCAAAGAATTGGCTATAATTTTCAATTCGTAATGTTTTTAATATGCAATATGAATCTTGTTTGATAGATTTCAATTAGTTTTATTATACAAAATCTTCAACAAAAAAACACATTATAAAATGTAAGATATAAGTATATTTTTGAAAGACACGTATTTCGACAATTGGACAAACAAATTGAGACAGAGGGAGTAAAATTTTCTTGTTGTACACATTTATCATTTATGTTATCCATTATTCAACCAAAAAGTAAAAAAAAAAAACTCACAAGCATATTTGTTATTAGGTTTTCTTTAGTTTGAGAACTCTTGTGTACAGCTGATCCAAGGGGATTTACATGCACCCTTCACGGCTTCACCTTCAATTATAACAACCAGAAAACATATTTGCAGGAGTTCTCTCCAAATAGCAAGCTAAATCCCAAGGTACGTATACAACGATGAGGCCAGTTCAAAGACCAAGGAGTGCAATGCATAGAGAAAAAATTAGAGGGGTTGTCTTTAGAAGAGGAATTTTCCATAGAACTACCACACCATAATGGTGAAAATTTTCAACCAAACAGTTTACAAATGGATCCACAATCAGTGGCAGATCCAGAAATTTCAAACAGAGAGGTCACCTTTTGAGCATAAATTTAATAAAACTACTCACAATCCAATATAAAGAGAATATGCATTCTAAAAAACATAACAAGAATAAAGAAAAAAAAAAATGAATGTACTAGTGTTTCTGCATTTTCATTAGATCGTTTATTACATTTTTATTTGAATAATTGGTAGAATTGTATAATTTGGCTTTGTTGTACTACAACTACCTTACGTTTAGATTAGAATGATTCTGGTTCAACTACTAGGAGAAAGTTTTGAAGAATTCTTTTTTTTCCAAACGCATGTCAGTTTAAAAGAAATAACGCAGGGGTAGTACCGTGTTTCGAACACACAACCACACATATGGGAAACCGAAGACCTTACCACTTGATCTAGGCATACTTCCTATTCTATTTTGGGTAGTTTAATATATAATACTTCCTGTTTTGATTAACATAAAAAAAATACCAGTAATTTCAGGAGGGTGTCTACATTAGATCCGCCCCCACCCAAAATATCTCATCTAACTGAAATAAAGCCACTTTCTTGAGATAGACATTAGATTACCACGATGCTCCAATGTCATACCTGAGCTGGATAAACTCTGGACTTCCGCCAAGACATATGCCATAAGGACACTCACTCCTCTTCTTGAAAAATGATGGAACTTTGAAGCCACAGGCAATCGAGCCGAGCCTCCCTAGCTCACCCGTACCTGACCGAGATCAATTAGGACAAGTTAGCTAGTGAAGTGTGCACTCCGGCAGATCATGGAGCTCAAGGCACTGTTTGGCAATTAGCTAAAGCTTATATATGTTGCAGTAAATGACCGGCTATCATCAGCTCATTTGCCACTAGTATGTACAATCTTTCAAGGAATCCAACTCCATTTGTTTCAGCGTACAAGTGGAAAAAAAATTCATGTAAAATGAGTTTGAAAATTGCAAATCACTTTTTTCCTTCTGTCTTCCGTAGTTTTGTTGACCTACGGAAGAAAATAAGGAAAAAATCAATCTCACTGAAAGCATTGTAGTGAACAACAAAACATAAAATAAGTAGTCTAACGCAGCACGATGGTAAACACTCGCACATTTAGGAGAAATCCTTCCGAGTTGGTTGTGTCGCCCTCCCTCCACAAAGTGCAATTTTGTTCACCCTCCTTAAAAGAGGATGAACATTACTCTCCTTTCTATCAAGGCCGGCCTTGGGTCTAGGCCCACCAAGCGGTGGCCTAGGCCCCCCCCCCCCAAACCAAAAGGCCCAAAATTAGGGCCCCCAACCATTTTAAGTTAGTATACTACATTAGGAGTCCTTAGGCTCAAAATTTGTACCCAAAGTTAACTTAACCAAGTGAGGCCTCATTTTAAAACAAGGCCCAAAAATTTTTTTCAGCCCAATTCAGAAACTTCTATGTCAACTCTTTAAAGAAAAAAAGAAAAAAAAAACACAATAGAACCACAAAGCCAAGTCGGCTTTCTCATAGAATTGAAGTTTAGGAAAGGGATAATAGTAGTAGTATTATTGGTCTGTTGTAATAAATGCTAGCAGGAAAGAAAATGTAAAGTTGTATGTGTAATAAATGTATGTAGAAGACTTTGGTCTGTAACGAATATAATTGGTGGTAAACCAATTATATGTTTATACTGTTTGTGTAGGTAATCAGTGATGTAAGCGTCCCCTCCTTACGCCTATAAAAGGAGGGCTTCCCCCATTGTAAAGGACCAAGTTAGAAAGCCAGTCAGTGTTTGCAATAATATTCCAGTCTTTTGTGTTCTTATAATTCCTTATTGTGTTCTCTCTACGATCTTAACGTACTTAGTGTTTGTACCCACTTCGTGTCTGTAAACTTGGTATCAGAGCCATGTATTTCATTATAGCTTAAACTCTCTTCTGGGAACTTCTTTTCCAAAACTACTTCAAATCTTTTCTAAAAGAAAAACTTGAAGCATATACTATGTGGTTGCCTTCACATGATCCTCCACATCAGAAACTTCACCAACTATTTTGGTTAAAAGAATTTTGTATCAGTGGATTAAAGTACCTTGAAACATTTGGCTATTGAGCGGTGTGTCTTGGTTTGTCTACCCTAATATACAGAATTTTATTAATCAAAATTGGTTGAAGGTCTTACGTTGAAAAAGAAAAGAATTGTTGTACTAAGGGAAAGAGGAACCCAGAATTTTTCCTAAGAATGAATCATCTGTTTTCTACTTACTCCTCCGCTACTTCATCTCTTGTTCCTTCACGTTCCTCCACCAGTAGAAATTCCTCATCTTTTTATTCTAATCTTGAATATTTGTATGAGTTTGAATACCTTACTGATGAGAGTAAGGTTCCCCTTACTGATCTCCCGTTCCTAAACCCCTATAATGCTTTTGTTCGACCTCAAACCTCTGTAAAAAAATCTGTCATCCAACTTTTTTACACAAAACGACCAACCTCTGTGAAAGAGTATGTCCAGGCCTCTAAATTTAATCAGTGTTTTATCGCCTCTACAGAAGCTGAACAACTCTTACCTTTGAAAATCCCAGTTAACTTGCCTCGTCTTTGGCAACAACAAGAATTTACCCACCTTCATTTTGGAGCAATCCGCTTGGCTGTCACTTTCCATGGGCGAAAAGGTTTGCCTGTTACTTCCAGACTTGCTCTGGTCGATACCAGGTTTCTACAGTATCAACATGTACATGCATGTATCGCTACAGTCCAAACCACTTTAAATGCTGGAACTGTGATCTTTACCTTCTATCCCAATTTCAACATGCCATTAGCAGATCCTCATCTGCTATCCGCCTTGAAGGTCCAAGTTCAAATTGGTGGTGCCTCTCAAATTTTCACCACATATGCAGCAACGCTTCACTACCAAATGGCTTATCGTTTTCAAAACCATGCTTTTGACATGTCCTTACCTTCCTCCACAGATGAAGCCCTTTTCCTCACTGTTAACGCACCTCACCAAGCCTCTTGTGTCCATGTTCCACGACAAATTTTCCGTCCTGAACTTCTCAAGCTTCTCCCAGAATCTTGGGTTACAGCTTATGAGAAAAATCAAAACAAACCCATACCTGTCCAATCATCAAATCCAACTTTCATTTCAAAACCTGATGGTACAGTGGAGATTTCTTTCCCAAAAGAAACCTCTGCCTCAGCCTCCACCCATCCTTTCATTTTTCCCTCAAGAATTAACATGTTTGTAGATGGTTCTAGGCCTGGCCCTCCAATTAAATATTTTGATTCAAGTGGCTTTCCAGTCTTTTATTTCAAAAATTCAGAAACAGATCATTATTATTTTGATGCCTGTGACTGTGATGAGTGTCTAGAAGACAGTCTCCTAGAAGATGATGAGAACTTTGTTGAAGAACCATGTCCCATATGTCCTTCGTCACCTCCCACTCCTTGTAAATCTCCACCTCCTCCTCAACCTCCATCTAATGATGGTTCGTCAAGTCAACTGAGTAGATGTTTTATGTTCACCTCATCTTCTTCCTGGACTGAAGCAGATTTTCCTTCTTTGGAATTTCATAATTCCCAAGAAAGGACGACCTATCGGCATAAAATTCCAGACTCTACTACCATTCTCCCTGATGGTAGTATCAAAGCCGTTTCAGCATCGGAAGCAGCAATAAATTGGCAGTCAGCAAATTCTCTGGCTCAGAACAAAATTCTTCAGAGAATTGCTAACTCTCAACAAAATTTGGAGAATGTTGTCCATAAGAAATTATCAATTTTGGAACTTCTTATCAGAGATTTGCAGCAGAAAATTCAAAATGTTCACCAAGAATTTCTCCAGATGGCTTATGCCAACTAAGCATTTTCAGCAGATTTTTCTCAAAAGGATGCAGAAATGAAGCATCTCAAGAATCAGCTTTATTCATTTCAAGCTCAGCAGTATTCTCAACAAAAAAGCCCGTTTGACATGTTTCCTTCTTCCTCTCAAGAATATTTTTCTGGGTATCCTCAAATGTCTCAACCCTTATCTATAAATCCTACTTCAGGATTCAGTGAGTCCAATATCTTTGGGAGCTCATCAGTTTTTCTTCCTCCACCAAAAAGACCATCTCCACCAAAACTTTATTTCCCAAAGCCCCAGATAAAACATGTCCAGCCTCCAACAATTCCGTCTCCACCATCTACATCTACATCGATCTACTCCAACTACCTATACTCCTTCCAAACCATCTGACCAAAATTCAAAGTCACCCCAGTTAATGGTTCAGCCAACTTCTAACCCTTCCAAAAATCCAATCTCCACTCTCCTACATACCTTAGCCACTATACCAGAAGCCCCATCTCCTGAACCAACCATTGAGTCTGAATCGGATACTGAATCCATTGACTCGATGCCCATTCCTCATGTTTTCATGATGAATCCAGAAAATACTCCAGAGGAACATGTTGATGATCCTATTATTGAAGAAGGTCCTGAGTTTGATACACCTCCACCTCCAGAAATTCCAACCTTTGATTCCTTCTCACATTCCAATATCCATACCCAAAGTTTCTCCTTTGCTAACATTCCCCAATCAAAATTGTTGGATAAGCTTTATGAAATTCATGCTTGGTGCACTGCTGCTATGCTCTCTCCCAACGCTACACTAAGTATCGTCATTACTAAGTGTACAGCAAAATTTCTTAGCCGTCTTCGTCAATAGTACTTGGCTCTTGGTGAATACCGACAGCTACAGCTCAAACAATTGCCAACCCTTGATCAGTTTATCTCAGTCCTGCATACTGTGTTTCTTGGTGACCACAACAACACAAAAGAGTTTGTTCGAGAAGAATATCTCAGCATGAAGTGCTGTTCATTCAAAAGGAAAGATCTCGAGATTCATTATGACCGTATGTCTCAGAGATTTTATCTTCTCAACGGCATGGATGATGTCAATCTCAAGCAAGCCTTTCTGAATTCCTTTCCTAAACCATTGAGAAATGAGACAACAAGGTTACTTCAGACAAAAGGATTGACGCTGAATGCAACATCTCTTGGTGGTATTTACCAACACTCTTTGATTGCCTTGGAAAAATTGTGCAATCACCAGAAATTTCTCAGAACTCTTGAAGAACAGGAAAAACTTCTTGGTAAAGCATGTGACTGGCCAGACTTATCCATAAAGTGCAAAGTCAAGAAGTGCACTTGCCGTCCTTCATACCGGAAGTCTAAACACTTTCAGAAATGGAAGTTCTAATCTCCTGGCAAGTTTTCAAAGTTTCCAAAATCTGGCAGGTTCTCACGCCAGAAAAAATGAAAATTTTTCAAGAAGAAAAAGTTCAGAGGGCAGCGAAAGTCTGATCGCTGTTACATATGCGGAAAGAAGGGGCACTATGCAAAACAGTGTCCAAATAAAGCAGCAAGGGACAAAATGGTGAGCTCTTTGGCTCTCATTGATGATGATCTTGAAGATGCTGATGTCGAATCTCTGTTTTCCATCAACAATGAAGCAACAGATGAAGCAGTCATTGCATTCACTTTTGATGATTCAGACGATTCATCAGAATCAGGTGACTCTTCTGATGATCCTGACTCATTCCCCTATGAAGTCCAAACAATTTGGTTCTCCAACATCATGCTTGCTCAACCTTTAACCAAGGTCAAAATCTTGCTTGAAAAATATGAGAAACCCATACCAGTCATCGCTTTCTTTGATACTGGTGCAGCAGCCTCCATTCTCAACCCAGCAATCCTTCCCAGGTCCTTTTGGCAATCATGTTTTAGACCCTTTACAGCAGCCAATAGAGAAACTTTTGTTATCACCCTGATCAGTAAGCCTATTACCATCCAACTTTTCCCAGGATACACCATAAAACACCAAGTCTATGGTTCTGATCTCCCAGGAAAAGATTTATTGTTAGGCTTTGATATCCTCCAAAATCTCAGCAAAGTTTTCTGGCTCAAAAAAAGTTTAAAATACAAAAACTACCTGTTATCCTGGACCACTCAGCCAAATCTATTTTCTATAGAAAATTTCTCCTCCATCAAAGAAGCCATAATCCAAACTTCCTGTGCTGAATCTCATTCCCAATTCCTCACCAAATGCTCCAACCCACTTTGAAAAAATTCAAATTTCTTCATTTCTCTTTCTTTTAAGAAAAATGAAGATATCAACCCCACCAAAGCTACCCATCATGGAATGAACCCAGAACACTATCAGTTTGCTCTACAAGAGCTCCAACAACTCAAGTCAGAAGGATTGATTGAGCCCACAACCTCTCAGTGGGCATGTGAAGCATTTTATGTGAACAAAAGAACCGAGCAGATAAAAGGAAAGCTCCGCCTGGTTATCAACTACCAGCCTCTTAATCATTTTTTGCAGGATAACAAATTCCCTCTTCCTCGAAGAAGTGTTCTTTTTGCAAACTTGCCTAAAGCTCAAATTTTGCAAGATAACAAATTCCCTCTTCCTCGAAGAAGTGTTCTTTTTGCAAACTTACCTAAAGCTCAAATTTTCTCAAAGTTTGACTTGAAAGCAGGTTTTTGGCAGCTAGGCATCCATCCAGATGATCGTCCCAAAACTGATTTTTGCATTCCAGACCACCACTTCCAGTGGTCAGTCATGCCTTTTGGATTGAAAACAGCTCCATTTTTATTTCAAAAGGCCATGATTCGGGTATTTGCTCATATTCTATCATCAGCCCTTATCTACATTGATGACATCCTACTTTTTTCTCCAGATATTGAGTCTCATGTTGTCCTACTACAAATTTTTCATTCCCTAGTCCAAACTCATGGTATCATGCTCTCAAAGAAAAAAATGTTTCTTGCTCAACCAGAAATTGATTTTTTAGGGATGCATATCTCTAAAGGTCAATATATCCTCCAACCTCATATAGCCTCCCAACTTGACCATTTTTCAAATGAAATTCAAATGAAAATCTCACAGTCAAACAAGTTCAACAGTTCCTTGGAATTGTTAACTATATGGCTGATTTCATCCCCAACCTTACCCAATACCGAACTCCTCTCTCAGCTCTACTAAAGAAAAACCCCTTCTCCTTGGACAGCCCTTTGTACCAAAGCTGTAAAAGACCTTAAAGCCATAGCCAAAACTCTTCCTCCATTAACCATACCTTCAGATGGAAAGAGAGTCCTTCAGACAGATGCCTCTGATCTATATTGGGGAGCAGTTCTTTTGGAAGAAAACACAGATCAAAAGCGTAGAATTTGTGGATACAAGAGTGGTGCATTCTCTCCAGTAGAGCTTCATTACCACTCTACCTACAAAGAAATTCTGGCAATCAAAAGGAGCATTGAGAAGTTTGAATTTCATCTAATCGGTCATCATTTTCTAATTGAGACTGATATGATGAGTTTTCCCAGCATGCTCAAGTTCAAACAGAAGCACCTCCCAAAAGCATAGTTACTCAGATGGACAAATTGGTTTTCCAATTGGAGTTTTGATGCTGTTCACATAAAAGGAAAAACAAATGTCCTTCCTTATTTTTTGTCAAGACTCAAAAAAGAAATCAACCAGTTTTCAAAAACAATATCCCATTCATTTGTCCCTAGTTGTTTTCCAATGATTTCCTGTTTCCATCCAGTCAATCTTCCTGTCCACCTTCAGTGTCATCTTTTAGAGTTAACCCTTCTTTCTAGATGTGTCCAAATGTGTCAAAACCTTCAACATCTCTGTATTTTCAAATATGGTCTTGATGAAGGTCCCATAAAAAGTCTATCTTTCCATCCTGTTTATCCATTTCTCACCTAGTTTGAAGTGTCTTACCATAATATCTTTTATTTCAAAAAAGAAGCCTATCTCCTCTTATGGTATTTAGTCGATGTGTATACTATAAGTATCTGTTTTAATAAATCAGCAGTCTTGGTCTATCTGGCTCATGCGGCGTTTAATCAAGTTCAACCTTCAGAAGATTTCTTTTTGAAATTTCTCCTGCTTTTTGGAAACATACCCTACTGGCAACAGAAGATCAGACAAGTTCCTACAGGTCCAGACGAAGACCTCCAATTTGCTTTTTGGACAACTCGCAACAACAGATGTCTTCCTAATCCTGATGGTTCTATCACTTGGAGAAATGAGTATCACACTATATTCCTTTCAGCATATCAAGAGTCTTCGAGCATTGAGATCCACAGTGAAAATTATCTGGTCATAACTCAAACACTGTGTTCACTCAATGGATTGACACCTGCAGAAGTTCCCTCATCTCTCCTCCATTATGAAACTGCAAACTGGAAATTCAATGATACTTATCCGGAAGAATGGCGCCAAAATATTCGCTATCTTTTGACCCAGTATCACTTGACTGACAGAGATGAAGAAAGTAGTTCAAATGATCCAGAGTGACAATCACGTGCTCATACCAGCTGTCTCTTTCGTGTGGTGTATATTTACTTTTGTGTACTGTACTATAAAGTGTAGTAGTGTTGTCCTCTTTTCCGGAGAGGGTGAAATTATTGGAAAGTACTGTTTAGGTAAATAATAGTATTATTATTGGTCTGTTGTAATAAATGCTAGCAGGAAAGAAAATGTAAAGTTGTATGTGTAATAAATATATGTAGAAGACTTTGGTCTGTAACGAATATAATTGGTGGTAAACCAATTATATGTTTATACTGTTTGTGTAGGTAATCAGTGATGTAAGCGTCCCCTCCTTACGCCTATAAAAGGAGGGCTTCCCCCATTGTAAAGGACCAAGTTAGAAAGCCAGTCAGTGTTTGCAATAATATTCCAGTCTTTTGTGTTCTTATAATTCCTTATTGTGTTCTCTCTACGATCTTAACGTACTTAGTGTTTGTACCCACTTCGTGTCTGTAAACTTGGTATCAGAGCCATGTATTTCATTATAGCTTAAACTCTCTTCTGGGAACTTCTTTAAAGCCCCAAAATACTTTTAGCCTCTACCCATGAAGAGGTAAAAACATGAATACAAGAACCGATTTTTGCAGAATCGCGGCAAGAAATCAATCTACCAGGTATGGACTTTGGGCATTTGTTTATGCTTTTGTCTTTTGCAAATATTATTTGTTTATGCATTTGGGAAGTTGAGAATTGTTTGTTTAATTGCTCGAAAATAGGGTTAAAGCAATTTATCGTGTGATTTGTGATTTTGTGCTCTTGTTAAAGCAATCTGCCGTTAAGTTGAGAACTGTAATTTTTGTAACTTGGCCATATAAGTATTTGTAAGTCTTATATTTGGGACAATTTGTATTTTTTGAAAATATTTCATTTGTAGATGTGAAAGACCCCAGATTGGTTGGTCGCCTAGGGCCCCGAAAAATTCAGGGCCGGACTTGATTTCTATTGGTTGAAATGATATAAATTCCATCACAAAATGATGTCATATTTACCATGCAATACACTTTTTGATAAGCATGATATCACTTTGTGGTTAAATCTACATCATTTCATTCAATAAGGAAGGTAATGCTCACCCTCGTAAGTAGAGGGTGAACAAAACTCAACTCTTCTACATTGAACATGGAGGTTCAAGTCTCACGAGAGGTGAATTTGAGATTCAGGGCTATGAACAGCCCCTAGGAATTGCATTCTACTCCCTCCGTCCCAAAATGTTTGTCCGGTCCGCAAAACAGAGTCTTAAAAATAATACTCCCTCCGTTCCATAATGTTTGTCCGGTTTGCAAAACAAAGACGTAAAAATAATATAATTTTTGCAAGAAAAATTAATTTTTTTTTAATAATTTACAAGATATCGATGAGTTCTTTTAATTTATGAAAAAAATTTGAATTCTTTCTTAAGAGAAATGCATTATTTTTGAGTCTCTGTTTTGCGGACCGGACAAACAATTTGGGACGGAGAGGGAGTACGATTTTTGCAAGAAAAATTTAAAAGTTTTTTAACAACTTACTAGATATCAATGACTTCTATTAATTTGTGAAAAAGGTTTGAATTTTTTCTTTAAAAAATTGTATTATTTTTAAGTTATCGTTTTGTGGACCGAACAAACAATTTGGGACGGAAGGAGTATTATATTTTTCGGAAGAGTTTCGAAGATAGCCTCAAGTCCAGGTCGAGGAGTATAGTCTAAAGTAGCAGACAAAGGGGCCGCTTAGGCATTAGGCACGAGAAAGGATATCGTTCTGGGCTCCTTCCCGGAAATCTGATCCTCTTTTTCGCCTGCATCTCCGCTCGGAGATTTAGGCGCAACAAAAAGTAGGGACATTGAGTGAGGGAAGCTTGGCTATCCTGGCACTGGACCCCCTGTTGACTAACATACTAACACCCCTCTAACTTCCGCTGTTGTATACAATATTGCCAAAAAAAAAAACCAACAAAACATAGAACAGAACATCAGCATTGTTCTTTTCTTTCTTTCTTTTTGGGTAAATGTGATTGTGAATATATATATACTTCTGTCAACACATAAACAGTAACATATACATGCATAAATACAGATAGACTAAAATCCTGATTGAACGTGATGGCTGTGAACAACGTACCCTCAAAAATTTATTAAAGTGGGTCGGCGCCTCAACGGTCAATAACCTTGAGTTTAACCTTGAGTTAAATACCTTACAGCCACAGGTACTTTAAGAAGGAACCAAGTCTCGCCATATCGTGAAAATACTTCACTTAAAAAAAATAGCCTACTCACTTTTGGTCCAACTAAACAAGGGGAAATCGGTGAAACATTAATACTGGAAAGCATTTTACGTCAAAACAAAACGAGCCTTCATTTGTAAATTCCATGGTCTAGTTTGAAATGGTTACCATATCTTTGATTTTGTTCTCAGGTTAAACACCCATGCAGTAATTGAGCCATTGCAGGCAGCTAAATGTGCTTCGCTGCATCCTCCCTTCCGCAATACAATGAACATCAATGCACTCGCTAGACAGACTCTCATTAATCAATGCTGGGGACTACTTGAGAGAAAAGCTTTCCCAGCAAAGTATGCCACGGAATGGTCAGCCGTCGCACATATGGACTGGTTTTCCAAGAGCAAGCACTCCCTGCCGATCTCATCAAGAGGTAGTCACATATAACGATAAATCACTTAGACATATATGTATGCATTAAATCTGAAAAAGTTGATATCCAAATCAATGCAGAAGTTGTTCTGATTGATCTATGATCCTTAATTGCATAATAGGTTATGATATGATTCATGTGAATCCACTGATATGTAATTTGTATGAACTAGATGAAAAAGTAATCAAAGATCCATCACTCAACAGGTTCAAAATTCAAAACTTTAAATCGACGTGAGACATGAGTTCAACACATTATCCATTCATTTATAATATCGATTTTGCAAGTAGAAACGTGTTCCTAAAGTTGAATCCGTTGAACAGTGTGTCAAACCGAATCGTATACATGGGTACACTAAGTTAACCCCACCACCCCCAACCCCCGCGATAGTAGCCAATTGTTTGATTATTCAACCGAATCATGAAATCGCAGTTATATGTGCCGTGTGTCGCAGGATTTTGACAATACAGATTCCAGAGTTCGGGAAACAAAACTCAGAACTTGGTGACTGATTCAAATGATCTAAAGGCTCTAAACAAAGAAAAGTACCGTTCATTCCCACATCCATCCTCATTGTTTACTAATTCTGCACTTTTACCTTTTTCATTGCGCAGAGGAGTGGCAGTTGAGGACCCAAAATATCCAAACGGCATACGCCTGCTAATAAAGGACTACCCATATGCTGTTGATGGCCTGGAAATCTGGTCTGCAATCAAAAAATGGGTTGAGGAGTATTGTTCCTTGTACTATAGCTCAGATGACATGGTTGAAAAAGATTCTGAACTTCGATTGTGGTGGAATGAGATCCGGGAAAAAGGTCATGGTGACAAGAAAAATACATCACGGTGGCATGAAATGCAGAATCTCAAAGAGCTAGTGGAAACGTGTACTACTATCGTATGGATCACTTCTGCCCTCCATGCAGCAGTCAACTTTGGAAAATACCCTTGCGGCCTTACGGGAGGGTACCTTCCTAACAGACCCGCCATGAGCCGCCGGTTCATACCCAAACCGGGTTCTCTTGAATATGATGACCTTGAGTACAACCCAGACAAGGCTTTCTTGAAAACAGTTACCCCTCAGGCAGAGCATCCTTGGCATTTCCCTGATAGAGATTGATGTAGGACAAGAATTTAGGAGAATCAAATATATGGAAACTTTATTTTAGAAATTATTCATTTTAGAAATTCCTCTTTTAATGCCGCTTGTTTAGGCATATTTCTATCGGTCTTTTAATTTTGTTAGATTTTGTTAGTCTTGGTTTCCAAGTAGTATTGTTTTGCTTGGTCTCCACTCTAAGTAGTTACCTTATTGTTAGGACTCCTACTAGTATAAATAGGAGTGTAAGTTATTTAATTATTCATCTTTTACATCAATAATAATCGGAGTTTCTCTCTATTTTTCCTTATGCGCAAAGTTTGCTCGTGGATTTGAGTTCTATCTCGTTTGGATTAGTACGGTAACTAATCTTTCGTGAATTCCGTTGCGTCAGAGATTCTGTCAAGGCTATGCATTAGACGAGGTTTTCCTCGGCCAGAGAGGCACTCTTGAATGGACAGAAGATGAAGAAACGTTAAGACGCCTATGGGAGATTTAGAACGAAGTTGGCTGAAATTGAGGAGGGAATTATAGGGAAGAACAGTGAGGAGAATTGGAAGAACTGGGTTGGACCAGCCAAGATGCCTTACACACCACTATTTCCAAGTAGTGACGTTGGACTTACCAGCGAGGGGATTCCTAACAGTGTCAATCTGAGATTTTTTAATCGGGATGTTATGACTATGTTCTAAGCTGTAGTAGTTTTTACTATACCAATAAGTTTATAATGATAGAGAAGGTCATCAGAAAAAGTGTCAAAATTCACCATTAGTACCTCATTTATATCTCGTCATAGGATAACTGATTAAGGACCAAGCGCAAGAAAACATGTAATCTTTTATGAGTAATTGGTCAATAAATAGCCCTTCAAAATTTATGTTCGAAATAACCAGCAGTTGGAGTTGTAGGTTCAGTTAGTCAAACCTACCTGGTGAAAGAACTTTAGTAGATCCATTTACGTAGTTTGCTGGAAGCTAAGAGTCTTATAGCCCACGGAGCCGGGAGAGTCATTCCCATTGTTAAATTTCTTAATTCACAACTCTAAGCTCTCCCTTGACAGCAAGATCAGAGAGGTAGCAGGTAGGCAAACCTTCCCTAAAGTTTTAGGAAGATGATGATTCCTTGACTCAACAGCAGCATAGATCCCAGATGGATAGCACCTGCCAATGCATCTTAAAAAGGTCAAGCACGTGAAGTTTATATTTCATATTAATAAGCAGACCATACTGGGATGGGAATCAGAGATTTATGAGCACCTAAGCCAATGAGACATAAGTGCTATTTGGACCTGTTCGTTTGTCGGGATTTAAACGTTGGATTGGATCATAAATCCAAACACACTCGTTTGGTTAGCATTAAGTTACCAATTGTCCCATAAAGCTTAAGCAATTAGGAAATGAACCCAACAATGTATATCAAACTTTTCAACATTCTCCCTCACATACAACCCCGTTTTGCACGTGGAGATGAAAATACAGATATATAAAAGCAAAACAGAATACAAAGCTGAGAAGCAGACTGCAAACGCAGAGAAAATGCAAATCACGAGACTTGAATCCAAGATCTCTCCTAACCTGAGCTCTGTGACATGTAAGTTACCAAAATTGTCTCAAAAGGTTAAGCTATTAGAAGGGGAAAAAACCTAACATGTATACTACCAAGCTATTCAACAGTAAGAACTTTTATGGTCATGATTTATATCTGTCAGATGTAAAATCCCAAAAGGAGGATATACAATCTGGTGGACATGGTAACATTGACCCCTTCAGTATTAGTCTGATGGGATTACTTATCTCATAGGATTATAGCCCCTCAACAATAGTCTAATCAAACAAACAGAAGCTTAGAATATCTTTCATTTAAAGGAAACCTTGAATAAGTCATAAAAAAATTGACAGAAACCTTAATGCATAAAAGGGGGATGTAAAATGAGGACACTGGAATTGCTTCCCTTGCTTTTAAAACGGAACTTCAACCATTATTTCTGTGGCAGGATATCAAGCATGATATGTTATATAGAAAAAGAAGACCATTGAAACAAAGAACATCTAGAATGACCAGAAATACAACCATATGATTGAGAAACACCTAATCCAAATCTTGACTGTCGTAACCTTGAAAGTAATCACATAAATAGAAGTCAGATAACATACAACAATATAATAAGCAGCAAAAGCGGCTGGGTAGCGGAACCATTAGGTATCCAGCACGCCTCTTTCTCAATCCATGTTCTAATAAGATGAGTTGGGGCACCATCTCGGAACCATGCAATTATGCAACTTGGATACAAAGTGGAAAGAGCCTGCACTTGCTTCTGCACTTGAGACATCTCAAAGAAAACAAAGCATGCCAGTCTCTGCACAACCTCACTTCCAGAGGCCATTCCCTAGCTCCATGATGCTGACAAATCGAGAAGAGGATTAGCTTTTTAACCATCAAGTAAATAGTTTTACTAAAACCAACAATCTTCCCAAGAAGAAGTTCAAAAACATGCGTGCAGTCTACACCATAGAATATGCATGTGGAGAGAGAGAGATGGAAGAAGGAATTAGACCCAAAGGCCAATATTGGGAAGGAATTCTTTGGCTAATAAAGATTCAAGATTATGAAAGGCACAAGGTCAAATGGGAAAATTTTGGCCAAATTGAGCAGTCCACAGAAAATTGCTCAATTCACCAGAATCAGTACAACTCAGTATATATATGTTACAATTCAGTCATCAACACGTGGTATATAATGCAAAGTCTCACTCTCACTTCAGGATTTTTGAATTTCCGAATATTCTAACTGTCTTGGGACTTCTTCTAAACGTATCATAACTTTTCACAAAAGGTTTGCAGATTAAAAACGTAGAAAATTAACTATGAACAAATGTTGTCTCGTCATGAGAGGACGCGGACATTACAATGAAAAAATAATATCCTAGACAAAGATAGTCACAATGAAAGGATGAACTACCCTTGTAAACTGCTTAATCGAGGGTTCCATTATTGTTGATAGAAATGGAGGTGTTTGATCTCTTATTCCATTGCCAAGTTCATCCGATGATTGTTGTTGCAAAGCATTCTAACCAAACCAAACCGAGCCTTACGTCCCAATCACTTGGGGTCGGCTACATGAATCCGTTTCCTCCATTGGACTCTGTTGCAAAGCATTCTATGAGAAGTTTACCCACATAAGAAGGCTAAAGCCTGGATAAACCCACCAAATAGCAAGAACCAAGTGCCTGCTCTCATTTTCGAGCATGCATTCTCTTTCAACAGCCCAAGCATTTTTCCACTACAACAACAATGGCCCCTGTAGATAACCAAATTACAATTTAGAGGAACAATGATTTGGGCCTTCGTTATGCTGCGGTAAGGTTTACATCTTAAAGGAATTCCATGGTGGATTGAAAGGCACTTTGATGTTATTAGCTTATTATACATCCGCTTGCAATAAAAACCTTGATAAGTACAGCAAAAATACACTGATAGGAATTAAGATTGAATAACAATCAAATTTCAGTAAGAGTACTAGTTTTTCCAAATCCATAGGTTCCATTAATAATTCATACTTTAGTGAGAGGAACTTTTCCTTCAAATATAATATTCAGGCCGTCTTCGCGTTGCAGTGATGCATATTGGTGTTAAAAGCTTATCAATTATATATATTGTTTTGGACCTTAGTCCAAACCAAGGGGATGCAATATAAGGTTTTGAACACGATGGTATCGCATTTTTTGCCTAACCACAAGGCTTAAACATAACCAAAGCAAAAGCAGAAACCTACCAGACCTACTAAATTCGTAAGGGAAATTCTACCTGTCATGCTTTAGCCTTCCACTTATCTCTTGCATTTATGAATGTAGGATTTTCATATCTTCGAACGTCGCCTTAAATCATACTACTGGCACGCTCTTAACAAGTTATGTGACCTCTAATCCAGCAGCTGTATAGCCATACGTTACAGTCTTGCTTAAATGGCTGCTGCCTTTGCCTGGAAAAAAGCAGAGAAAAGTAAGGAACTCATGTATTCACATGCACTCATAGCAGTAAACTATCCTTGATAAGATACTACAAAGTAAGAGAAAAGGATAGGTTCCAACTTCCAATGGGCATAATGCGGGAAAAATTCAAATTACACCTCAAGGATACTTACCAGTTACCACAGTTGCACGAAGCAGGGCGGAAGTAATGGAAGTTTCAAGGGTGGGGCATCTATCAGAGTGTTGCATTATATAAAACCTATACTACATACATGTTTTCTCTCTCGGTTGCAACATAAAGGCTAAAAAATCAACATAAATTGGAAATTTTTCATCAATCAACAATTGTTTCTCTGTAAATATCAAGGAAACAGGAAATCAGCGTATATGTTGATGTCAATATAATCGTACGGATACTACATGTTATTTTCTTACAAGCTATCTTCTTAGTAGCTGTTCTTTGTTTATTCAAAATGGATGTATATTAGAATTTCCATCCTATTTGGGAATACCATTTTGACTCGATGGGAGCAGGAGTATGAAGCGGTCTCCCAACATGAGGTTCCTGCAACTAAGCTACTTACAAGAAACAAAATTGCATGTAAACGAGCAACTAGGCCTAATAGAAACCTAGAACTGGAAAATTACAAGAGGTTGTTCTCTACTTTGATAAGAAATATAATTCATTTATTGGTGCGTTTATATATCTTTCAGAGCCTACAAGAAGTTATTCATAAAATATGGGAGGGAAGCAAGCAGCATGCATGAGTGACCACATGACTACACACTACAAAAGAAAAAAAGCCAAGGGACGTAATAAAAAGAAATAAGGAGAAACTAAAACAAAAAGAGAACAGAAATGAGAAACCCAGCTTATTTCAGTCTACGCCTTATTCCCTACATCAGATTATTTCCTATTATCTTCACTATACATAGCCAAGTTTCGAACAATATTCTCGTTCTGAATAAATCTAAACTATCTTAGTCAAGCTTATGAAATAAGCATTAATTTCCATTTAAGGCAACTGGGTGAAGAAACGTTGACTTATTTAGAAGAAGTGAGGCTGCACCTTGAGAAAAAACTTGCTGCGAAGGGGACCAACTTCAACATTGCTTGCTTCAACATAATTCTAGCGGATAATACTTCCTCGTACGTGTGGTAGTAACACTTTAAAACCTGTATCACAGCATGGAATATACATTACCTGGACATCACAGGTAAGATCTAAACAACAGAATATTCTTAAAACCCAGTCAAAAGCAAGGGTAAGGACACGACAAAACACATTTCTGAAGAACAGAAGAAACAATGGAGAAACAGACAACTTATTTAATGAATCAAACGTGTTCACCTGGACAAAACCCACCCAGTAAACAGCAAAGTCAAATGACTTTTGGTATTAACCAGATGTAACACTATTTATCGTCCTAACAAGACGTGAATTTTTGTTTTAATCATTTCTTTGCACCCATGCAAAGGTGAATTCCAGAAGCACTAAACCAGGAGGAACTACTTTCCTACCTTTTTTCCGAATCTTGTTTTTCTCCTTTCGGTTGGGGGCAGAGGGGGCAGAAAATGCACAATTTTTTCCCCTGGTAAGTAAAGGGAAGAATATGGGTAAATGCACATGTAAATTGTAGGAAAAATTACATCAAGTAGAAATTCTGAGACCAACTGAGGGATGAGTCGCCTACATAGCAGGAGTTCACCACATACCCATAAGCTATTGGAGGTTCACAACAATCTGGCCAGTTAAAAGATTTTCTGCCTAAAACCAGAAAAAGATCAAAATATGTAGTGCAAAGGCTGTTTGCCTTGTCAATGGTACCTAGTTATCTAGGCCACCGACAATTCTTATCCATTTGTTAGAGAGAATCCTTTTCCAGTCATAGCGTCTTTTCAAGATGCACTCCAAACTAATTTAGCATCCCAGGTGATTCACATAATAAAGCACCCATGGTACAGTTATGGGGCGACAACTCAACCAGATGCTGCAATTCTCATTATAGATGCTTCGGTTGGTTCATTTGAAGCAGGTATGGTCAGCACTGGAGGGCAAACAAGGGAGCATGCACAACTTATTAGAAGTTTTGGTGCTGATCAAATTATAGTTGCTATTAACAAAATGGATGTTGTGGAACACTTCAAGGAGCATTTTGATGCAATTAAACTGCAAGTTGGGAAATTTCTCTGGTCATGTGGTTTCAAAGATTCTTCTGTATCATGGGTCCCTTTTGAGTGCCATCGAAAACCAAAATTTGGTGGCAGCTGCTTCTGATAGCCGATTGCTGTCCTGGTTAGTTTGCCCGGGTTCATACTTAAATTCCTCACAGTTTTAACTGTGGGAAACTTTATCCTTTTTATACAAACAAACATGAGACTTTCTTCTCATCCAGCTCTTCCACATGAAAGTATCAAAAAAGTATTTAAAACGCAAAAAGCGGAATGATGTCAGTGTTTGAAGAGTGGTAGGTCAAGACAAGTTTTCAGTAGGCTCTAAACCAACCTGGGGTGTGTGTGTGTGTGTGTGGGTGGGGGGGGGAGGGAAACAACTACGGTTAAGAAGGATTTGGACCAAAAGCAATAAACCACACGTGGCAGGAAATGTAGACAAATGAAAGGCATCAGAGAAAACATTGACAAACGCTTACTTGTGCCAAAAGCAATAAACCACACGTGGCAGGAAATGTAGACAAATGAAAGGCATCAGAGAAAACATTGACAAACGCTTACTTGTGATAGCTTCCAAATATCCCTCACTCAATGTCCTATAAGACATGCCATCAAGTGAATAATCCAGCTCCTTCATCTTCTCCAAAATCTCCTCTACTTCAGTAATTTTCTCCATTCTGCATAATCCATTAACCATCGTTCTGAAATCTATCCTAGTCGCAAAGCCTCTAGGTAAAACTTGTTTGCATAACATTAAAGCGCCTTCAGAGTTCTCCATCTTCAGAAACCCATCTAATATAATACCATAGCTTACCTCATTTAGAGCCACACCTCTTTTCAGCAGCAAATGCCAAAGCTGCAGAGCATCAGCAAATCCACCTCTTCGACATAAACATTTTAGGTGAGTATTATACGTTACAACAGATGGTTCAATACGTTCTTCTATCATTTTGTCACAAATATTAAAAGCCTCGGTTGTATGGCCTTTTCTACAATAACTGTCAAGAAGAGCATTGTAAGTACAAGAATCGGGCTTTAACTTCCAATTGGACATGCTTATTACCAGTCCCTCTGCCTCGTGAACTTGACCTAGTTTGCAGTACCCATTGATAATGGAATTGCAAATGAACAAATTCATCTCCAGTCCCAATCCCAGCATCTCATCCTTCATCCTCAAGGCCATAAGCATGCATCAATTAAAACACCATAAGCACACTCATCCATAGTAAACGATAGCACTTGTTTCATATCCTGAAGCACCTTCTCCGCCTCCTCCATCTTGCAAACTTTGCAATAACCCTTAATCACCAACGTATGCGTAACAGCATTCATCGAAACTCCTCTGTGTTCCATCAACTCCAACACTCCCTCAACCCCTCGTACATCCCCTAACTTGACATATCCATTGATCAAACAATGGTTGTCACCTCATTCAGTTCAAACCCCAAACCCTCCATTTCTTTCACAAGTTCCAAAGCTTTACCCACTCTCCCACACCAACAACACGCATCCACCATTATAGTAAAAGTACATACATCAGGAACAATCCCAACCCTAACCATCTGATCATAAACAATGAAAACAGTGTACAAGGTGATGGTTTGGGTGACAGCAGGGGGGTGGATTTCAATAAATAATGTTTGTTGTTTATATTGAGTGGCAAACGTAAATCATCCGATTTTGTAATGTCTTCATCTTGATGCTTGAAGATCCAGGTCGCTATAGATTGTTACTTATGCTTTCAGTTTTAAGTGCTGAATTGAATGATTAACCCACACAACATAGCCTATCGGAGCCTTCACCACCACTCCCCAACCCCCTCCCACCATCTTTTTTTTTTTGGCCAACATTGTATACATCACCATCTTTTTTTGTTTTTTTTTTGGGCCAAAATTGTATACATCAGTGGATGGTTAGAGGAAAATTAGTGAGTTAACTACCAAAAGGGGTCCAAAGCAACATCGTCCACCACCATCCTGAGAGTGCAATTTTGTTCACCCTCCTTGAAATAGGGTGAACATTACCCTCCCTCTTATTGGTTGAAATGGTGTAGGTCCCACCCCTGCAATACACTTTTTGGTAAGCATGACATCACTCTGTGATGGGATCCACACCATTTCAACCAATAGGAAGGAGGGTAATGTTCACCCTCTTGAGTGGAGGGTGAACAAAATTAAATTCCCATCCTGATGCTGTCTTTTTCTCTTCTTCCCCCATCTCTCTCTTTGTGTGTGTAAATGCTCCACACATTAGCCAATGCAAGTAAATGCTCCAAGCAGTTAAAAACAAAAAACTGCAAATGCTAAAAAAATAAGTGTTACAATTCTTTCTTTCTTTTTTGGGTCAAACAGAAATTCGTTACAATTCAATTTTTATTCATGAATGCTCCACACATTAGCCAATGCAAGTAGCTGCAGCAGAAACTTTTAATGTGTCATTAAATTAAATAACTGTTATGTGCAAAATAGTAATCGATTAGAAACCATCTTATCAAAACACTCCTCCACTACCAAAACCATCCTAAAAATGTGAAAACAAGAACCGTAAGAGGCACTAGGATTCAACCCTCTAGTGAAAAGAAACCTAGGGCTACTGTTGGTATGTCGTTGAGTATAGAAAGATTTTCTTTTCAATTTTATTAATGCCTGTAAGTGGAAGTTGGAGTTAGATAGAACTAGATTGAGGTCATATAGAATCACTGTTCTTATTATTATTCTTCTATGAAAAAAAAGTACTTAATTTACAGAGAAGCAAAAAATAGGAAACAGAACTGACAATATCAACCTCCCGACAGCACCCTTTGCTCAGTCTCAGCAGACTTATCAAGTGGCGCTTCTGAGAGAGTACCCAGATAGGCCACTTTTCCATTTTCATTGCATAACAAACATAAAACTGAATGGAAGTACAATAAAAAGTAGACAATTGAAACCAAATACCCAAAAAACTGCCTTCTAACTTACAAATATATACAACAGATATTCACAGAAACTGTATGTAAGTACAACAATAACGTACCGGAAGCCACCATAAGAAACGGGGGCAACAACACTGTACGCATCAAGAGGATAGACGGAAAGCTGAGGACCCATTTCTCAATTCATGTTACGATACGGTGCAGAGGGTTACCATCGTAAACTCAGAACCACTCAACCATACATCTTGGATATAAACCTGCCTCTGTTGCAACGGTAGAAAGAGCCTGTAGTTCCTTCTGGACTTTCCGCCTCTCATAGAAGACGGAGCATGCCAGTGATGTGCACTGCACACCACTTTCCAGGGTCCAGTCTCCACCCCGACAATGCCGACAAATCTGCAAGAGAATTTAACCATTAATACAATCTATTATATTGGATTTCACTCAGAGCAAGAAAATATGCAATGATGAAATTCAGCACTAGCGCATTCACATGTAGACAAGCGCGCGCGCGCGCACACACAGAGCTTGTAGTAATTGGAAGAGGAAATCAGAATAAGTAACAAAAAAGAGAGAGAGCAAGGAATCGGGGTATTTGAACTATTAACAGCAATACAAGAACTGTAGTCTTGTTGTAGCATTATAGAAGGTGATTAAAGAATTCATCATAGATGGAGATCATTGTAGCATTATTCGACCAAATTCAGAAGTTTCCAGACTTCTTTATTCACCATACCATCCACAAATTATCACAACGAAGTCGAATGAAAAACGTTGATGCCTTGCAAGTTCTTCAAAATTCACCATTTCACGAGTCCAAAATATCAATGGATGATCTCAACTCCCCAGACATCATCTCATGGACCCAATGGAAATCATCACTTTCTGGAGAGTTCTTCAAACTTCAATACAATCTCATATCAAAATGTTTCCCCGGTAAAAAATCAAGTGAAAGTAAGGTACAATAAAGGGTTAACATCGGATCTGGAGCAGCTGCACCCCTTAATGCGGAGGTGCAAGTGAACCCCGGTTTCCAAAAAAACAAAAGAGCCAGAAAAGTAAAAAAAAACATTACTTTCACATCAGAGATTAAAATGAACCTCTTGCGCTGTTCAAGTAAACCCTCTAGCAGCCCAAAAAAGTCCACCCCGCACTTCATAAATACACAAAAAAAGCCCAATCCACTAGCTGGTACCCACTCCCAAAGGACCAAATTCTCTGTCTGCTCTTGCAAACTCTCACACTGGTTACTTATAACAAGAAGTACGAGTAAAATAGAGCTGATAATGAAGCTATACTACACAATTTCAGAATATGAAACTTATCGTGGTCAAGAGATATGAATGTGTGAAAATATTCCTTTTGCTTATGTTTCGAAAAGTTCATTGTCATTAGCTGTTCTTTATTTCGTAAAATAGAATGCGTAGCATTAACTTCTTGTATGTCACTGCTGACTCAAATTCTTGGAGCCACCCCATGTTTGGATCTTATCTGATGCGAGCAGTCATGGAAATAAAGGCGACCAATCCCATGATACAGTTGACGATTAAAGTAATGATACTCACAGCAGCAAGATGTTGGATCTCTTGTTCCAATTTTGAAGTTCTTCCAATAATAGCTATCGCAACAGCAGCTTCATTCTTTAAACATTGACCACATAAGTGGGCTGAACCCTGGACCAACTCACCACAAAGGATACAATGCTTCGACAGATAGTAGTAATCAATTCTAGTTCGATGAGCATTCGGAGCATAAAACTGATGTTTAGCAATAAATTCCCGTCCCAGGCGAGGCATTTCTGAAAACCACTGGTTCAAGTCCACTCCAACAAGTCCAAAAGCTCTCTGCAATGCTGGTATTATCTGTTTCGTAATGTAATAAATATCGTTCAATCTAAAGGGGGAATGGATCGCCAGAAGGTCCAAGGGGTCCACCACCATATCAACCAGGCGGGACCCAGGTTCACCGTGGACTACGACATAGGATATTCGTTCTCCATACCGTGGCTCTGCCCTAGGGTCCGTCCTCATTGCTTTAGCTGCCACAATTGCAGCGGGTGGGAGTGATGAGGAAGCCCTCGTGCTGTAGGTACCTAATCGAACCTCCTTGGCAAACACAAAATCCTGAAGAGAAACCCTGCCAGATAAAATCCGTTTCCACTGACGAAGCAAGTACGCTTTAACCTGTGTACACGCATATAAGAAAGGAATAAAATTTCCCATCTATTTCTTAAGAAACAAACCGATAAGTTTCCATCTTGTAAGAGACTGAAATGAGACACAACTAGAATAACAAGGCGTTTCAAATGAAAAGAGGCATTGTATAGTGAGACACATCAGAAACTACATAGCAAAACAAAACTTGTATCAACTTGAACATGAAAGTTATTTGACAATACTTGACCATTTGCGTTTAATAACGTTTTACTCCCTCCGCCCCAATTTGTTTTTCCAATTCTGAGAAACCAACTTTTTAAGGGAACACAATGATTGCACCTAGACATATTCAACTATCCAACATGTACCCTTCAACTTTTTTTAGAAGTTACTTTATTTTTCAAAAGAAAGAGCAAAAAAGGAATCTGATCTATCGAAAAGTCAAAGGGACAAACATTTTGGGATATGCAAAAGCCTAAAAATGGACAAACAATTTGCCACAGAGGGAGTACAAATTAGCAAATCTATATATAAATCTAACAAGCATGATTGCCAATAATAATGCTTTTATTCACTGAGAGAAGTTCTACTCCATGCATCTAACCATGGGAGTAGAACATGTCAAAAAGTCACGCAGAGAGCTTAACATACCTAAATTTCATCTATTCCTTTTCTTATCAAGGGGATTCCTATACTATTAACAGCAACGGTAGTTCCAAAGCCAAAAGCATTAGAGTTGGTCCGAATGAAGGTGCATCACTAGCAATGCTCCATCAGCTGAAGACAGTACTCGCGGTATCTTGTTAAATACCGAGTATTGTTCATAAAATGTTGCAAAATGTGGAGTGAGTGAGATCTATGTTAATCTAATTTATTACAGGTTATATTTTCTTTAAAAACTAGTGCTTGCCCGTGCCTACGGCACTACCCACCCTTTGATGGCATTTTTGTAATATATTTGTAAGAGTGTGGGTGTTTTCTTAAGAGAGTTGGAGAGCACACATCAGTCCTTAGATCATATGAATCTCAGCCCTTCTTTCAACTTGTGTTTGTGTGGTCCCCACACCCTTGTGTTTTATTAGGTAGATAACCAAAAGGTCAGGAAGATGGTGACACTTTGAAAGTGCATAACTCAACTGCCATGCTAAGCTAAGATGCCATGCGCTGACCTGGCCCCATAATGGCAACAGTTTCCCAGAAATAATATGCAAGGTATAGATGGTCACCTATACACAAACGAGCTCGAAAATTTTGGACCATAAAGGGAATGCTTTTCTTATCTTGCCACATTTAGCTACATAAAGAGCAACAACTCAAGCAGAATCAAACTCAGAACAATATGTACTAAGCATTTATCTCCTGCTGAAGTTGAACTACACGGACATCACCAAAGAAAAATCATAATGCCCAAGATTACTCAAAAAACAGCAATAGGAACAGAAAATGTACTACTGAAAGGAACTTTTGCAAGACCTTAGGTTCACTTTCAGTGAACTGATAACTCAGTTTTACTAGTTACTGTTTTTACTTCCTATAGTATTTAAAGCTGTCGATATCATTTTGGACTGTCCTTTTTAAATAATAACAATTTCTCCCTTTCCAAAACCTTTTTCAACTAAGATAATTCTCTCTCTATTAGATTCTAGGGAAAGAAGAAGATATTGTATTGCAATGCTTGAGTTTTACTTGATATTTACCATACACATACAAACTCCATGTGTAGGCAGAACAATTACAACTTATTCATAAAAGATCTAAACATCATCAGTGGGTGCGTCCTTAATGTCAAAATGTGTGTTGTATTCAGCTCGAGGTGATCAAAGACTATTAAATGAAAAGATACATAGTACCTGTATCACTCTCATTTAATATCCTATTGACAGTTACGGAGCTTGGCCTTAATAGCTGATGAAGGTAGTCAATGGTTCAACACGCAAAAGCTTTTGATAGAGGATTTTACAGACATCAAGTAAAAAGTGCATACTCACCTGATTTATATCTTTGCATTCAAAAAAGATCCTCAGTGACTGCTCCATTATCTTGGCTACAGATCCACATGTATCTCTGCGGACCGTCTCAATACCTTTAGCATCGAACACGGGTTTGACTTGGTCAGGGCTCTCATAACTGTAACCCACGTAGCGCTTCTTCGTGAGGAGGAAACAAGAATGATAGACCTTCTCCATTTTCAATGTGACAGGATTTGGATTCGCCGCAGTTACTGCAGATGCAATCTCACGTCCTATTTCAAATGATTCTTCCATAGTGCGTCCTCTTAGGAGAACAAACATACTGCACCAAAGAACCCGTTTCGACTGATAAACCATCAAACTCAGAACAGGAAATACAAAAACAGAAAAAAGATGGTCTACGTTAAATAACCACTGATTGTAACTCAATAATTCGCCAAATACATGAGGATCACCTTCTTAGATAGAACCAACACCACAAGCTTTCAGTCTCTAAATAGTTATGGAATGGCTACTACTAGAGAAGTCATAATCAGTATTTCTAGAACCACAAACTATGAAGCACCGACACTCCAAAAGGATGCCGTATCCACGTATTGGACACAGGGACACGACTCCGGTCAAAATGTAATATTTTTAATTTTGGGGGGTTAACATGAAATTATTCAAAAAAATTGGAGTCAACTGTAATTATGCCTTTGGAAAAAATTTATACAATTAGTGAGATTATTCATATACAATGATGGTTCATAAAAAAAAATTATGAATGATAATATATTATATTTATTTATTTATACACCGTGTCCGTATCCTCATTTTTTTAGAATTGCCGTGTCCATGTCCGTATCCGTGTCTGTGTCCGTGCTACATAGACCACAAAGCAATCAGCACATTCGGCCATGGAATACATATGTTGAGCTACAACAATGGTTAAAGAGCCTAACATAGCTTGGTTAAGAGATAATTGATCATGCCATGACGTTGGATCAATAAATATGCAATTTTTTATTTAATGTGAAATAAATTCACAATAATTGGTCCATTTTTCATATTAAAAAAATAGTGATACAGATTTTGGTTGTTTTTATCAAACCGTATCTATCAAAATTCCTACAGTAAAAAGAAAAGAAAAAAAAAACCTCTTATTTAAATGAATCCTTTTTTCCTAATCTCATTAAACTCCCACTAAAGTTAACAAGGTCAAGAAGAACAGTGGAACACAGACTGAAATTCATCATGGCAAGTATGATGGTGCAGATTGTTGTCAACAAGTGGCTCTATCATCAAAGCAAAAATAATCTACCTTCACAGACCTGTTTCATTTGTATGGATCTCAAATCATGATCAGTACCAAAGGACAATTGTATACCTGTCTGTATCACCGTAGATGACTTTAGCATTCCATCTATCATGGGAATTTACAAAGGATATAGCATTTTCCAGTGTTCTACGGCCACATTGAACGATACTATCTGCAAGTTCTGCACAAGGCATACGTCCACTAAATCCGGCAGCCGTATAGCCGTATGTCACATTCGCTATTAGCTTCAAAGCAAGCTGTCTTGCATTAAATATCTGGCAACAACAACCAAATAAAAATAGAGGAATGAACTCAACAACTTATACATGCCTTGAAAGATCAAAGGGCAGTTCTGACCAGCAATTCTACCTATATAACAGCGGATTCTACAACACCCCTTGAAGCTATATGCAAAACAGCAAGTAAAAAAAAAAAAAAAAAGAAAGCAAGAAAGAAAAAGAATAGGTAGCTCACACAAGGATGGTAAAATGTCCCCTACAATAACCTAACAAGAAAGCCCCTTGTCTTGCCAACGAGTCTGTCTCCAATTGTCCAACACAGGCATCCATCCACATAATCCCTGCTGCAAAAGGTCAGATCAAACACAATCTCTCTTACAATGGGGTGTGTTCAAGACTTCCAGTGCATTATCCCATTGAAACGTCAAAATCTCTCCCCAGCCACATAGTATCACACTAGCTAACTATTCCACTATCTTCTATTTCTTTATGACCAGTCTTACTTGACTTTTCCAAGTTCCAACTACTCGTAAGTTCTTTCAGTTCGACATGGAGTTTGTGCTTTGAACATCGTAGAGCAAACTTCTAAGATCACCCAAAAGAGCGAAAAGCTCAACCTCCTGAATTGTATATCCCCAACCACCTGACTGGAAGGACTTTGACTTTGCATCTTTGACAGTATCCTTAATGACACCACTTGATGCCTAACCTTCACCATTTTCACAAGGAATGGACTCTACTGTTGGGGACAGACATCATATAAAACTATGGGTTGCAAAAGAAATAAAAATTAGAATAAGTGAGGAAAAAAGGAGTTTATTCACATTTTATGCATTTGTCTCTTTCATTTACCCCCAATGATTGGAAACTACATGGGTTCTGTTGTTGTTGTTGTGTCTCTTTCATTTACACCGTAATGGCTATAATCCTCCATAGACTTCCGTCCCTTAGTCAAAGCAAACAATATTTATCTTTTGAAGAAAAAAAAAACATCTTAATAAAACATCTAAAGAAGGCATAAAAGATAGATTGTCACACAACTGACACAAGTCTAGAATGCATGCAAAATTCAAAGTCGGATTTTAAGTGTTCCCGCACCCTGTGAAGAACTTGCTGTGATGGGGCCAACTTCTTCATAGCTTGTTTCACCATAATCCTAGTAGATAATATTTCCTCCAATAAGCGAGGTAGTACGCCTTTGCGAACCTATAAATAGAATGAAATGGAGGTTATTAAGAGAGAACCAGAATGAACGAAACCATGAAAAAGCCTTGGATATAGGCCAGTGAAAAGAAGGATACTGGTAAAATAAACATCCCGAATGTGTAAGAGTAGAAAGCTTACTTGTAGAAGCAAATGAACAAACCAAACATACTCATACGAGGGTGAACATCTTTTCCAAAATAAAACACAACTAATTTGACAAAAATTATAGTAGCACCATTGACAATGAGATATTAGAAGGTATAGCTGAAGAAGGAACAACATTCATAGTTACCAAAAAAAAAAAAGGAACAGCATTCATCTTCAGGAACCCATTAAGAACTGAACTTTATACTATGAAATTGGGAATACTATCATTTATCAACATTCTCTACACCCATACAACACTCCCATACAACACCAGTAAACAACACTTCTACCCACTCAGAAAAGAAAGGGTGCAAAAATAATTTCACTCGTTTACTGCAGCCTGACCTTAGCTGGAATTTTTTCCCCTTACGTCTGTTTATGAAGGAACAGTATAATGCTGTGCAAGTGAAGGCTCACCAGAAAAATTAACTCCCAGGACACACAACTTTTCAGTTCAAACAAAAAGGGGGCTTGGTGTGGGGTGGGTGGGTAGACTATGGGTTTCAAAGAAGGCTCAGTTACAGATATTGCATTAGCAATTTGCCACTTTTAGCATCAAACAAAGTGAACATGGCGACTATCTGATCTCACAAGACAATCAACTCGAGTTATGATAGATGCATAAAGATCAACGCAGAAATCCATCAAATAGTACTCTGATTTGTATTCCTGATATGAAAACCAAAAAATGACACAAACAAGAACATTATTCCATTCCATGCATGTTCAAGTCACTGCGATCTATTAAACTGAAGAAAGTGATCCAGAAGACATAGAGACAAGAATAATATAGAGCCTATGAAGGAGTACCACCTTTGAAGGAACATACATAACACCATTTGGAGTGAGCAAAATTTCCTGCTTCAGATCTCGCAACACATGTAGATCTGGTGAAAATGAACTAACGCCAAGGGTATTTGCCTTAGAAGGCACCACATTTCCAAGGCACGTGCAGAAGCAGAGGTTGTATGCAATTATCATTGACGGATAAAGAGATTGAAAATCTAAAACAACAACTGGATCTGCATAAAAACCAGATTCTGGCTCCATTACAAGGGGTAAGCATTCCATTGCAGGTTGAGAAGCGACCTAATTAAGACAGAGCCAAATCAGGTTATGGCCACTGACGAAAACAACTTTTGCATACTAAGAGGATTTACTGGCAAGATGATGAATATAAAATATCAGCCCAAGCTTCAAAAACCCACCAAAAGCCAACTAAAAACATGTGGCACAGACAGCATGCAAAATCTTCAGCAAAATCAAATCAGCAAATTAATCATAACAAAATAAAACCTTCTTGTGGAACAAGTTATCCCACCTATCCAACAAACAAGTTTTTATAGCTAGAGGACCCTTTTCAAACAAAGCAAAAAGAAGCAAATTAAGGACAATCTTTTGCGAAACACGCTGCACACACACATATAGGGGCCAGTTCAAGGGACAAAACATTTGACACAAAACTAATCGGATATCAGTAAGGGATTGATTGGCTCATTCAATTTTATCCGGTCAAATTTGACAGGAATCAACTAAATGAACCGATCAAGCCCTTACCAATATCCAAATAAGTTGATTTTTTAGTAAGGATAGTTACACTACTTTTGCGCAACTCCACTTCCCAGGTATTGCTCATGCAGAAGAACTGAACTAAGTCTTGTCCGCAACTTAAACAATCTAACAAGCAGAGAGAATTCCAATTAGGAAGCATACTATTCCAGCCTAACCCTACCCCCAATGCTAACACCAGCACAACCACCACGGGCCACCAGCTCCTATCTCCCCCACCATCTCCCACCTCCAATCTAAGAAGCACAGACAGTTTTAAGAAGGTAGTGTGTACGGATGAGACCAAGTCGAACACGGACACTCTTCAGACATTTACTGCTACAACAAACAAATTAGGGATAATCTTTTCGTGCGACATTTTGCACATTAGTTGCACTCCACTTTTTTGATGCACCTCCATTTCCCAGGTATTTCTCATGAAGACTAATTAAATGCAAGATCCAAAACACTGTAACAGAAGAACTAAACCTAAGCCTTGCCTGCAACTTAAACACATGTCGAGGAAGACCGCCACTTCATTATCTCCCTCTCTTTGTATTCCAAAGGGAGAACCAGAGGCTAAGGTTGGAATACCCCAATCTAAGAAGCACAAAAGATTCTATGAAGGCAGCATGTCTGTTTGGGAAACGTATTGGACACCGAAAATCTTTGGACACTCCTAACACATGCTGGACAGTTCTCTTCGCTTTCTGTGTTACTTTTTAAAACCAGACATGCGCATGTAAAAAACCCCATAACAGCCATAATATGCAACATTAGACTCTTCAAAAAAAAAATCAACATGAGCATCAAACCACAAGCATTAAACATACCTCAGAATGGACCACAACTTCATATGGACCTAATCTTATTGTTCGATTAGTTAGGGTAAGAGTTTTCATAACCACTATAACCTTAAAAGGATCCCAACAAACTGATCCACTTAGTAAATGGCTGAATTAAAAGTGATTTTGGTGATCCATTTCGCACAATCTGACTTAATCCACATTATTATCATTAAACAACCGACATAAACACGTATGCTCTACTTTTTATCCCAACAGACCATTACACCACCACCCCCCAAACCCTCTCTCACCTCTACCATGGAACCAGTTGCTAATTTATCGTCATGTTTTAGTATTTCAGGTCTCCACTGGTAATGCACGAAGGCCATGGTTGAACTAGTTAAGAAGTGAGAGCTCAAAGACTTCAAGAGTAATTGGTGAACTTAAAGCAAGCATTACTTTTCAATGCCTACTTCTGCTGCTCTCACTCGGTGACAACCCTCCCTGAACCCCCAAAAAAGAATATTCTTAATAATACACCATTGAAGTTGGTAATTATCTATACAAAAATTATCGATGTTAGATTTTCCCTTTGCTGTTCTTTTATACCTTCCATTTCAATGACATTAGTTCAGCTTCCAAAATGACTGGAGATTAAGTAGTCATCAGATTTGAGTTCCGGTTACAAGACTAAGTTTATATAGTTCGGACATAAGGAGTAAAAATCAACAGGACATAAGGAGTAAAAATCAACAGATAGAAACTGGCCATTTTACAAAATTAGAACCAGCCTCTAGTAGCAGAATACTTTCTCCCCAAGCAAATTCAAAACTTTTAGATATCAAATATCAAGATAAAACCTCTGCAACTAGGTTTCTTACAACACCACAAATAAGAACAAGAGGTCATTGCACCCCACAAAGGAAATTATCAAAATAAACAGCAGATTGTTTCCAGAAATCAATCGAAATTGTTAACGAATCATGCATATGATGATTGCAGCAACATTCTCATAGTAAACAGGATAAATGCATCATCAGAAACCATCATAGTTAAACAGGAGACAAAAACCTGTTGGCTCCCAGGAGAAATGGCAACATAATTTTGTGTGCGCGCCAATCTTATAAGCATAGATTCAACACGATACTGTGAACCTCGAGAAAGAACAGAGAAGAAGTCAATCCCAAAGACACGGGCAAGTTCTGACGTTCGGTTTATCTGCAAAGTCATACACCAAGTAAGGTAACATTTTACTTTTCCACCCATACTGGCTAAACGAAAATGAAGAAAAGACGAGATATGCTTTCTTTCCACCACAATACGTAAAGGCCCTTGTTGATAATCATCAACATAGAATACTTAGCACCACAAGTGAAGAATGAGAAAAGAAGCATTTCTTATGTAATAAATAGTCTCTTATGAAGTGAGGCAATAATAATGTCCTATATATATATATATATATATATATATATATATATATATAGGGCACAACTCCTAAAAAAACTGCATACCATGTCAAGTTGATTCATTATCTCAAGATTCAGCTTCGCTCTATCCACAACATATTCAATGCATCGGTACCTTGCTCGCCCTGGACCGCTTGAAAACCATCTTGCCAATAGTTTACATTGAATATATGGAACTCTTCTCCTCAAAACAGCTTCAGCTACAGCTTCAACTGTGTACATGTTAAGCTTTAGTTCACCGCGCATCAGTCGCCAAACGTTGAGGACAACCCTACCACCAACATGGACACCACTTGCATGGGTCCGACCCCATTCGTCATCAATTATTAGATCTCCAAGTTGAATAGAATCAGAAACCAAAGGTTCTGGAAGCAAATTATCCAACATTCCTGTGTCAGACACACCTGACTCTCTGGCAGCAACCTTCGTTTCGGTTGGTGTGCGCGATATGCCAATAAGCAAACTGATGCCAAGATGCATCGCTCTTTCAGCCAGGTAGCCAAGGGAACTACCTTGAATATCCCAACCCATCAATATATCTGGATCAATGGAACGAATAATATTCATGAAGTGGCTGAATAGCTTCTCCTCAGAACAAGCGAACACTTTGCAATCTGATATTCCATCAGGATTACTGTGAACAGGAAAAGCATGAGAAGTGAGAACAATTTCACCCCATCATAAACACTGCAATTTTACCAATCTATTCTGTAACCCATTTTAGTTTTTCTCCTCTATAATTGTATATAAGCCCTCTAAAATTATTTTTAACCCTAATAATAATTTAGATTTCCGAATTAATCCATGTAAGTTGACCACTTGAAATTTGCATCTTTCTAAGAGCCCACTTTAAGTGTACGTAGCACTAAATTTTTGCATCTTCCTATTACTTTTATTGTTGTTGCTTTATATCACACCTTGTGTAGCACTAAATTTATGCACAATGTTTTCTAGCATCAAGTCGTGATTCCAAAAGCGCAACTCAACTGCTGCCAATATTTATAAGTTCTTCCTACAGTCTACTTTTAATTTCCACAATTATCTGGTCGGTCTATACATTTTTCATCGCAATAGATTCCAACAGCATGAGACATATTTCATGTCAAGTTCAACATCTATTCGATAAAACAAACCCAACCCTAGTAGACCTCATGGTTTTCTGTTGAAAACTCGAAGGTGACCCACCATACATAGCATTAACAAAACCAAGTTCGACACAAGGACTCAAATTTGAAGTCAAAACCAGCCAAAAGAACAAAAGGAGGAAGAAATAATACCTTTGATCCTGTTCAGTATTGCTTCGCAAAAGCACGTAAACATTTAGCTTGGAATCATTGTCTTCCTGAAAAGCAAGAACTATGACATTAACGGCATCAAAACGAGGGTCGGGTCGTAACTCTCCTCTAGATTCTGCTTGAACCTGAAAACCAGAATTGCAACCCATCGAAAGCTCAAAATCTAGTTACCTCAAATGTACACAGATACTAAGAAAGCAAAGCTAGTTCATATCAAACAAAAAAACATCTAACACTAACAAAATTTCAAGCAGATGATAAGAAACTACTAAAGAAGACACAGGCAAGCAGAGAAAATATTATGTAAGAAGGCCTTTTTAAAAACTTAAATATCTCAGTAAGTCTGAAAGGTGTGTGAGAAATGAATAGACAACGTAAACATACTTTCGGAGTATTTCATTATTGTTTGATTCAAGATAGGAAGAAGCATTTTTCAAGTACCTCTACACTCAGCAATGTTAGCTGCTGACCCCCACCAAAACTTGCTGGATCACGGAATCCAATTTGGCTTACAGGAGTTGGCTTTGATTTCCCATCTGGGCCAGAAATCTGAGACATATCCAGCAAGCAATCAGAGCATTCTTTTCCTTTCGTAGAATGGCTTTCACTACGATATACTCCATTGAGATCTCCATGGGCCTGTTTTCCTGTCACTTCCTTTACTAAAGGATTCATCTCAGCATTGAGATCTCCACGGATTTGTTGTTTTAGTTTACCCAGAATAGGAGACTTGACAGATACCGAGCCGGGTTCTGGAACAGGCTTCCCGCAGCTCTCTACCCAAGAACCTTGTGAACCGATCTGACTGCCAGAGGAGCCTGATAGGAGACTTTGGAAGTCACAAAAAATCTAAGGAGTTTTTCTTTCCACTCAAAGAAAGGAAATACTTTACCTTTTGGGGATGATGGCTCCATAGAGGCAGCATAATAGTTTTGTCCTGAATCACCTACTGTTTACCAATTAGTTGAAAAATGCAAGAATAAAATGAATGACAAGCTTGTTCACTAGTTTGAGACAATACCTGAGTCAACGTGCAATAGCCATCTGGAAACACTGTCTACAGACGGAGGTGAAACCACAGGTGTCAACATGTACAAGTAAGATCCATCATTTTGATAGTGGGTAGGCACACCCACGACACGTTTGTGAGGATCTAAGTCATTATTTGTTGAGCTCTTCTTCTGCACCTCTCCATCTTTCAAGCAGCTGCTCTCAAAAAAAGGAAGGATTTCATCTACAAGTTTTCTCTGAACTGCAGTTGTATGACAAATAAACATTGTCAGTTAATAAACACAGAAAGAAGAGACTACAATGTCGACAACAATAACCTGTTTAGTGATGTAGTGGCTTCAAATAAAGTGCTTTTCAACAAACACCATTATAGAGGTTTGTTACTGTTCATTTGAAGCTTCTTGTAACAACTTTCACTACCGCTCATCTAACAAAGCCCCACCTTACTGCTTCATTCAAGGAATTTATTGGTGGCAACCCTCTAAAAGCGAAATTGCATTAAAGATGGAATCAAACTTAGCATGATGCAATGTGATGGCGTCAAAAACTCTTTCGAGTTGAACACACCGTAACACCAAATATGGACTTCTAATAAAATCAAAGCACCATAACGAATAATGGTTGCAGGCTAACGCAGGAGCTTTCAAGTACAATCGAAAGTCACCAAAAGATTGTAAAACGGTACTGTGAACTTCCCATTTGAGAAGGCATTGTGCCATAGTGTTTACCTGTTCTCCAAGTAATGAAAAAGAGGAAATAGAGAACAAACAATGACAATTGTCCTTCGCGAGAGTGAGAGATGGTAGCCAGTTGCGTATCGACTTCTTATTTGGCTTTGTTTTCTCTTCTATTATTCTAAAATACAAGTCAGATGACCTTTCATCTCTTTGGAGCTGACAAGTTATGGTAGCCAGTTAATGACTAACGTAATAAATATCGAATGGCTAAACAACTAGATAGGAATCGGAAACCTTACACAAAGGCTACCACGTCACACAACTGTTAAAAATAGTTTTGGTCTTAAGTAAAATGCTCATGGTAGTAGTTATGGTCATTTGACAATTATTATCACTGCATATGCCATCAGCGTATCTTACCTAAGTTTTATTTGTTTCCAGATCTGAAGTTATTTTTGGTAATTTATGTCTTCACTAGACAATGTCATAAGGATACATGGTTAGTGTTCTATGAGATCTGTAGTCATAGCAGACAGTCGACAACTCAGTATATCACTATGCAGCCTCTTCACGGAGCAAGACCAGAACTTGGAGAACTTGATTTTGTAGTATGAGGAAAATGCTAATGCCAGCCCCATGGGTGAAGCTAACCCTTTGCAAAGGTGAAACCTAAAGAGCATAGACAAGATTCTTTATTTCCAGCAATTACCAAAACCATTGCACATTGCAACCAAAATGTAAAGAGAGTATTGCCGGTAAGAAAAAAAACCTTTTAAGAGAGTATCTTTTAACCCTTGTCTCTTTACCAATTACTCCCTTATAATCTCTATTGCAAGATTTAATCCTAACCCATAGTTGGGATGGAGGATTTTGGACTTTCTAGGGGAAGTGAGAATTTGGAGGTGATTTTTGCTTGGATTACAACTGTAGGAGAACAAAGGAAGGGTCAGGGGAATGGAGGGGAAAGAGTACAATCATTTTTAGCACTTCGCTTCACCATCAAAAGTGGGAAGAGATGGAGGGGAAGTACAGTGATACAAATTATGACATTGTAACGAAAAGCATTTACAAGATAAATAACACAAGATTTCCAAGATAAAGGTAATGTAAGTAAAATCATATCATCCCCTTCACTTTCCTTTCGCAATTATTGGTAAACCAACCACAGGGAAGGAGACACAATCCTCCCTTCTTCATCTTCTTGTAAATCAAACAAGTGGAAAGAGTGTCTCCTTCCCTTCCCCATCTAACACACACTTCCTGAGGTCTATGTCTATCAAAATATCAAGAAACAAACCCTCACAAGCAAAATCTATTGCAAAAGGAAAACTACTTCAATTTCACCACAAATCCAAAACTTGGCTGCAGCCCAAACCCTTACACACATTTCTCAGAAAATCCTGCAGGCTGGGTTTTTTATATCAAACCTTACTTTGGCAACTGGTTCTTCATCGACAAAACCTGCAACCTTTCATCTGTCGAGTAAACAAAAGCATCCTATATGCCCTGAGATCTCCATCTAAAGTAATAACTTCACAGGCGTATTAACCCCTATATCTGCTCACACCACCCTCAGTCACAGACACCTAATATAGTTGTGGGTCGTAATGATACAGCACTTTTATCCTGTGAACTGTTCACGTCAAGAATGGAGTAAGGTGTTTGCTATATTAACCAATCATCCTCTTCAATCCAATTTCTCTCTCTCTCTCTCTACATAGGTTGCATTTATGTTGCCAAATTTTTTAATGTTCTAAACCATACAAAGTTGCCTTCATAAAGTCACATGAGAAAAATAGTATGAGGAAAGCAACTTCCTGTGCAATCTTCTGCAGAGATCACATTCTCAATCTTAAAAAGAAGTCCCAGAGTCTACAGTACTGAAAGTAACAAAAAGAATGAAGGAAAAATTACTGGTAGTGTTTGGTTGAGAGTTTAGTTTAGTTTCGTTTTAGTAGTGGGTAGAGAGAGAAATAGAGTAATGATTGAAGATAGGGGTAATGATTGGAGAGAGATAGAAAGAGATGTGAAAGTAATAATTGGAGAAATAGGGTAATGATTGGAGAAAGAAGTAGGGTAATGATTGAAAACAAAACAAAAACCAAAACTAAGTTGAGAACCGAACAAAGCCACTATATTTTCCCGTAGAGCACGCAAACAAGGGCATTAGGATTCTTTATTTGGGGGATGTAACAACAAAATAACAAAGAAGACGGACAGTCTACCAACAAGCATGAAAAAACTACCCAGACACTTTGACTAATATAGTTTAGTGTAATTACTACCTGTTCAAGATTCTCTGTCGTATAAGCTTCGACAGCAATTGATACCGAAGTGCAGCAAGATTAGTTCCAATCAGAACATAAAATACGAATCATATTATTTTAACTACAACCGTTTTAGTAGTACATCTAAACAAAGTAGATACGGGATATCTTGTACACTGAAATTAGCAAGATCATCTCAACAAAACAAGAGTTCATTCCAGCAGCATGGTAGGAAATATGATCTTAATACAAGAAAAGTAGCTGTGCCGGAGAAATCAACGACAAAATCAGATATCTCTTCACAACCATATTTCTGGTTACATGCCCTTTCCCTGTTGGCCATGCTAAAGACAGTCCAACAGGGGGTTGTTAAGCCAGGAAAATACCAAGAAAATATGGCAACACACATTTCCCTAATGGCTTTTTTCTTGCCATCAGTCAATTTTTCTACCCACCTAATGAACAAATGTAAAGAAAAGATACGTAGAGTCCCAAGGCACTTGACGTATAACAAAAGCACTTTCCTTCCGTACATTCCCAAGGACTTTTCACCCCCCCATCAAGGCTAATAACCAACTGCTAGCTGCGATTAGCTTTCTCCTCTTTTATAGCTAACACACTTCTATTGGGTTTGTGAAGTATGATTCGGTTTGGTTTGACACTTCACAAATTCTGACCATGTTCCACCGAAACAAGGTTATTACAGTCATTGGTGACATGAAACGTTAGGATATCTACGCAGCAGCTGTTGTACCCTATGCTCTCCCCTTCATTCGATGCATAGTAAAAAGTTGGAGTGAGACGTGGATGTACATGCACCCAATTGGGAAACCATGCAAATCTTTGTGCCGTGCTTGACGTGAACCCAATTGGGAAACCATGCAAATCTTTGTGCTGTGCTTTCTTTGAGTGTTTTTGCTTGATTATGCATGATTTGATTGTGTTGTGTGGTTTTGGGTCGAATCCACAACATCAACAACTAAAGGAATAAATGAAATTTCATAGTATACTACAAGGAAAATAACAAAAAAAATACTGAGAAATTAGGAAGTAGAACTAGACCCAACTGTTACTAATAAAGTTAAAATAGGCAGATCAAAAAAAATAGTTAAAATAGACAAACAGAAGACCTTTTTTTTTTTTTGGAGCAACACAGATTCAGACGATTGAATGTTCTTAAAAACCAATCTCCTAGATACTATCATTAAAGCTTCATATCTTACACCAGTGGCCAAAAAAATAAGTTTCTTGACTTCAAATTCCAGCAAGATGTTAAATACAATCAAAGACAGCATCATTATAACCCTCCACATTCATGCATCATTTTTATTGATGTCCACGTGTAGTGAGTGAGATTCCAGGTTGGGCGGACATAGCTGTTTCAACTGCTATAATAAGATTATAAGGATGAGATTTATTGCTGAAACATAACATAAAAGCAGTAAAAAAAATGACTTAAAGATAAGGCAGGGAACCTGATATTCCTCCATAACTTCCCCCTCCGTCAAGCAAAATGTGTTGGAGAGTATTAAGGTCCACCATGGGGGGTTTCCTATGAAATGTCATGCCAATGAGTTCCATTGGATTGGTTCCAACGTCAATAGTAGAGGAAATCGAACTGATAGGCACAGATAAGTCAGCAGCTTGTCCATGCTGTCCTCCACCACAATTCTCAAAGTGTAAAATGGTTGAGTCAGATGTGGGCTCCTTGACCCCAATGTTTGTAGATGGTGTTTTAGATAGCTTGGGTATCAAGGTTTTTCCATCCTGGGCATTCTTAGATACACAATCATCTACACCTAAAATTTCCTTTTGAAAAGAAGCAGCAGACAAACTACTTTTACCAGTACTGTCTCCTAGCTTCAATCTCTCATTATCACATAGTTTGTCATCATTATCAAAAATCTGCATCTGAAAACACAAATCTGGTCGTCCAACGCATGCCTCAGAAGTTATGCGTTCCTTAAAATCAACACATTCCGAGTCTCCCATACCATCATTCTCACAACAGGCTACAGAAATATACGAATTTTGATTCGCAGAAGTAAAAAACTCTGATGGATTACTAGAAAATGAGGTGGTAATTTTTGTAGAACCACCACATGCTTGAGCGGTAACGTCATCAATGTGATAGCTATGTCTAACATCATGAGCTATGGTTGCCTCTGTTCTTGGAGAAAGCTCAGAGTTGGCAAACTCCTGAGGCCTCTCATCCTGCCCACAATTCTGTATCATGTGATCTTCTAAGGGTTTTGGGTAGTGTTGTTCCTCCTCCAAAGAAGCATTTCTGACCATTCGTTTTCTCCTCATCAAGTCACGCACAGAGGATCCAACTAGTTTACTTTCATCCTGGGCGTCATAAACATCTCTGTCCGCCTGATTTCCAGATCCAGAACCTGTAAACTTACCTTCTACAGTTTCTGTGCAGCATCTACTAAAAGGTTCGAGGTCAACATTAACCTTTTGAGTCAAGGAAAAGGGTAAAGAACCCCATAATGGCTTTCTTTTCTTGCTTTTATGGGTAAAGCTTGAGCCAATTCCTTCCTGTTCATCGTCTTGAGGGAAAAGCTCAATTTCATTGCTCATTTTTACTTTCGATGACTTACCAGCAGTAGGAATTGCGATTTGATCATCAGCGGACCCATCCACTTGGGGAATTATGTTCTCCCGTGAAGGTTGTCGTAGATAATAATTATGATCAGCAGAAGAAGATCCCCCCTTCAAGTCTTCAAAATTATTTGAATGGTCAACAGAATCAAGAATATCTTGACACTCCTGTTGGGATTCACTCTCAAAATCCATATTAGCTTTTTCCAGCACCTTATCCATCGTTGTTGCAGGCAACAAGGGAGTCAAAATGGATTCACATGCAAGCTCATCATCGGAGTTTATATCTTCTGCAGCCTGAGAGGAGGCAAGCCAACTTAGAAGCCTCAATGCTTCCTTCTCCATGACCTGAAGAAAGAAATGAAAAGACTTTCACAATGCTTGAAAATATTCCAATAACTCACTTTCCTTGCAGAATAATCTGAGGGGGGGAAAAGTGAGCAACTTCTGGAAAAATACCTTCACATCTGAACTTCCAATAGTTCGAGATGTTTGAATGTCATCTGCGAGCAACAGTTTGGGACATAAAGCTTTTCCATTTCCCGGTATGTTAACATTGTCTTTGCACAGTAACCCCTGTGGCAACATCATCACTGTTTCATTACCTGCTATCAAACGCTTCAAAACTTCTCTGCCTTCGTTCTTCATGTCACAAAGTCCAAGTTCAACCTTCTTTTCCTCATTAGGTGAAGGTCTTATTAGCTCTACATCTCTCTCATCCTTCTCTAATGGAGTGCAAGATAAATCATTTTTTGATTCATTACACATTTCCATTAGCTTATTCTCAAATTCAAGCCCATGCGAAAGTATCCTCAAAACATCTTCTGGAAGTGGTTTCCCAGTATCAGAGAGAAATACCGCATCATGCATCCCAGTCCTTTCATATTCCTCCTATTACAAGAAAAGTAAAGTTAACCCACAGACAACACTATGGACAAAACAGCACATATAAAAGACATGCACACCTCCCAAATTGGAATTAGCGACTGGACCATTTTCACTTCTGAACGGGTTTGAGAGAGAGATGAGTACATTTTGAACTGCTGATTAAGTATATCTGCAAGACCACATGTTAAGTCATTTCAGCTTGGAATCCACGAAGGAACAAATGCGAAAATCTCAATGGCAAATTTGTGAAGCCAAACAAACCCTCAACAGTAGTGTCACCCTCAAGTTCACAGGTACTTTGCCGTTTAACAAGATGAACATCCTGAAAGGATGAACCGAGGTGGCTAGAAAACTCCCACATCCAGCCATCTGGAATTGTGGAGGATATCCAAATCGGTGAATGAAAAGCTGAATTGCTGTTTGAATCTGCCTAATGATAATTTCCACATCAGAACACAGAAATACTCTGCATGCAAGGTAAATGGAGGCACAAAGCTACCCTCCAAATGTTTCTAGAAATGGAAGAATTAAACACAAAAAGAATAAATGAATTGAAACCTGAAGACACGTATGTGGATTTATCTGACACTGCTTCGTTTTCATTGTAAGCATCCTTCCTCCGGGAAAGAGCATCTGGTACTGGATGTCGGAACTTCATTTTTGATACATGTAGATATCCCATCCCATATAAATTGTAGTCAACCTATTCTTGCAAGGAGAGGAAAAAAAAACACATAGTGACATAAGAACAACACAAAGTTTACAATTGCATTACAAAATAAACAAATAAGTCGTCAATTGTGACTTAGCATTTGAAGGTGGTTTTACCTGACCTAGATCTAATAGAGAAGCATAACTACAGATGACAGAAGAGAAGTACAACTTTCTTTTTAATTCCTTTTCCAAAATTCAGTCGGGTCCTTAAGTCCATCCACAACCAAAAAAAAAAGGCCACAATATCAACATTTATGGCACTGAAGGCCAATTACAAAAGCTATCAGCAGATTGGAGTACGATGTCTAAGAGCATCCACACACATGAATGCCGTTTTGCCATGGCCATTCTCATTTTTGGACAATGAATAGTGTCATTTTGCCAAAAAAAATGGCAAATGTTCTTCTATTTCTTACAAGCCCTCTCTATCCCTCTCAATCTCAAAAATGGCATTTTCCAAATTTGAGAGAATTTTGGTATTGTGGGTGTGCCACCCAATTTGCCATTTTTAAAAAATGGCAAGGAATGTGGCCAAAATGGCTCACCGGAGAATATATCTTATCCTAACAAACCTTTAAAAACAATTCCCTGCCACATATTAGGAAATATTCTCAAGAGTTCTTCATAGAAAGAAATAGTCATTCCGCATATACAACACCAATTTCATCCACTGTAAAATGAGGACATGTACTACACCACAATAGTTGAAAATAAAAAGAATTGCTCAAGGTTTGGCAAAATTGCATTGAATCCTTCTATGCTTATTTTAGACAGTTGCAATTACATCAAGTACAGAACAGGTTTCAAGATGGAAGCATTGCTAACTCAAAGATACCTTTAAGAGCACAAACTAAAGATTTAAAAGTCAAAGAACTTCCTCGATACTGAAACAACGTTCAGTTTCTTAGTACAAGTCACACTTACAAAGCAACTTACTTATTACAATTAGGACAGACCAAGGTATGACAACTTTTTCGACTAAGAGGAAATAACAATACGAGACACCTGCTGCAGTCAGAGACTCAATGGCAACACAAAATGGCAACTGCTCGGCTAATTGGTTATCATCTTGCTTGATGTGTTTCTACTCAATTTCCAGGGCTGCAATCGTTATCCTTGATGTTAAAAGGACATCTTGACTTTTCTGCATAATGGCATCATTGGATGGATCAACTTATAAGGCCTTGTTGCAGCCACATGGAACAATATGAATCACTTCCGCTCCCTTTATAAGTCTTAGGCAACTACCTTTTCTTAAGTGCTTATAGAGCCCAGAGCTTTGCTTTCACTAGAGTGATGTACCAAAAGACAGTTTTTTCATCTGGGTGGAAGTTCAACCCTTATTCCCCCAATGTCTTACCTAAAAGGGTCTTGCATCCCACCTCATAAATTCGCTTTCCAACCAAGTCTCTATCTATCCATTTCTCATTATGATCCTGAGACCTCAATTTGACCAATTTGATCCAACTTTTGGACCGTTGCTTATCATTAGGGTAGAAGAGAAATCAGTAAAGAGAATCACCTTACAATCAAATTGCCATGGTTGCCCAAACAAGAGGCGAAAGGCAGCAGTGTGTTATAGGTACAACATCGCAACAACAAAAAATGTGACAGTCAAGGTTTAGGGCCTGAGGCGTAGCTCCAAATGAAAAGACTTTTTGACTTCTTTCTTGTCCGATTGGAAATACTAGTACAGACTTACCATTTGGTGGATTTGATTCTATACTCATCTCATAACTATTGTATGTCACCCCAATTGTTAATCTGGTCATTTTAATTTCACAGTAGTAGGTCTTGTATTTTGCCTAAGCTAGCTGTTTTGCTATGGAGTTGGAATTTCAAGTGAATTTTCCAGAATACTGTGGGGATAAGGTTTGACTTAGCCTGATTTCATTTTCCCTGGTGAGACTATGAAAGTAACTATTGGATTCCACGTAAATACTAAAATCGTAATTACCAGGAACTGGAGAAGAAAGGGAATATGTGATTCATGGGGTTGTAAACTCCTCTCTAGAACGTCACCTCCCTGCAAAACAATGGCTTAAACCCATGGGTCATGAGATCACATATTTATCTACTTCTATTATCTGATTTTCAAAACACAGGCAAACTTCACAAATTTAAATGGACCCACACGCATAACAAGAATGAAGAGAATTTCTTGAATGAACAAAATCTCTGGAGTTAAAACACATACAGCAAGTGCTGGTTTTTGAAAAGAATGAAACAGAAAACAAAGGCTCCCTTAAACAGTATACGACCAACATAATATGTATAAACTCCAATAGATTCCAAAAAACTATTAAGCATTGGTGAGAAGCACATTGAGCATACCAGGAGAAGATTTGCAGCACGAGAGACATCATGTGGATAATAGCTTAAAATTTAGTCAAGGTGTTCCATCACATGTTCCAGAATATTGTTAATATCCTCGCCAAATGATTCAAGGAAAAATGAAAGAAAAAAAATATACTCTCCGGAGCTTGCAGCCTTACAATGATATCTAAAAGTGATAAAAGTAACTGAAGTGAAAGAAAATAAGATTCTCCAGATATAGCCTGGAGCCCTACCAAAAGGAATTGTAATGCCATAATACATCTAAGAGCTAAAAAAACATCGTCAAGGGTATGCTACGAAAAAAAGAACTAAATTTTTAGTCCACATAGGCAAAAATTATCGAATAACCTGGTAATAACATCAGACAAGCGTCTTGAGGTGGAGATCTATAAATTTGGTGATGTCTAAGGGAATACAATTATCTTCCTTTTTATGGCAACAAAAAAATACTATCGAAAATGGGTTTTTCAAAAAGGTTCAGCAGAAAGCATACAATATACCAAATCTTTGGATACAGTTGTATCTTTGCAAAAAGCTCCTCCGACGCATGATACCCATAAAACTTCCTTGCTCGGACAAGACTACAGCCATGCACATGCTGTCGTTTTAAACCGGTTTTACCTTTAAGCTGTAAGAGTTACATCCAAAAGTACATTAACAACAGCATATGAGCAATAGCAGCTGTTAACATGGAAAAGACAAAACCAGAGAGAGAGAGAGAGAGAGGATCCTTCTCAAGAGAAAGAGAGATCAAATTTGAACATGGAAAAGACAACACCATAGAGAGATAGAGAGAGAGAGAGAGAGAGAGAGAGAGAGGATACCTTCAGTGCCTTCTCAAGGGAAAGAGAGATCAAATTTGAACATGCAGCACCTGAACAATTTCCAATGAAATGTGCACTAATCATGGATACGAAGGAGAATTAATGATAGCAAACACTAGAACCCAGGTCCCAACCCTAAATTGTCGAACACCAAACACCTTGATACAAGTTGCAACTTGCAATTATATCCATCATCAATTGTTTATGCACAAGACAAACAAGTCAAATGGATATTTAGCAGAAGTCAGATTTGGACGCAAGAGAAAGTAAAGAATAAAATAACTATGACAATAATAATGATAATGTTTTCTTCGATAAATAAGTACATAAAAAGATAACCATGCTAATAACAATTAACAGTAATACTAATGATGAAGATAATAATGACGAAAATGATATGATGAAGAAGAACACATGGAATCCTAGAGTCAAACAAGAAAACGGCCAAAGTACTATCTAGCAAAATATTCTCCGGCATCAGAATACAATTGCTAGAAAAATCAAGCGCAGGTTGCCCAAAGAGATCATAAAATACACAAGCACATGTCGCATGACCACATAAATAATAATCAGAGGGGTTCACTAAAACCAAGTAAAAACAAATATAAGTTGCTTAACAGGGGTTACACCAAGGAGAACCGCTAATTAGAAAAACCTATTTATCTACATGAACAAGGTGTACAAGATTATAACTTAGATCCTTTGTCATCAAGTGGCACCTGAGATCCATGATGATAATATTTTTCAAGAGATAGTGCTACAGTTATGACTGAAGACACACAAAAAAAGCAATACTAAGCACAAGTGCGTTGTAAATTATTAGGTGTAGCAGTTGCATGCAGATTTGCAACACAAATGGAAGTGCATCTTTATGACATATAACTAAAAAATAGAAAAACATAGCCATACCGTCTTGGTCAGGCTGAACTAAATCTGCACACGGAATGTACAAATAAGGTAAAGCCTGCATCATATGACAAGGAAATCAAACAGAAATAATTTTCAGTGACAGCATGCTGGTGCATTAAGTTATTAAGGGAAGAACAATCCAACAATACAGATACATTTATTTTTTCCAAACTTGTCAAATATCGTTGTGTCATACACTACTGTCATATGCCAATTGACCACACTTTTGATTTATGCTTAGGTAATACTATTATACTAATACCTAAGAACTGCACAAATGCGAGAAACAAGAGAAGACGTAGGTTGACACGTCAAATATGAGAAAAGGCACAACAAAGCAGGGAAACGGCAATCTATGGAGACAATTTAATCGCATTACATACATCTGTATAAGCAACATATAAGATTCTTCAATTTCCAATGTTCTATACTTCAACATTTATGCTGTGTTTGGATTTGGATTTGAAAAATAGTAGGGGTAATAAGTGGAGAGAGATAGAGAGAGAAATGTTGAAAGTAGGGGAACTCTAGGGGGTATTTTTTGAAAAATGTTTTTTGAAAAGCAAAGAGAACAAGGCATTAATATGTGAAAAGACAAACCTAAACAAGTCTAAATTACTTAGGTACCCAGTAACACCCACAACCACCAAATTAGAAAACCTCACACAATACCCATTAACACCTGATAATAGAACTTTAGGTAAATTACCACCCCAACACACACACCACCTCCCCCCCCCCCCCCCCCCCCCCCCCCCGCATTCCTTGCTTCTCTCCCCTCCCCTTCTAAGCTCTCATTTCTCTTCCACCCCCCTCCCTTGTTATCAAAAACGCCCTCCTTTTCTTTAATCGTAACATTGATATACATATAAGCGCATATGTGAGAGACCCCTCCCTCTAACTTCTATTGTCTTGTTATATTATCACCTTGTGAAACTTATGCTTTGTTCGGATTGCATTTTGGAGAAGAAATCAACTCAAAAAACACTCATTACCCCTACTTCCAATCATTACTCTCATTTCTCTCTCCACTTATTACCCCTATCTCCAATCATTATTCTCATTTCTCTCTCTATCCCTCTCCACTCATTACCCTTATCTCCAAATATTACCATAATTTCTCTCTCTCCACTCATTACCCCAAAAACCAAACCCAAAAATTCTCAAAAACCCATCCAACACGGCATTAATGACTCAATCTAGGAGAATTTGAACATTCAATGAGCACAGCTCCAGAACAATCCAAACCAAGCTTCAAACCAAAACCATATGTAATCAACATGCCACCCACATCCCGAACCCAAGTCCATTGGGGGAGAATAGGGTCCTTGAGTTCCCTTTATTGGAACTATATTTCTATTTATTTTAGTTTTGAATTGGTCAATACCTCAAAATTCATAAATTTTTTAGCAATAATCAAATACTTTTTGTATCAGTAGGAATATTGTGCATTGTTACTGGCTAGGATGTTTCTCTATGACTTGCGGGATCAAACGTACTTCTTATCCGTAACATCAGATGTGCATGAAGTGGTACAGCTCAAGGTGTAAAAATCCAACTTCCAAGGATTAAGTGCTATAGACGTCCACAACTATGAAATTTGTCTTACGATTATGAACACCTTCTAACTGTCTAACTAGAATTGCTGACTGTCCTACAAGAATTGCTGGCTTGTCTCAGAAGTAGTGCACTCAACACAAACACGCTGCATAATGGAAGTCACCACGCTTCTTATGCTGGCACTATACAAAAGACTGTTATTTTCAGTCGAGAAGGTATTATGTTTGATTCTTTGCCACCAATGAAACCAAAGTTCTCTGCAATCAGCAAGGGGGTTGAGCACAACTTCCTGCTACATATGTGTCATTAGAGCCCTACAAAACACAGAAACTACTTTTATGTTAATGCTATATCTGTGAGATATTTTCCCACAGGAAAAGGTTACTTGTCCTTTGTTGAATCCCTGGAATGATAATGATAGTGCTAGTGGCTATGGTAGTGGTCAAGGGGGGTGCTACGAAGCACAGATATGACTACAGGACACGGACAAGACACGATACGGAAAAAACTAGGGCACAAACAAGTAGGGTATAAATAAATGTTCATATAGATACTTATGAATTTCATTTATTATATAAAAACATCATTATTATCCAAATTAAAGATAAAAAAATCTAAGGAAAAAAACAAAAATAGCAGTTATGTTTTCATTACATAGATTATATCTGTGATATATCTCATTTATCTTAAGAATATAGGGTTCAGAAGAAGAGAAAGAAGAGAGAGTAAAGATACGGATCCCAGAAAATAGAGAAACACAAAGAGACAGAACGAAGGAGAGAGAGAAGAGACACATAAATACTTGGACTAGGGTTTCTAGAGTGCCGAAATCTCTCTCTCCCTTCTTATCTCTTTCAGTCGCACTTGTCAGTCTGTCTCCTAGGGTTTCTAGTTGCACATATATTACAATTTTCATCCTTAAGTTATTTAATACTATAACTTTTTAATTCGATTCAGATTTCAAATATTATATTTGTTACACCTTTTCAAATTTTAAAAATTCATTACACCCAAAATGTGTTCGGTACGTGTTCAGTACATGTCTGGGGTGTGTGTCCAAAACATGTTAAACTCGGAAAAAACAATTAGACTTTGTTCGTTTTGGGTATTTTGGATTTGGATTTGGATTTATAGGTAAAGAGTGTAGGGAGAAGTAGAGTAATGATTGAAAATAGGGGTAATAATTGGAGAGAGATAGAGATAAAAATGAGAGTAATAATTGAAGATAGGAGTAATGAATGAAGAGAAAAATAGGGTAGTAATTACAAAACCAAAACCAAAACCAAAACCAAAATACCCAACCGAACAGGCTCTTAAATCTTCAGACACATTTTCACTCATCAGGAATGTGTCAGAGCATGACCATGTCTGACATGTCTGCGATAAGAAAACGAATGGCCCGGGGGGTGATAGGTGGCGGTGGCTAGGGCGTAACGGTGGTTGCAATTGAGTGGTGGTGATGGTGGTGGTGATGTGAAAATAGTTCTGACCAGAGCGGTTTTTCACTTGGAAAAACTGGACAAGTTTTATCCCAACATCAGCTCATTTTCCATTGACCACTGAAAGCTTTTTCTACGACTTTTGTTTGTTGTCTCACCAAACACTAGAATATATTCTCAAAAATTCCAGAACAAGCAGACCGCTCAAAGCAAAACTTCTATCAATACAACATTACAACTGCATAAATCATGAATTCAATACCAATACATACCTAGAGCAGACATAAAAATGAAGCAGAAATAAAACTGAAGGAGAAGATGTTAACATCAATAATCCACAGTTGTAAATTCAAGGTTCGGGCCATCACAAGTGTATAATTTTACGCATCATACCCTAAAGCAATCAAACATAAAGAACAAGCAATAATCAATCATCTTACTCGATGTACATGCAAACAGATCTTCTGTCCAGCTGGAGTTGAGCCGTAAATTCTTATCACAGGAACTTCATTCACCTTCCCAGCTAGAAACAACCAAAAATGAAGAGAACACACACACACACACACGCAGGAAGAATAAGATTCTACACCAAATTAAACACATAAGCTCAACAAGTAGTTTTCAAAAAAAAAAAATTTCGATAACTCAAGTGTCCGGTACAGCTTACGCGCACCCAACTAATCCTCTGACCAATCCAACCGTCCACTAGCGGGCCCAGGGGCGGCTTCAGGATTTCATCCCAACGGTGACAAAATTATACAGAAAATTTTGTAATACTAGACTCTGTATAAAATAAAATAAAAATTATTTTCCCATAAAGTTATTGGACGTAAGCTATAATATCTATCTATTCGCGAATTCATGCAAATTTTTATTCACTTTGGCTACGCACGAATGACCCAATGCCGACAATAGTAAGGAAAAATAAATTCATACTTAAAAAATAAAAAATTGAATGCATATTTTGAACCCAGGGTTCGCTTGAACCCCCTTCCTTACTAATAAAGCAGCGGGCCCAATTAGGGCTCGATTAAAAGCCAGAGTAAAGGTCCGATGAAACGTGATAAATACATGGGTAAATACGCAGGAGTGAGAGTGAATGCATGAACTTTGCTGAGTTTTACGTGTTGAAGAAATTGTTAGGGTTTTATGAGCAAACCTTGGAAACTGCTGTAACAGATGTCGAGGTCTGGTATCGGAGGGGCCATGTAGTGGTCGATGGAGACGATACGAACGCTGAAAACGTTCGAATCAGGCTGCAAAATCTCCATTGTGTATGGCGAATAACATACACACAGAGAGAAGAGAGAGAGAGAGAGAGAGAGAGAGAGAGAGAAACTGAGAGAGGAAACGAAGAAAAGAGGGGAGAAGAGAGTTAAGTTGAGCACCGTTAGAGGGATTTTATAGTTGCCTCCAGAAGCGTTTTGAAAACTTCCCCCGCAAGCTGTTCGCTTTCAGGACTTCAGGGGAACTTATAACGAAGCCCAAAACTTAGGGAGGCTCATCGAGCTTGGACTTGGTTTAAAACCCTAATAACTACCAAAATAAGTACAGTAATTTTTTGAAAATATATGTCCAAGCTCAGGTGTTTAGTTGGAGAAATTTTTGGGTGTCACGTGGTGCCCGATCCCTCTCTCTCCTTCCACCCAACCATTCTCTTTCCTCTTTCTCTCTCTTTTTTCTCTACAAATTCGAGCCGTTCAAAATTGGAATGGACGGCTGGAATGCACTGCTCAAGCACCACGTGATGCCCGCTCGGTAGTGAAAATTTTCTCATTTAGTTGGCGTTGTCAACTTTTTTATTAAAAAACTCGAGGAGTTGAGAGGATAGATTAAATTATGCAAGTTGTAGTACTAGGAGAGTATTATGCTATTCAGAGCGATCTCTCAATACATTTGCTTTCCTTTACTATAATGATTATGATAATGAGATTTTCTTTGTCTCGTTCAAAAAAAAAATTTGTTTGGTTGGAAGTTTAGTTTAGTTTTGGTAGTGGGTGGAGAGAGAAATATGGTAATAATTGAAAAGATGGGTAATGATTGGAGAGAGATGAGAAAGTAATAATTGAAAAAATAGAGTAATGATTGGAGAAAGAAGTAGGATAATGACTGAAAAACAAAACTAATAACCGAACAAAGCAATGACATGTCCAAGCTTAGGCCCCATTCCGCTAACCTAAATTAAATAGTCACAAAAGTTTGACGCAAAATGAACAAATGCGATTTTTTTTAATAAAGACGAAAAATAAGTTACTATTTGACTTTTAAAGTCAAATCTAGGCTGTTTGTTTGAACGTAAAATGTTTTACCTATTTTCCGGTGTTTGGTTGTGTAAAAAATGAAAAATACATTTACATGTAAAATATTTTCCATCAATTGGATGAAAATGACTTACCCATAAATCTTCTGTAAATTATTTTCAATTTCAATAATCTCAAATATCTCCACCATTTAAGCCCCCCTCTTTACACTATTTTTGTTGATTTATGAAAATATTTTCAAGTGCCAAGCAAACACCGAAAAATAAAAGTTTAAAGTTTGTTTTCTGAAAAAACATTTTACATCGAAAAAAACGAGCCCTGGTATCTACTTCTAACAAAATACTAGTTCTTTAGTTTTCATATTGACCGTTTATAATTACTTTTCCAACGATTGCTAACTGATGATCGTTTGCTGTGGTGAACCAAAAAGGAAAATATATTAAAAAAAGACTAAACTAAACTCTTCAAAATGTACATGTATTTTGGAACATTTCGAAGTTAATATTGGGGCAGGCAAAAATAAATAATCTGTTAAATAACCTGTGCATGTGGCTAACAATGTTCGATCAACTGACTTCTGTAGAGATAATTTTATCCGCAATCCATGTTCGATCAACTGACTTTTGTATAGATAATTTTATCCGCAATCCATCCGAGACATCACAAAAGTAGAACCGGGATGAACCCGCACAATACCTCAATCAACCTTTTTTTTTTAACGGCAAAAAAGAATATTACTATTAATCTTTGAAAACAAATAACAAAGATTAAAGGGATTCAAAACCGTCGTAGGAGGCATCCCAACACACCGGCGATCGCATGCCACCAGGACCCGAAGGGAAAAAACACCAATCCGCGAATGGCATACTAGCATTGTACGTCATGACCCAAAGAAAAAAAAACAACCGCGATCACATTCCTCAATCAGCGTTGTACGTCATACCAGTTGTGTTGCTTTTGCATTGGGTGGTGCACAATGAATTGAACTTTGTTAATCTACTGCAAGCAATTTCAGTTGGCAATGGAACAGACACAAACATACAACTTTTGCACCACCCAACAACATATTCAGAGCTACCTTCGACATATCGTAAAACCATATAGCCGGTAATTACATGTTTTACATGCATTATGCAAGTTTCGTCGAAAAAGTACCTGAATAACATTGCATGTGAACAAGTTACAGAAAAACAAAAGCCAAAGGAAAAAAAAATCTAAACCCGGGACATATATCTGCTCAACCTGATGACTGCTGGTGGGTTGGCAATGAGGACGCAGTGGGTTTCCGATCCGTCGATGACCTGTGAGGTCTACTTGGTGACTTACGATTAGAATCAGAAACAGTCTGGTGGTCTGATAGGGAGTTTTTGGAAGCAGTTTTGGGAGCCTAAACTTGTTCTAGCATTTCTAAAACATCTATTATTTGTGGTCGGAGTCTAGGCTCAGCACATAAACACTGTAAGGCAAGGGTAGAAGCTGTATAAGCTGCTTTACGGGGATACTGACCTGCTAACTTGGTGTCCATTATCCTGAATACTTTCCGACTATCGCCCAAATATGGCTTTGCCCAATCCACTAGATTCTGCTCCACACCAAGCTTTGATTTATCGACAGCACTGCGTTCCGTCAGTAGTTCCAACAAAAGTTACAAAACCACCCCAAAACTGTACACATCACTTTTTGTCATCAAATGACCTGTTCATCAGCCAAGAGCTTTAGCGCAAAGAATTTTCATTATCTTGAGGCCACATAAGAATCATGGATTTATGCAGGAATTTACCAAAAGGTAGGACAACTATAAGGGATTAACCAAATAAATAAATTTAGCCCACTATTAAAGAATCTCAAGTCAAAGAAAATACAAAAATGTGCACACAACATGAGGATGCACAACTTATGCCGATATGGCTATTGCTATTCCAGTGAGAATCATTGGTCCACTAACTGATCAAAGCTGGCTGCTTTCAAATGATTTTTGTGAGAAAGAGAGTTTATTTGGACTTTTTGGAAGCACCTGGTGGCTTCATCGTGAAAGAGCATTTATAATCTCAGTTTTTTATGGGTTTTTTTTTTTTATAGTAATCCCTCTTTTGTGCTTCCTCCCTATATTTTCTTGTCTTAGTGGTGCCTGTATTACCAACATTTTAATCCTTTCAAGTACATGACGCCCTTTTTTCGCTAAAAAAAAAAAAGAAAAAAAGGAAAAAAGAAAATTTTGTTTGCAAAGTTGGCAAAAATTAATACTTCGCAAGGGCAAGTTCGGTACCTGTAGCAACATATTCTGGTGCTGCATAGCCATGAGTACCCACCACTTGAGTGGAAACATGCGTCCTATCCCCAGTTGGTCCTGCCTTAGCCAATCCAAAATCGGACAGTTTTGCATTGAAATCCTGCATCCCTCAAGCCATGATAAGTAGGAAATCCACAACCACAAACTATTTCATACAAGCAATTGCGAATATTAGAAATGCTGTTAGCCTGTTTAGCATACCGAGTCTAGTAGACTATTAGAAGCCTTGAAATCTCGATAAATGACTTGCACTTCGGCATCATGCAGAAACGAGAGACCCCTAGCGGCACCTATTCCCACTTTGATCCTTGTTGCCCATGGAAGTGGCTCGGCCCCTCCTGCAAAACAAGACATGGAGTCGGGTCACATCATAAGAGCGAAAAGAACTCACTTTCATCTAAAACAACAACAAAAGCTTTACTTCATTCAAAATCCCAAACGTTCATCCGAACGATGAAAATAGAACTAAATGAATACTGCACTTAAACTCCAGTAGATCCCTAAAGGACGCCTGGTTCACTATATTGAAGCAGTACGTCTTATACATGGTATTAAGTGAAAAATCCTTCAAGATCCAATATCCTTATTATCCAGCACTTGGTTTTCAAAATTCAGTTTTGCCTAGGGATGATTGCAATACCTAATTAGACAATTCAGCAATCGCCTAACAATAGCTGCACTTAACCTAATAGTCCTTTCTAGTATTTTCCCTCATAAGTTAACCGCAACAATTAAACCCCAGTCTATGAGTTCCCAAGGGCCAGGCAAAAGAAACAACCGAAACGAAAGACACTAGTATATATAAATATAAGGTCCAGAGAATTTCAATGTTAGTTTTATGTGAGAATTAAAAGGAGCTGATTTGAAAAATGATGCATGCTTCTGACTTATTCATTGGAATGTGCAACATACTTCGAAAGAGATGATTCTCCAAGCTTCCTTTGGGCATGAACTTGTATACCAACAGCCGGTTATCACCCTCAAAGCAATAGCCAACAAGTTTAACCAGATTTGGGTGACGAAGTTGGCCAAGATAGTTGACTTCTGTCTGCAAATGATTGGCTAAGTACATGAGCGAGGTAAAAATTGAAAACAACTTAAGGCTGAGTTTGGTCAAACTTATCCCAAACAGCATATTCTCAGACTTAGATCACAAAGTTATACTTTTTCGAGGGCTTATTAACCTTTTTGGTCCTCAAAGTATTGAGAAAATCTCAATTTCATTTCCAATATAAAATTGGAGACATTTAGAGCCCGTTCCAGAACACTTTCTTAAAAAATAAGTACTTATTTCACATTTTCAAACTCAAAAATAATGTAAATGAAAAATAATTTTTCAATTTTTTTTGCACCGTATTAAAGATCTCAATGAGATCTTTTAAACAAGATCCATAATGCATATTTTTAGATTTCAATAAGTCTATCATTTTTTAGCTTGAAATTGCCTTCTTAAAAAATAAGTACTTATTTCGAGTTCCGGAATGGGGCCTTAGTCCCCATAGTATCAATTTTGTACCAATCAAGTCCCCAAGTCTAACGCCGTTAGACTCATCCATCAAAATGAAGGGCACTATGTCAGTTCACCCACCCCTAAATTTCTGTCAAACTAAAAACGAAAGAAAAGAAAAGAGGAAATTTTTGTTAAAATAATACTCCCTTCGTCCCTTTTTTTGTGTCCGGTATTCCATTTTGGACTGTCCCTTAATAAGTGTCCATTTTGTAAAGTTAGGGGGGTAAAAGTTAGTGTATTGTCTATTTTGTCCCTAAAAGTAAATTTTATTTTGAAAAGTTAGTGGGTAAAAGTGTAATGATGATGGGTAAGTAGGGAAAGTGAAGGAAAAAGTTGATGTGAAAGGTGTAATGATAATGTCTTTTTAATAAGTTGGAGTTACGAAGTAAGACACTTAAAAAGGGACGGAGGGAGTAACGAAAAAGAAAAGAAAAGTAAAGAGGGTTGCAGCAGCCATGGTTGCTGACTGCCCCCAACCATCCTCCTCCTCTCGTTTTCTCCCCTCCTCTCTTCATCTTCTCCTCTCCTCTTCTTCTCCTCCTCTCCTCTTCCCTCGTCGATTTTTCTTCTTCTTTGCAAAAACCACCACGGTTTGTTGCCATTGCCGCCGCTGCTGTGAAGCGGCGCTGCAGTTGCGTATTAGTTGCTGCCGTCCCTCCCTCTCTCTCATACCACCACCGCCACCTTTCACCCACAACTACCACCAGTGCCAAACACCACACCACCACTGTTAAACCCCAATCACCACCCCCAACAGCCACCCAACACCTCTGCAAACACCCTCACCACGGCCAAACACCACCACCGAACACCACAATCACAACACATAACCCGAAATCACAATCAAAACCCTAACCCCATAGCGACAGAATTCCGAAATTTGAACGCCCCACTACCCAAATTCAAAATACAATTTACCAAACCTTTCGAATTCGGCCCGAGTTTGAAAATCAATCGCCACCACCATCACGCAGCAATCGCAAAATTCTACGGCTCGCAGTGGAGAGAGAGAGGAGCTGGTTAAGTCCCTTGCCCCGAGAATGGAAGAAATTCCCTGACTTGCCTTTTGCCCATGATTACGATTTGTATGAATTTGGGTATCCTTGACTGAAAATTACAAGGCGGTTTTTCTTTCCATAAAAGTTGGTTTTGAAAAAAAATATGGGGTGGGATGTCAAAGGCAAGTTTTTCTTTCCACAAAGCTGGTTTTGGAAAGAAAAAAAAAATGGTGGTGGGGATGGTTAAAGGCGAGTTGACACCGAGTCAACTCGGTACTGCTATTTTTTTTTAGAAAGTAACGAGAGACCGGAGGGATAAAGAAAAGGGGAAATTACAAGGGTGCCCTTCATTTTGACACGGCGTTAAACTTGGGGTCTTGATTGGTACAAAATTGTTACAATAGGGACTAAGGGGGTGTTTGGTTCCCACATTTTCAACTTCTCATTTTTTATTTTTTACATTTTGGTTGTTTGGTAGCCCATTTTGGAAATGTATTTTGGAGAATGTGTTTTCAGTTTTTGGTTCTCATTAATGACTTTTTAGATTTTCCTTGTTTGGCACCTACTTTTGAAAATGAGTTTTGCCAAAATAGATTCACTGATTTTCCTTAACCAGGGCAAAAGTGAGAAGTAGGGGGAAAGGTACTTTTTGCATTAACAGGTTTTCCCATTTTAGGTAAAATGATCAAATTACCCTAATTGATTTTTACAAAATACAAGTTTACCCTCACTAAATGTTAACTTAACTTACCTTCTTTTTTTTTAATTTGGTTCTAGGGCTCTTTAAGGGTGCTCATTGAAATGCTTTAGAGCCAAAAATTATTATGATCATTTAGGATAAAATGATCAAAAAATTAAAATATTTGCATCGATTTAAACGGATTAAAAATTGGAGTAATTAATTTTTTAACCATATATTTTTAATATATATAAAGGGTGTAAAAAGTTTTGTGTGTGCTGATACATTTAAAAAACGAAAAAAATTAATCATACATCTTTTAATATAGTAATAAGAACCAAGGGCAACATGGTAAAAAATCAACCCATAATTCATTTTGATCATTTATCTCCCAAACACTACTCTTCTGAAATGCATTTTGCACATATCATCCAAACACTCACCAGGATTCAAAATACATTTTGACCATAATTTAAAAAGCCAAAAAGTCAAAAAGCCAAAGATGAGAAGCCAAAAAGTAAGCTTCCAAACATTTTACCAAATTCAAAATTCATTCTGACTAAAAAGCCGAAAAGCCGAAAAGCCTAAAAGCCAAAAATGAAAAGCCAAAAAGTAGGCTCCCAAACACCCCCTTAAATGTCTTCAATTTTTAGATTGGGGACGAAATTGGATTTTCTTGAATACTTTGGGGACCAAAAAGGTTAATAAGCGATTTTTCGAGTAGTTTTTGGCAAGAAGAATCAAAGATTTAAACTTTCTGGCCAAAATCTAGAAAAAGTTCGCTAATGATTTTTTGCTCATTTTAAATTTTCCCAAATTTGGTCCAAATAATGTTCAATTGTCTGATTCTTCGTAAAAGTGAAAATTTGACAACAAGCTCAAAACAAATTTTACTATGAAGACAGAAATAAACCAATACGAAACAACTCAAGTAAACTCAGCCTTGGCTACTAATAAAGAAGAACATACCAACCACTCCTTGTGACCCCGGAAACCCTCTGGTTTAAGCCTTTTGACAGCAATAACCATCCCAGATCCAGGCTTCACAGCAGTAAGTGTATGTTCATCAATCCACCCTTTGAAAACATAACCAAACCCTCCTTCATCAAGAAGACTGTCGGGATGGAAGTTTCTAGTGGCGTTCTTTAACTCGTTAAAAGAGAAGACTTTCGGCGCTCTTTCCTCTGGAAACACCTGAAGAAATGCTTGTCTAGCTGGAATTTTTCGAGGTCTCTGAGGGAGACAGAGAAGGAAAATATAATTCACAGTACCAAGACCCAAAACAGGAACAACAGAAAAAAGAAATGTTATGCTTATTGAAGAGACCACAACTAAGCAGTTTTTCACCCACTAATTCTGATTCTCATATCAACTGCAACTAAGTCAAACTAATTCGACCACCTCCTTTCTTATTTCATCACTTCCGTCAAAACTTGAAATTCATCATCTCATTGAAACAAATTGCCAACATTCACATCGAACGTGACAAAAAGAATTAACCATTTAACTTTTTTCTGGACAGTTGTTTGCTGTTAAGAATGTTGATCAGCCAGGAAAATAGAAGACTAATGATTATCACAAACATCAGACGTTTACTGCAACGCACAGATTGATGACTGAATTCAAATCACATTAACAAGGCTCCCTTTCAGCCAGTTTTACACGCATATAGACTAAAGAAGAGGATACCCTGCACGGCTGCGCAATCCTTCTTTTACTAGAAAATGGTTACATAATGTTTCCTAATATTATGCAAACAGAAGGGGGGGTTTCGCGGGCTAATTTTGGGATGTTCTGTGTGCTCTTTTTATGGTTTTGGGTGGTCTAGGGCTTAGGTGTTGGGGTTTTATGGTTGGCCTCTTGCCAACCTTTTAATCTCTGTACTTTTTTTTTACACTAAAATTTTTCTCTTTTGCTGTTAAAAAAATACTTAATATATTATGCTAATAGAAGCATGCTTCTCGTGTAATAGAAAGTTTGCCTTACATGATCATTTACTAGAATCATATATTATTGACACTCGAGGGGGTGGCTTCTTTTTCGTTTGCTTATGACTTAATCTCAACTGTCAGTTTAGTGAATATTAAAAAACCTCTGATGTCAACCCATGGCGTAGTGGTAGTCACCTAACAACTAGGGGACTCACTCCGACTCAGGAAGCCTTTGACCTTGGGTTCGACTCTCATCCGCGTGCAATCAATTCTTATGTTCGGTTAGTCCATACAGACTTTGCCCCGGCTTTAAATGGGACTCCGCCAATGGATTGTGGGATTGGTCCCGGAGTAGTTGAGTCTATTGGACTGGATACCGAGTTTTCAAAAATAACCTCTGATGCCATATACTTACCGGATCATAGCTTACAACTGTATATTTTGCGAACCCTGATGTAGATGCAAGCCCAAATCGACCGCTGAACAAAGGGCCTAAACCACAACAGAATTCAACACTGTTCTAAGAGGATGACCCCAATTTAGTCTCCGACGTAGAGCATTTCAGTACAATTTACATCCATTCGGGAAAATACAAAAGAAGCCTTATTGGACTTAAAAACCAAATTTCAAGAAAAAACATCAATCCCCCAAAGCGGATTAATCAAATGAACGGGAAATCATGAAATTTCTTGGCAACAAATATAATTTCACATATCCCCGAAACCAAAAAAATTGCAGAACAGGTATTGGCATCTAACACATTCATGTTCCTATTCTGCACTTTATGCTCCAGTTGCCACTTGCCACAATCTCCTCCCTTCTTGATGGCCCCTTTTCAATGCACACAACAATCATGACATCATCATGGCCGAACCTCAACCCATACATCCATCATTCACTACCGGTAGTGTAATGACTATGAGACTTTTTATTCAGCTTAACAAAAGTAACTAACGGTACTCTTTAACTCTCTTCCAGAGCTGATATCTTCTACAGTAAAGTTAGTATCCACTCCTTTTGCCTTAGTACCATTTCACCTAAAAAGTAAAAACTAAAGATTCTTCTTCAAAGGTCAACCTAAGAAATATAGTAACTCCCAATTTCAATTTCAACTATTAAGAGTACACTACTAGCAAACATTGCACTTCCATACATCCTATGAAATTACACCTAGCAAGTTCATCCATAACCAGTACCCTGTTAGCTCCATTAGTGTGACATGTTGACCAAGTGTACAATCTTGGGAAAAGTTCTTCGATGAAATACTTGCAAAAAGGCCCCACCCGTTCCAATATTCTTATGCAGAATTCGGTTCATATGTTGACAAAAACTTGAACGACAATTATAAAACTGATGATTGGAATTTTCAATCTTAAGACTTCAATGCACAATACACAGACTGCTAACTTGACTGTAAGACAAAATGGGACAAGGGGGAATCCTTGGGAGTTCAGCATTATCCCCACCATATTGACAAAGGCATAGATATCCAATCAGGACCTAACATGAAAGAAACCAATGGATTGCAGAAAAAATAGAATTTTCTAAAATTACGACTGAATGGTAGTTAACTATAAAGTGAGCGGACAAAATTCAACCAACAGAGATACACCCAAAATAAACCAATAAAAATTAACAGAGACAGATGTGCAAATCCTTAACAAATACCATCATGTAGGTCCAAGTTGATAGTTTAGGAATACCATTGCAGGAAAGAAAAGATAGTAATACATTGTCAAAATACTCATGAATACTTTCAGCACATTACTTCTTACTACCACATTCTAGTTGCTTGTATTTCAAACCAAACTTACTTCCTGGAATGGAGCAGCAACGAAAGTCTTCAAGCCCATTTAACCGCTGCTTTAGGGAGCAAACACAGTGTCATTTCGCCTAGGTGGTCTGTCGGGAATAGTTCCTGGCTTGAATTTTGAAGACTCGTGTCGTGCCAATTCTGGGGGCACCGGACTGTTACTCTGTATGAGCATCTGCTTCAAATCATAAAAGACATCAGTGTCATGCAAAGTCAAGAAGGTTGTTGCCACACCCGTCTTTCCTGCACGACCTGTTCTCCCAATACGATGTGTGTACATTTCAATGTTACCGGGCATATCATAATTGATCACATGGGCCACATCAGGAATATCAATGCCACGCCCTGCTACATCTGTTGCAACCAGCACATTGTATCTCTTCGCCCTGAAACCTTCAAGACTAATTTCTCTCTGCTCCTGTGACTTCCCACCATGCAAAGTTGTCACGCGATAACCAGCCTTATCCAAAGCTTTGGCGATGCCATCAGCATTCTTCTTAGTGTTTATGAACACAATAGCTGTCTTATCTCCAAGTTCATCCAACAACTTCTGCAACTTATACAATTTCTCTGAGTCCTTCACCATGATCACATGCTGGCTGATTAGGTCAGTTGCCTTTCCTGCAGTACCAATCGTGACAACTACGGGATTTCTCAGATACTTTCTAGCAAGTCGCTCCACAGCCGGAGGCATCGTAGCGCTGAACATATAAGTAGTCCGGTAAATCTTCTTCTCATCAAGCTCTTCATCTTCGTTCTCAGGTTTGAAATTGCTCGAAGGCATCGCATCAAGCACACCCACAACTTGTGGCTCGAAACCCATATCGATCATCCGATCGGCCTCGTCGAGCACCACATAATTACACTGATTCAAAACAGCATAACGCCTCTCCAAGCAATCAATTAGACGCCCAGGCGTTGCAATCACCACCTCACAACCTTGCCTAATCTTAAACCCTTGCTCCTCAATCGACTGCCCACCAACTATCGAAACCACTTTAATCCCTAAATAATGAGCAAACTTGACAGTCTCATCCTCAATCTGCTGAGCAAGTTCTCGGGTAGGGGCCATGACCACGGCATAAGGCCCCTCAGCCTCATTCTCCTCAGTTATGGGCGGAAGCCTAGTTATATAAGTAAGCATGGGAAGTACAAACGCAGCGGTCTTACCTGAGCCAGTTTCAGCAATGCCAATGACATCCCTCTGCTGCAACCCCAACGGGATAGCCGCCATTTGAATGGGGGAAGGCTTCTTGTACCCAGCCCTGTCCACAGCCCTCAGAAGCTCAGCGCTCAATCTGCTCTCAACCCAGCTCCTCATAGGCCTGGGAATCCTCGACCCCTTGTAGGATATGTTAAAATCCTCCCTGAAAATCCTCCAATCCCTCTCCGTCATCTCCTCCAGGTTCTTGTCCGACCAGTGCCTATCCACCCGCATGTCGAAAGTATCGTACAAATCGGCAGCCTCATCCTTGAGCCGCTGCGCGGCGGCCTCCTCGGGCCTCTCCTCGATACCGTCCTTCTTACGGATCTCGTCACGGAGGTCCTTCTCGTTCTTGGCGGCGAGTTTTTTCTGCTCGCGTCGGTCCATGCCGGCGCGGAAGCCACGGCCGAAGAGGAGGCGAGCCTCGTGGGGGTTCTGGTAGAGGAAGTTCATGTCGCGCGAGGTGTCCTCGGTGTTCTCCCAGTCAAAAGAGAATCGGAACTTCTCGCTAGGTTTGATAACCCTCTTCTTGGGTTTCTTCGAGCCCAGGTACTGCTCCTTGATGGACTCGATCTCTTTCTCCTTCTCGCGTTCGGCGAGCTTCTCGAGCCGGGCTCGCTCCTTGGCCCTCTGCTCCTCCTCCCGCTCCCGCTCCCGATTCCGCCGCTCCGAATCGCGTTCCCGTTCTCGTTCGCGGTCGTAATCGCGAGAGGAGCGGTGGTGGTTGGAGCGGGCGTGGGAGTCGTGGTGATCGGACGACGGGGTTTTGGAATCGAGCGGTGAAGGGCGGTGGTGGAGTAGTAACTGCTCGGAGCGGCGTTTCTGCTCAGCGATTTCTTCTTCCCGTTTTTGAAGGGCTATCTGCTCTCGTTGAGCTTTGGTGAGGAATACCGGCTTCTTGGAGTCGATGGGGCCAACGCCGCCGCCGTCATCGAATGGCCGTTTCATCGCGGTGTGGCGTCGAAGATGATGAACGAGGGATGAGGAAGGCTGATGAACGAGGGATGAGGAAGGCGGTTGAGAAGGATTGAATGTTACAAAGATTATACCACGTAGTAGTGACCTCCGTAGGGTAGGGTTTGAGAGGCGACTGTTGTAATCAAAGGCCTCAAACTGAAGGCTCAGTTATAAACCTTTTTTTTTTTGGGAAAATTCAAAAGAACACCTAAACTTTTCATGAATTCTAAAAAAATACCTAGACTTTAATTAATTGCAAAAAAACACCCGAACTTATCATTCCGTTAACAATTAGGCACCTATTATCTAATTCCGTCAATTGATAACATATGGAGCTAATGGAAGGCGGTTTATCTTCTTCTTTTTTTACATTTCTTTTTTTTAAATAATAAATAAGTGTGCAATAAAATTCTTTTTTAATATTATTTATCAAAAATTACTCTTAATCCAATTTTTTAATATTTACAAAAATAACTCTAACCCATCTCCCCTCTTTTTTTACTTTCAAAATTTACTTTTCCCCCTCTCTCTAGATTTTTTGCATTTTCTTCTAAGAATTTTCACCCCCTTTTTACTATTTGCATTCTCTTTTCTTTTCCTTTTTCTTTTTCTTTTTCTTTTTTGAAGTTAATTTGTTACATTACGAATTAATGTGTGGAAAAATAAAGTAAAAAAAGATAATGTTATAAATACACATAAAGATTAAAAAAAAGAAAGAAAGAAAAAGAAAGTAGTGAGTGCTATGAATATCGAAATGGATTATGAAAAGCACTACCTTTTCTTCTTTCTCGTTGTACCTCGTATGTTTTCTTTCCTATTTGGACTACATTGCATGTCGAATCCATTCCTAAAATAATACTAGGAGTATACTTCACATGTGAAACCAAAGAATGCTTTCAAATCAAAAGCGAAAGTACACTACTTAGGGTGGGTTGGATTGTAGCTCAGAGCAACTTAAATAAAAAATTAAGGGAAATGATATTAGCACTTCAAAAATTGATGCAGGCATTCCAAAATCAATGTAATTTCAAAGCCACTTTCCTTTGTTTTTTGGAGTGCCTGCATCAATTTTTGGAGTGCCAATATCATTTCCCAAAAATAAATGTAAAATTTTAGTCCAAATAATTTTAACCCTACTAACCTATTTTAGCCCAGCCCCACTGTCTATATTATAAAACAAAGCGATTTTTTATCTACCCATACAAACATGAGCATGTCTCCAGCCGTCAAATTGAAATAGTTAGATTGAATCATTGATTCCAATTGAAATAGTTAAATTGAATCATTGATTCCAACCTACTTCACTCACGCCTATCTATCTAACCCACTCCTCGGTGTACGAAGAAGAGTTATCGCCCACCAATCAGCCGGAGAAAATCATGGCCGCATACTTGAATATGTTGGCCACAAGGTAGTGCTTAAACTTTTTGGGCTTCTTAGGCTTGATTTGGATTCGCATGTTTCAATTTCTCAAGTATAAAAACAATTGAAATAGGTTTTAAATAACTTTTAAAAATCTTTATTTTTTGTGATCCAAATTCGGACCGATCGCCTCAATCTCTATACGCATCTTCTCCATATCCACGAAAATCAATTTGGTTCCCTCTCTTTGGTAAGACTCCCCTCATCCTCAATTTTGCTTTCCGAAATTGGGATTTTGCTAAAGTTATGTGACCTGTTGCAGTAATTGCCTTCGATTGGGAATTTCATTTCCCACTGCTAATAAGTATTGGGAGTGTTATTTTCTAGGGCGCTGCTATTCGCAACCTTCTATTTTCTCCCACAGCCTGTTAAAAATTTTCAATTATACTCGACAATTCGTTACCGAAATTGAGATATATTTTCAACATCCAATTACCGAAATATAATATTTTTTTCAACAGATATTTACCGGAAATGTATGTTCGGTAGTTGTTTACCGAAAGTTGAACATATTTTCGACATGTAATTACCGAAATATAATCTTGTTTTCAACAACAATTTACCGAAATGTTATTTATGATTTTCAACAACCATTTACCGAAATGTAATGGGCTATGGAAGAAAATAAAGGGTTGCAAATAGCGACGCCCTTTTTCTAATACACGGCCTTTTGATTATATCAGTTTGATTTTCCAAACTTTGATTGGGAGTTTGATTTTTGCTAATACACAAACTGTGAAGTTTTCCAACTTGCTTTTGCATTGGGTGGTGCAGAATGAATTGAACTTTGTTAATCTACTGCAAGCAATTTCAGTTAGCAATGGAACAGACACAAACATACAACTTTTGCACCACCCAACAACATATTCAGAGCTACCTTCGACATATCGTAAAACTATATAGCCGGTAATTACATGTTTTACATGCATTATGCAAGTTTCGTCGAAAAAGTACCCGTATAACATTGCGTGTGAACAAGTTACAGAAAAACAAAAGCCAAAAGTAAAAAAAAAAAAAATCTATACCCGGGACATATATCTGCTCAACCTGACGACTGCCGGTGGGGTGGCAATGAGGACGCAGTGGGTTTCCGATCCGTCGATGACCGGTGAGGTCTACTTGGTGACTTACGATTAGAATCAGAAACAGTCTGGTGATCTGATAGGGAGTTTTTGGAAGCAGTTTTGGGAGCCTGAACTTGTTCTAGCGTTTCTAAAACGTCTATTATTCGTGGTCGGAGTCTAGGTTCAGCGCATAAACACTGTAAGGCAAGGGTAGAAGCTGTATAAGCTGCTTTCTGGGGATACTGACCTGCTAACTTGGTGTCCATTATCCTGAATACTTTCCGTTTATCGCCCAAATATGGCTTTGCCCAATCCACTAGATTCTGCTCCACACCAAGCTTTGATTTATCGACAGCACTGCGTCCGGTAAGTAGTTCCAACAAAACCACCCCAAAACTGTACACATCACTTTTTGACGTCAAACGACCTGTTCATCAGCCAAGAGCTTTAGCGCAAAGAATTTTCATTGTCTTGAAGCCGCATAAGAATCGTGGATTTATGCAGGGATTTACCAAAAGGAAGGACGACCATAAGGGATTAACCAAATAAATAAATTTAGCCCACTATTAAAGAATCTCAAGTCAAAGAAAATACAAAAATGTGCACACAACATGAGGATGCACAACTTATGCAGATATGCCTATTGCTATACCAGTGAGAATCAACGGTCCACTAACTGATCAAAGCTGGCTGCTTTCAAATGATTTCTGTGAGAAAGAGAGTTTATTTGGACTTTTTGGAAGCACCTGGTGGCTTCATCGTGAAAGAGCATTCATAATCTCTGTTTTTTATGGGGGTTTTTTTTTTTATAGTAATCCCTCTTTTGTGCTCCCTCCCTATTTTTTCTTGTCATCGTAGGACTAGTGGTACCTGTATTACCAACATTTTAATCCTTTCAAGTACATGACACCCTTTTCGCTCAAAAAAAAAAAAAACAAGAAGAAGAAGAAGAAGAAGAAAATTGTTTGCAAAGTTGGCAAAAATTAATACTTCGCAAGGGCAAGTTCGGTACCTGTAGCAACATATTCTGGTGCTGCATAGCCATGAGTACCCACCACTTGAGTGGAAACATGTGTCCTATCCCCAGTAGGTCCTGCCTTAGCCAATCCAAAATCGGACAGTTTCGCATTGAAATCCTGCATCCCTCAAGCCATGATAAGTAGGAAATCCACAACCACAAGCAATTGCGAATATTAGAAATGCTGTTAGCCTGTTTAGCATACCGAGTCTAGTAGAATATTAGAAGCCTTGAAATCTCGATAAATGACTTGCACTTCGGCATCATGCAGAAACGAGAGACCCCTAGCGGCACCTATTGCCACTTTGATCCTTATTACCCATGGAAGTGGCTCGGCCCCTCCTGCAAAAGACATGGAGTCGGGTCACATCATAAGAGCGAAAAGAACTCACTTTCATCTAAAACAACAAAAGCTTTACTTCGTTCAAAATACCAAACGTTCATCCGAACGATGAAAATAGAACTAAATGAATACTGCACTTAAACTCCAGTAGATCCCTAAAGGACGCCTGGTTCACTATATTGAAACAGTACGTCTTATAAATGGTATTAAGTGAAAAATCCTTCAAGATTCAATATCCTTATTATCTTGAACCTGGTTTTCAAAATTCGGTTTTGCCTAGGGATGATTGCAATACCTAATTAGACAATTCAGCAATCACCTAACAATAGCTGCACTTAACCTAATAGTCCTTTCTAGTATTTTCCCTCATAAGGTAACTTAACCGCAACAATTGAACCCTTGTCTATGAGTTCGCAAGGGCCAGGCAAAAGAAACAACCGAAACGAAAAGACACTAGTATATATAAATATAAGGTCCAGAGAATTTCAATGTTAGTTTTACGTGAGAATTAAAAGGAGCCGATTTGAAAAATGATGCATGCTTCCGACTAATTCATTGGAATGTGCAACATACTTCGAAAGAGATGATTCTCCAAGCTTCCTTTGGGCATGAACTCGTATACCAACAGCCGGTTATCACCCTCAAAGCAATAGCCAACAAGTTTAACCAGATTTGGGTGACGAAGTTGGCCAAGATAGTTGACTTCTGTCTGCAAATGATTGGCCAAGTACATGAGCGAGGTAAAAATTGAAAACAACTTGAGGCTGAGTTTGGTCAAACTTATCCCAAACAGCAAATTCTCAGACTTAGGTCACAAAGTTATACTTTTTCGAGTAGTCTTTGGCGAGAAGAATCAAAGATGTGAACTTTCTGGCCAAAATCTAGAAAAAGTTCGCCAATGATTTTTTGCTCATATTTTAAATTTTCCCAAATTTGGTACAAATAATTTTCAATTTTCCAATTCTTCCTCTAAGAGAAAATTTGACAAAAAGCTCAAAACGAATTTTACTATGAAGACAGAAATAAACCAATACGAAACAACTCAAGTTAACTCAACCTTGGCTACTAATAAAGAAGAAGGACATACCAACCACTCCTTGTGACCCTGGAAACCCTCTGGTTTAAGCCTTTTGACAGCAATAACCATCCCAGATCCAGGCTTCACAGCAGTAAGTGTGTGTTCATCAATCCACCCTTTGAAAACATAACCAAACCCTCCTTCACCAAGAAGACTGTCGGGACGGAAGTTTCTAGTGGCGTTCTTTAACTCGTTAAAAGAGAAGGCTTTCACATTAGGGGATGACAATATTTCACCTTCAGATCGAGGAGTAGGAAGATTTTCGGTGCTCTTTCCTCTGTAAGATGTAAATGCACATCTGGAACCACTTGAAGAAATGCTTGTCTTGCTGGAATTTTTCGAGGTCTCTGAGGGAGACAGAGAAGGAAAATATAAATCACAGTACCAAGACCCAAAACAGGAACAACAGAAAAAGGAAATGTTATGCTTATTGAAGAGACCACAACCAGGCAGTTTTTCACCCACTAATTCTGATTCTCATATCAACTGCAACTAAATCAAACTAATTCGACCACCTCCTTTCTTATTTCATTACTTCCGTCAAAACTTGAAATTCACCATCTCATTGAAACAAATTGCCATCATTCACATCATAACAAAAAGAATTAACCATCTAACTTCTTTCTGGACAGTTGTCGGCTGTTAAGAATGTTGATCAGCCAGGAAAATAGAAGACTAATTGATTATCACAAACATCAGACGTTTACTGCAATGCACAGATTGATGACTGAATTCAAATCACATTAACAAGGCTCCCTTTCAGCCAGTTTTACAGGCATAAATACTAAAGAAGTGGATACCCTACGTACACGGCTGCACAATCCTTCTTTTACTAGAAAATGGTAACATAATGTTTCCTAATATTATGCAAACAGAAGGGGGGGTTTCGCGGGCTAATTTTGGGATGTTCTGTGTGCTCTTTTTATGGTTTTGGGTGGGTCTAGGGCTTAGGTGTTGGGGGCTTTATGGTTGGCCTCTTGCCACCCTTATAATCTCTGTGCTTTTTTTTTACACTAAAAAATTTCTCTTTTGCTGTTAAAAAAATACTTAATATATTATGCTAATAGAAGCATGCTTCTCGTGTAATAGAACGTTTGCCTTACATGATCATTTACTAGAATCATATGTTTATCGACACTCGAGGGGGTGGCTTCTTTTTCGTTTGCTTATGACTTAATCTCAACCGTCAGTTTAGTGAATATTAAAAAACCTCTGATGTCAACCCATGGCGTAGTGGTAGTCACCTAACAACTAGGGGACTCACTCCGACTCAGGAAGCCTTTGACCTTGGGTTCGACTCTCATCCGCGTGCAATCAATTCTTATGTTCGGTTAGTCCATACAGACTTGTCCCGGCTTTAAATGGGAGACTCTGCCAATGGATCGTGGGATTGGTCCCGGAGTAGTCGAGTCTATTGGACTGGATACCGAGTTATCAAAAATAACCTCTATGCCATATACTTACAGATCATAGCTTACAACTGTATATTTTGCTAACCCTTATGTAGATGCAAGCCCAAATCGACTGCTGAACAAAGGGCCTAAACCACAACAGAATTCGAACACAGTTCTAAGAGGATGACCCCAATTTTAGTCTCCGACGTAGAGCATTTCAGTACAATTTACATCCATTCGGGAAAATACAAAAGAAGCCTTATTGGACTTAAAAATCAAATTTCAAGAAAAAAACATCAATCCCCCAAAGCAGATTAATCAAATGAACGGGAAATCATGAAATTTCTTGGCAACATATATAATTTCACATATCCCCCCGGAACCGAAAAAATTGCAGAACAGGTCTTGGCATCTAATCCAAAGCCTATATCATGGACAAGAACGGAGCTTGCAAAGCACCAACAAATTCATTCCTTACAAGAGATGAAAAAAACCCAAAACCAAACCATATTAGAAGAAAACATGGAATACCATATAAGCTTCAGACAAAGGCCAAATGAACCTGTATAATCGGGGTTCGTATTCAAAATCCTATATTACCCTCATAAATGCAGAAATTCTGTAAAGATGGGTACCTAAAGCACAGAGAAATGAATCGAAGGAAAATACCCACAACTGCAACCTTCCAAAAAACCGTCAAAACACAAAAAAGGAAAGTAATTTGGATGTGAAAAAACAGACTTACAGTTACAAGAACTCTAAAAATAAAAGTTTCCATTAATTTTATTTTTTTTTTGTTTTCTTTTAAAGCAATTAAGCAGAAGGTAGTGATTTATGTCTTACCAGAACTAGTATGGTGGCTTTGAGCAGTATCAACCCTGGCAGAAGAATCTATGCAGGCGCAGTTTCCCATCTTGTTCTCCAACCTCCAAAGATGAGAGAGAGAGAGTTTTTGGCAGACTCTTTTTGTCAACGAATTAAGGGGGAAAGTCCACTGATTTACAAGGGCCACTATCTACCAGCTCAAAGCTCAATCATACAAAGAGTACAGATGGGTTTGATTTCCTTTCCTCCTAGTTTCACACTTCGTGGGAGATTTTCTTGTCTGATTGAAAACGAAAACACACAAAATAGAAAAAGTGTAGTTTGAGCTGAGGAAGCATGTAGGTAAAAAAGGGCCTTTTCAAAAGAATGGGCCTGAAAAAAAGCCATAATTAGAGGAAGGAGAGAAGAAAAGGAGCGGGTGGGATAAGAAAGAGAACAACTTACATCAAACGCGAAAGGACTTTTTTGGTTTTTTAGACTCTAATAAACGTGTTCGTCGCTACCCCACATGATGATTTCTTTATTTTAGAGCAACCTTCCACCCTGACATGATAATTGTGGAATAATTTCTGAAGTTTGTTCTCTCACCTAATGTCTCTTTAATCATTCAAACTTGACCAGCTCACAAAAAAAAAAAAAACATATACTCTCCCGTTTTCTCCCGTTTTTAATTGAGAGTCAATTTTGAAAATTTTAACTATTTAAGTGGATATATAATGATTACACTTGCATTCAAATTTAATATATATTATTTTCAATATTACCCTTATATTCTACCTACTTTATAACACTTTATATTCACTTGCGATGGACACTTTTAAAAAATTATCAAATTCCTCTTTCCATTTTTGAAAAAGGACCTTCATTTCGAAACAATCCAAAATGGAATAATAAACTCTCAATTAGGAACTAAAGGAGTAAATGAATTTACTCCCCCGTCCTCATTCTTTAATCCCAATTAACACTTTTTTCCGTCCCAAAAAGATTGGCCCCCTTCAAAACTAAATAGGTAATATATAATGAATTTCGTCTTTTACCTTTCATTTTTTAAATTTGTAGTATAAAAAGTAAGAAAAGGTAATGATTGAAGGGTAAAATGAGAAAATAAGTTTTTGAAAGTGTAATGATGGTATTTCCTTGTATAGTTGAAATCTCCAAAAGGAATTAAAGAATGGAGACGGATGAAATATCAAATAAAAAAGTTCACGTAACATTATGAACTTGCCTTCGTATATAAAAAAAGTGACTCAAAAGGTAAGAATAGTTTCATAATTTCACATAAATAAAAGACAAAAAAAGAAAGAAAGAGTGTCAATGTGTAACAAGAGGTGTTAAAATCATTTCCTAGATAAAACTTGAATCTTGATAGTACTTTAATTGAAAAAACTTTTATCAAAGATTTTTCTCATCGTCAAATCCCGACCTGACCGTACTTTACGATTCTTAATTCTATAAAGAATTAAAAATGTTTGTTTTATGTTAAAAATAATATTAGTCGCGATAAATTTGCAACGATACTTGTACAATAACAGAAAGTCGGGTACTCTAATTGGAACTATAACGACTCTCGATAGTCAACCACCTTAGCCTAATCACTTGAATCTTGAGGGATTGTGGAACGTGTTGTGTTTGGATAGTTGTGTATAAGTCTGTCAATAGATCGGATCCAATCCGAAAAATTCAATTCGAATCCGATAACATCTGTCTGAAAATCAGATAATTCGAATTCGGTAATTCAAATACGGATCGGGTCGGATTAAATCCGTTATCAATCCGATCTGAACTTTTAAAAAAAAAAAACAAAAAAAAAACTGTAAATTTTTATTTTGAAAAAAAATTGTTTAAGAAGTTGTATTTTTTTTTTTTTGAAAATATTTTTTTTTGAATTTTTTTTTTTTTGCTAAAATTTTTGAAGTAAAAAAAATTTCGGATCGAATTCATATTTTCGAATCGGATCCGATTATTCGGATTACCACTGTCAGATTCGAATTTATCTGATCCGGTCCATTGACAAACCTAATTATGTATGTAGCATTTTTGGTTGGGGAGCTTGTCGATCTTGACAAGATTGAACACATCAAATAGCCTATTCTTTCCTATATATAATGAAATCTGTCATTGATCTCTTTATAGTTTCATTCAATTTCTTGTTGGATGTATCTTTTTGCTTCTTTTTTTTCTTTTTCTCTGGCCTTTTCTATGTTTCAAGTCTTTCATTATATCTTGAGTTGGCCTCCTCGATGTACCATTTATCGAGTTTTAATAAATTTTTTTTTGCTGACAAAAAAAAAACCTATTATTTTTCTTGTGTTTCATGACTCTAAGATAGTTTTTTTTTTAGTGAAAAATTAGTTAATTTCCGGAGATGGTCTTATTTTCTTAGAGCATCCACAGTGGAAAAACCAAAAGTCAATAATCAAAAGTTGCCACATCATCTTTTGATTATGTATTTAAGGGGTTGCTAAGGTTAGCTATGTAGAGGTCTACAATGGTACAATCAAATTTGAATAATTAAAAACTTGCCACATCACCATTTCAATTTATAAAAATCTAAAAATTGTGAACATAGAAAATATATTTTTTAAAATAGGTTTCAAACTAATAAAAATAGGTTATTAGAAAAAGAAAAAATAGTTTTTTGAAAACTTTGATTTAAAAAAAAAGTTTTCGGGAAAAAGTTTCAAAAAAACAGTTTTCGAATAAAAAAATAGTTTTTGAAATTTTTTTAAAGAACAGTATTTGAAAAAAGAATTTAATAAATAATAGTTTTTGCAAAAATAAATAAATAACATTTTTGAAAAAAAAGTTTTGGTAAAAAAATAGAAACTTTTTTTTAAAAGTATTTTTCTTAGAAATATGTTGAAAATGGAAGAGAGAGAAGGTTTTTGTGTTATGATGGTGTATTTGATTGAAGAAATGTGGGAACAACTAAATTTGATTATTGTCAAAAAGTTGATAATTTTAATTATCCAATGGTTAAAATTTAATGAGTTGCAAAGAGGTTACTAACTTTGATTATTCCACCGTGAGCTTTTTTTTAAATAAATATTACTAATTTTAACAATATTTTAATTTTAATTATATCACTGTAAATGTTCTTATATGAACTCAAAAGTAATTCTTTCTAGACCCAAGTTTCCCTCTACACCTTTTGAAAAACTTTTTGGTTTGTTCCCAAAATGGCATCATCTTCCATCTCACTCTAAATCTTTTTGCCTACCCGCACCAGGTCCAAAACCATGTCCAAAACCATCCGTCATCGGCCTATGCCTCCATCATCATACATTCAGACCCACTCACATGGAAATCACTTAAATTAGGGGTGGAGCCTGGGCCCGGATCCGGTCCCAATATGTAGCTCTGCCATTGAGACCATTGGGCCCCGTTTCCAAACTCAAAATAAGTACTTATTTTTAAAGAAGATAATTTTAAATTCAAAAATTATGTGCTTATGCAAATAAATTTATTATCAATATGGATCTTATTTGATAGATCTCATTAAGATCTTTTAAATGGTGCAAAAAATTTAAAAAATTATTTTTCATATACATTATTTTTGAGTTTGAAAATGTGAAATAAACTGCTTATTTTTCAAGAAGGTTTCTGAAACGGGGCCTATAAGCCTATAATTTTTAGATTTCAATAAGCCTATAATTTTGAGCTTGAAATTGTCTTTTTAAAAAATAGTTTAAAAGATAAATTTTTGAGCTTGAAATTTCAATAAGTCGCGATAAATTTGCAACGATACTTATACAATAACAGAAAGTCGGGTACTCTAATTGGAACTATAACGACTCCCGATAGTCAACCACCTTAGCCTGATTACTTGAATCTTGAGGGATTGTGGAACGTGTTGTGTTTGGATGGTTGTGTATAAGTCTATCAATGGACCGGATTCAATCCGAAAAATTCAATTCGAATCCGATAATGTCGGTCTGAAAATCAGATAATTCGAATTCGGTAATTCAAATACGGATCGAATTGGATTCGGGCTGGGTCGGATTAAACCCGTTATCAATCCGATCCGAACTTTTAAAAAATTTTTAAACTGTAAATTTTTAATTTTGAAAAAAAAAATGATTAAGAAGTTGTATTTTTATTTTAGATTTTTTTTGAAAAAAATATGTTTTTTTTTTTTTGTGCAAAAATTTTTGAAGTAAAAAAATTTTCGGATTGAATTCGGATTTTCGGATCGGATTATCATTGTCGGATTCGAATTTGTCGGATTTGGTTCATTGACAGACCTATTGTGTATGTAGCATTATTTTTGGTTGGGGAGCTCGTTGATCTTGACAAGATGGAACACATCAAATAGCCTATTCTTTCCTATATATAATGAAATCTTTCATTGATCTCCTTATAGTTTCATTCAATTTCTTGTTGGATGTATCTTATTGCTTCTTTTTTTCTTTTTCTTTGGCATTTTCTATGTTTCAAGTCTTTCATTATATCTAAAGTTGGCCTCCTCGATGTACCCTTTGTCGAGTTTTAATAATTTTTTTTGTTGACATAAAAAAAACCTATTATTTTTCTTGTGTTTCATAACTTTTAGATAGTTTTTTTTAGTGAAAAATTAGTTAATTTCCGGAGATGGTCTTATTTTCTTATATGAACTCAAAAGTAATTCTTTCTATCAATCATTCTACTTCCACACCCAAATACACACCCATTTATACACCCCACTCACAATAGAGGTGGAGCCCGTACCCACTACATGGGTGTGTATTTGGGTGTAGAGTTAGAATTTTTGTTCTTTCTACACCCCAGTTTCCCTCTGCACCTTTTGAAAAACTTTTTTGTTTGTTCCCAAAATCTTTTTGCCTACCCGCACCCGGTCCAAAACCATGTCCAAAACCATCCATCATCGGCCTATGCCTCCATCATCATACATTCATACCCACTCACATGAAAATCACTCAAAATAGGGGTGGAGGCCGGGCCCGGATCCGGTCCCAATATGTAGCTCTGTCATTGAGACCATTAGGCCCCGTTTTTAAATTCAAAATAAGTACTTACGGAGTATTTTTTAAAAAGATAATTTTAAGTTAAAAAATTATGTGCTTATGCAAATAAATTTATTATCAATACGGATCTTATTTGATAGATCTCATTAAGATCTTTTAAACGGTAAAAAAAATTTGAAAATTTATTTTTCATTTACATTATTTTTGAGTTTGAAAATGTGAAATAAGCTGCTTATTTTTTAAGAAGATTTCTAAAACGGGGCCTATAAGCTTATAATTTTTAGATTTCAATAAGCTTATAATTTTTGAACTTTAAATTATCTTTTAAAAAAATAAAACTTAAAACCTATTCTGAGACGGAGCCTTATACTCCATAATACCGTATTTTTCTGAAAATGTAAACGTGCGCATAATGACATAATTAAGTCCACAAACTACAAAGACTTTTATTACGCATGACTGACCGAAGGTCAAGGAATTCATCCGCCCATAATTAGGTGAGGGTAAAATTTGCCCTACTATTTTTTTAATAAAAAAAAAGGTAGCTAGTGATCTCTCTGGCAAATAAAATTGATAGTCCTGGTCTAAGTTCCGACGCATTCACCACGAACGAGAAGACATGACTAAACGGTGGGTTTCAGAACTCAAAAAAGTCATTATTTTTTAAGAAGGCAATTTCAAATTAAAAAATGAGAGATTTATTGAAATCTAAAAATATGCATTATGGATCTTGTTTGAAATACCTCATTGAGATCTTTAATACGATGCAAAAAAAATTGAAAAATTATTTTTTATTTACATTATTTTTGAGTTTTAAAATGTAAAATAGACTACTTATTTTTTAATAAGGTTTCTGGAACGGTGCCTAAACATTATTAGACTATATTATTACTATCTGCTACTGTCCCATAATTTTAAATTATGAAGAATATGATAGAGATTGGTCTTTGTTTTTCTTTTTTTATATCGTCGTTTTTTTAATGTAGTCCGCCAATGATGTTACATCAATGGTTAAACAATTCAGGACTAGTTTTCCAAATTAACTAAAATTGGTCTTTCATCATTGAACGAGCTTTTTTTTTCTTTCGCAAAATACTAACAAAAGATTTGTTTAGCACTTTTAGTTTTGGTACTTTTAGTGCAACATTCCTAATTTTTTAGTAAAAATTTTAAATGTTTATTTCAAATTCCGTTACTCCCTCCATTCCTATTTGAGGGTCCATCTTTCCTTTTTTTGAATGTTCCAAAATGAGTTCCATTTCCAAAAGTCAACACCAAAAAAAACTCAAACTTTCCCATTTTGCCTTTCCTTCTCCAAACATAAATACTCGTTAAATAATGATTTCAACAAATGAAATGACAATGTAATCAATTTTCCCTCCAATTGATTGCCAACCATTTTAGGAAAAGACTTTGCTTCTTTTTGCGCCAGAAATTGCAGGGCTAATTTGTAACGCCTCGATTTTCGAGAATAAAATTAGAGGCATTAAATATTAATTTTTGAAAATTTATTAAATTAAATTCAAAATCCAAACAGATAATTCATCCTAAAGATTCATCTATTACAAACCATTGAGGAAATACTGAAAATAGTATTTGTGGTAATAATCCAGACAAAATAATAGAGCCGTCTTCTAGGATTGATACGGATCCCAAGTATATTCTGACTCGACTCCCACCTCTGGATTCTCCTCTGCATAAAACTGCTCGCCTTCGGGATTCTGTGTCTCTTCTTGATTTTCTGCAAAATCTGGTACGGATGCCAGGCAATCCGTATCTGAGTGATAGAGTTCACCCCGTAGTATAATCCAACCCAACTAACCCTCTTACTTTCGGATAACAAGGAGGCGAAAAGTAAAACAGAGATTTTTCCATATAAACCGGTTATTACTATCCATAACCTAATGTGAAATCTAAGATCTCTCCACGAGATCTTTCCTCCCCAACTGCTAGTCATGCTCGGTCCCATGAGGTCACTTCCCTTTACTGTCGCAGATACACCTAAGTGATATACCGAGTGTGCACCTCAATAACTACAACAAGGGAAAAGCTTATCATGCCTGAATCACAACTAGGGTTTGTCTATCTTATACACCACTTCACAAATTACTTCACAATCATCACTGGACTCCCGCCAGTCTATCAATTCATCACTGGACTCCCGCCAGTTTCAATCTCATCACAAATCTCATCACATCTCAAAATCACGGCTGCAGGCAATCTAAAAATAAAACTTTCCAATTCATCCATTACCTAGCATCGTCTAGGTGAATTCTATTCGTATACCACCCCATGTCTCTAGGGTCCAATCTAGCATTTCGAATCAAGTATCGGTGCAATATACAATTAAACGAATAATAATTAAAACAAACTACAAGCAAAGCAATCACGCAACCTTTTATGAATGGGTCGTTGCCCTTAGTCTTGTATGGCCATGACGATAATAAGTAAGAACTTTTTAAAAGAATTTTTAAAAAAAATATTTTTTCGAGGTTCTCATTAATTATTTCTAAATAATTAGATTGATTAAAAACTTATTAAATACATTAATTAGGTAAAAATACTAGAATGATTATTATGACCTTGATAAGTGTCCTAAAAGTCCTATGCAACCAGTTGAATGTCAAAAGTTGGGTTCGGATGGTTGCGAGATTATTTTAAATAAAGATATTAACGAAAGTTGCCGAAAGAAAAATAAATAGATAATAAATAATCTAATAAATAAAATATGTTGAGATTAACAAAGTTTCATCTTCAGAATGTAAGGAATCTAAATAAAATTACTCGGGCATTAATATTAAGGTTTATCAGGTCGTAAGGTAATTTTGATTGGAAATACTATAAAAATAATAATAAATAGTAAATTAAATAAAAAATATATTAAATTAACAAGATATCATCTTTGAGATGCAAGGAGTCTAGAAAAAATAGTTTGGGTGTTAAAACGTTGTTTGAAAGGTCGCAAAGATTTTTTGTTTGTAAACTTTGAAAGATAACTAATAAATAATTTAATAAATAGGTAATTAAATAAAAAAATATGATATTAACAAGTTATGATCTTTGAGGTGTGAAAAGTCTAGGAAAAATAGTTTGGGTGTCAAAAATGATGTTCGGAACGTCGCAAAATACATTCGAACCAAAACAACACCTGCCGCAAGGTCTGACCGAGTCAACCTTGCGGCTAAGCAGCGAGCCGCAAACTCAGGCTTGGTTCTTGCGGCCCACAGTTTGCGGCCGCGAACTCCAACACAGATTCGATTTTTTTTGTTTTGTTTTTGCTTCGATTTCAATGCATGGGTCCATTTGGGCTATTGGGTTAAGTATAAAACATTTAATATACGTAGAGAGGAGGTTGGAATGGATTATAATATCTCGATTAGATCGAATTGAATCAAAAACGGAACTTGAATTTTTTGGAGAAGGTGACTTCGGTTTTTTCGATTGGGAGACCTTGGGTCCGAATTGGATGATGTTTAGGGATGCTTGGGGTTGGGAAAAAAGCTTGGAACTGTCAATTTGGGTTTCGGTTGGTTTTTGGACACAAACCCATTTTTCTCTCTCTTACTTTCTCTCTCTAAAACTCCATGGATTGGAGCTTGGTTTTCTCCGATTTTTCTCTCTCTTCTGGACTGGTGGGGAGTGGGGAGTATCGTGGTATGCCCTAGGATCGGAGTGATAGGGTATTTATAGGAGAATTTTGAAGAGGGTGATAGAATTGAATTAATGAAAATTCTATCTCTTGGGCTTTGAGATGGACGAGATAAGGATGGATATATGGTCAGGGAGGAAGTAGAGACTGAGTAGGAGAGGGAGAAATGGAAGGAGTTTGTATGCATGCATGCATGCAATTTGTTAAAAAAAAAAAAGAAGATAAATAGGATAAGATAATTGTATTAGTATATATCTATTAAGGAAGGAATTTTCTTGTTATTACGAATAATACTTTTTTTTTAAAATGATATTATTAATGGTAAAACAAAAAAAATATGGGTTGTTACATAATTTAAAAGCCATCATAAAATAATTAAAAACTACTTAATTAGGGGCAAAATTGGAAGTTAAAAAAAGCTGACAATGCAATAATAAGCCTTTCTTAAATGGTTGGATTCCCGAAAAGGGCCTTAAAAATTAGAACGGAGGGAGTATTGATTAGATTATTGATTATTATTATGGATTCAACTTATATTTAGACTTAATATTAAATTTTCTTTTCAAATTTCACGAGTTATGTTACAAAACCATGGAAATCGAATGATTTTTGTGAATGGAAACTCGAAATGCTACTGTAACATGGCGCGCGGCTCTTTAAATTTGATATACTGAAATTACAGTTTGGTCCCTGCAATTATTTCAGCTTCCGAAATCAACCCTAAACTAGGTTTTGTCTCATTCTAATCTTACTTGTAACAGTTTAATATTTAAAATGTTCAATGTATGTTAGGACTTATTTAACTGTTACTACATTTTAATGTTCATGTCTAAAGTGTATGTTCAGACTAGTTTACTTTTGATAAATGTTAATGTGATTATTATACAATAACTAAAACTTATTATTAAGTTAGAAAATGGAAGTGTTTGATTAAAAATACTAGATGTTAAACATTTTTTTTAATAAAAATAGAAACCAATAACTATTATATTGTTATGGAATAACAAAAGACTGTGTCCTCTCAAAAAGTTAATGATCATTAGTTACATACGTAAAAGGAATTTATAGAAAGAACATACTTATACTTGGTCAGTGGAACATAGCAACCCAAAGGGGCATCGGCCCAATCATAAAACATTACGTGTTTTACTTATTCGCTGAATTATTAATCGTTACACTTGCTATCTAATTGAAATGTATCATGTTATGAGCTATGTTGTTACCTTGTTATACGTGCTAGATCGGACCTAGGTTCATGGGATGGTATACTTCCCAGGATGATTCATTTTTCAGGTTTGGAGTCGGAATAGTGGAAGTCGAATCGGAGAATTTAAGGATAATTTGGAGTTTTAGAAGAGTTGACTTTTTGGAGTATGTAGAGGATTATTTATTTAGAGGCTTTTGTTTTATTTTGTTGATGTAAATTTGTAAATGGAGAAATGGGACCTGGAAATATATAAAATATAGTTGTATTTTGGAGTTTATTTCTAAAAAAAAAGCAGGGCATTACAATTTCTATTCGCGAACTAATAAAATGTTTTATACGGCCTCCAAACTCCAAAGTTTGAATCCCCTAATCTATTCATTATCCCCTGTTGACAAAAAAAAATAAAAATCTATTCATTATCCTAATCATACCATATATTCAACCCAACAGCTAATGCAATTCTCTCTCTCCCTCAAAACCTTAGCCGTTGCAAATATTTTTTCTTCTCCCTTCCCCTCCTCCTCTAGGGTTTCACTATCCTTATGGCGGTGGGAAGGGAAGGCTATAGAATTAGTTAAAAACTACTTCTTTTACACTTTCGTATTTGGCCCTTTGGCCTATTTTGTTTAATGTCTTTTCAACAATTTGTTGTTTTTTCTTAAATTTGACAAAATTCGGGTCAATTTTTAATTTCTCTCTCTCAACCCTTGTTGTCGCAAATATTTTTTCTTCTCCCCTCCCCTCCTCCACTAGGGTTTCACTACCCTTGTATGGCGGTGGGAGGAGAAGGCTATAGGGTTAGTTAAAACAGAAATGATATTGGTACCGACGGGGTCGGTACCGAAATCGTAGGGACGGCCGCGCCGGGCCGTCTCTGGCCACCGGACGGCCGATCTGAGCCGTCCAAAAATTCTAAAAAACAAAAACGAGGGGGCCCTACGCGGGAATCAACGGCATCCGAGGTGTGTAAGGTGCTTGATCCGAGCACCCTTTTTTCGTGTATATATGTATATTCCCTCGTTTTTTTTTTTTAGAATTTTTGAACGGCTCGGATCGGCCGTCCGGTGGCCGGAGACGGCCCGGCGCGGCCGTCCCTACGATTTCGGTACCGACCCCGTCAGTACCTGTAGCACTACTCTAGTTAAAAACTACTTCTTTTACACTTTTGTATTAGGCCATTTGGGATGTTTTGTTTAATGTCTTTTTGACAAGATTTGGGTCAAATTTTTTACATCACGTCGCTTGGATCGATGAGAAGAAATTGAAAAGCATTGAAAATATAAATCAAAGTTGAAAAGAATTTACTAAAGATGACGCTAAAGATACTAAAGTACTTTCTTAAGTATCTGTAGCATTGTAAACCTTTTTTCAATTTTACACTTCAATTTTTTTATATTTTTTATTTTTCTCGTCAAGCCAAATATTTTTATTCTGAGGCTATGTTTCCATTAACAATTTGAGCAACAAGTTGCGACATTTTACCTTATTATTCACATTAACCAAAGGGCCCCTAGCTGACATGGAGCATGAGTGACACGTCGTAGAAGACAGTCCAATGGCAGTAAACCTTGTAGAACCACGGTGGTGGCGACGCTTAGTAGACCTCCACGTCAGTTGGCCGCGTTCCTTCAACCAATAAGAATCCCAGGCTTGCGTCCTCAGACGAATCACAACCCTCCACGTGGACATTCAGCGTAGCTTCGAGTCCCCGTATAAACTCCGCAACACCAACGATCCGCTTCACTTGTAAGTACTACATAGATCGGCAGTTAAAAAGAAGCAACTGAAAATCTCTCTCTCTCTCTCTTCGATCTCCCATTTTCTCATCGCCGGAGGAAATCCACGCGGCTCCATCGGATCCGGTGATTCCCAATGGAGTCTCACGGCGCCGGACTCCGCCGTGTTCTGGTGCTCGCCTTTTGCGTGGCCGGTATCTGGGCGGCGTATATTTACCAAGGAGTCCTGCAAGAGACCGTGTAAGTTCTCTCTCTCTCTCTCTCTCTCTCTCTCTCTCTCTCTCTCTCTCTCTCTCTCTCTCATGTCAATTGGCCGAATTTGGAGATCCGTGCAATGTGAGAGATTGATTTGAGCGTGATTAGAGTTTGTGACTAAATGCCCGTAGGAATTTCGCGTTTGAATAGCTTGTGTTGTGAATTTCAGTGTCCAAATTTTCTGTCATTTAAGTAAAGTCTAAGGCATTGTTTGCTTAACTGGAATGAAGCTTGAATGGAATGTTCTTAGAATGATTTTTCTTACGGCCCCGTATAGTAGGTAATGATAATACTGTATTGATGGCTTCATCATTCTAATCTTGTTAAAGGATGCGATATTTACGTTCATAAAATGCAATGGTTTGTGCACTAAACGTGATTGCAGCTTCCCCCATTCCCTCCTTTCGATTATCGAACAAAAGAATCGTAAGTTTGGTGGTGCATTTTTCGAGAACACCATTTTTTTCAGCCTCTATCCCTAGGTTGGGTGGTCAAATAACCTGACTTATCTAAGAAAGAGTGCAGGACCAAGACCGGAAAGGAAGAGGTTGTTGGGTTTGTGAAGTCTGCTTCGAACATGGTTTGTTACTTCGCTGACTATAGCAGCGTATGATGTTTAAAAGGTACCCTGGGGTATATAATGTGCTATACGCAGTCGATGTAACCTGTTCCCTCTTCATCGTTAGATACATTGTGCGAGCTGTGGTTGTACTCGATAATTGAATTGGGGGAATGTGTAAAATCTTTGTGTTGTGCTTTCTTTCTTTCTTGCTTGATTGTTGTTCGTGCGATGCTGCGTGTGTGGTGTGTCTGCGTGTTGATTTTGGTAGAATCTGTTGGAATATTTAAGTAGTTCTTATGAGTCTTGTCCCACATTGGTTAAACAAGTCTTGTAACAAATTATCTCTTAATATAAATAATAGTTATTTGTGTTAGGGTTCATTAACACCCTATACACTTTTTCTCATCTCTGACAACATGGTATCAGAGCTTACCCCTAACCTACCACCATAGCCACTGCCTCCCTACGCCACCCACCACCACCGCTACCTCCGCCATCATCTTGACGCCACAAAAAAAGAAGAAGCAAAAAGACAAAAAAAAAAAAAAAACCCTAAAACGACCTACCCAAACCCTTTGGAATCCTATCCACAAGTGGGTAAAGGACTACGCGTTACTCAGTGGACTATAATGCTCTCTGAATGAAGACACATTACATATGCTTAGCGCTAGATGATTGCGTTGTGATTATTATATCGTTTTGGTCCATTAAGCTTATGAACTGATTGCATTGTGTTGTTTGTTTTAAAATCCTTTAGGTCCACCAAGAAATTTGGGCCAGACAAGCAGAGGTTCGAACACCTAGCATTTCTGAATCTGGCGCAAAGTGTGGTTTGTTTAATGTGGTCATTTATTAGTAAGTTTCTCAGCATATGATGATATTTTTTTATCTCTCTTCTGTTGCTCTACGTGTTTGTCCCCTTTAGAATGGTTGGGGATGTTACGGTTTAAGTAATCAATTCAGTGTGCTTGTGGGACAGTGATAAAGCTTTGGTCCAGTAGTAGTAATGGCGGTGCCCCATGGTGGAGTTACTGGAGTGCTGGCATTACAAATACAATCGGCCCGGCTATGGGGATTGAAGCATTGAAGTACATCAGTTACCCTGCCCAGGTAAAAGAATATGTTTGCTGCTCACTTTGTGCAGCTATCAATAGTTACCCAAGGCTTTTGGAAATCTGTTTCATGTAGCTTGGTAAGGAAATTGTAAGTCATTGGTGCAGGATCCTTTCCATGTAATGCACATGCCCCATGCAATTTGGGATCCTCATTTGGCTAGACAACATAGAAAGCATGGAATTAGAGAGTTTTTTACTCATTATTTCCCATCTTCAGCCTTAGAGAGAGAATAGTTGTCATGATTTGGGCTAGGTGGAATTCCTTTTCCCCTGTAAACTAAGTTCCGATGATCCAACCTCACTACTATACGAGCAATCAAGGATTGAGAGATATACGTTTTAGGCACAATGAGGGGTCATTGCTTATGCTATAGTGATGGCAAAAGCATATGCTGTCAAATATGTGGCCACTTTGTGCATACAATTCTGGGGGTAGGCTTGTGCTTATCCCATCCCTCCAAGCACTCACCATTTCTTGAACCAACAGTGGATCGTAGCTTTAGTTAGGTGATAGGCAATTATCCACAATCAAGTCCTAGTTTGTTTAAGTTTTTTTAAAAAGAAGTTTTATAACTTAACTTACATTTTATAACATGCAATTCTGAAGCTTGAAATTGAAGAGTCCTGCAAGAGGACATATATCTTCAGAAACTCCCACTGACAAATTAAAGTTTCCCCAAACAGCATTGGATGTGAATTCACTTTGTATGCTTTTTGCACTCTGGCTCCAAAGAAAGGGCTTCCCCCTACACTGATGTAGGTTGCAGCGTAGGGCTTCCCCCTACACTGCTTCCATATTGTATTGTTATAACTATTCTATAAGTTCGTAGCAACAAAGCACCATACAACGAGTCTCTAAATTCACTGCCATATTTGCATTAGATCAAATTTCGGAAATCAGGTATCCCTTCCATTTAAGTTTAGTTGGGTCTTAAGCATATTTTTAATTGGTTCACATACTTGTGGGGAATAGCTTCCTTTTTCTTTCCTATATCATCTTATTTATTTTGTTAACTTTTTGGTCTTACATTGGTTGATAATACAATGTTATGAAGATTAGGATTTGTTATTTTCAATACTCATGCCATTACTATCACTTGCAGGTCCTTGCAAAATCTTCAAAAATGATACCAGGTGAGTCCTTGGCGTACTTAAAACAAGTTATTGTTGCTATTATGGAACACAAGTACATAACTGTTTAAGGTTGCTTTGTTTTGCAATTCTTTGGTGCCATTATGTGACACTGGTTTACTACTTTTAAGCAAAATGGCTTCAAAGCCCTCCGAAAAACATCGATGTTAAGAAAAGAAAAGGGAAAGGAGAATTTAACATGTGCAAACAAAAAGAGTATTATTCTTCAGGATCATCTTGAGGAATTTATCATCTTGTCCTGTGACTCAGCTAGTACATGCTGGTATCTTCGATAGGTTTATATTAATTGGAGTAGAGTACTCTTAGAGTTAGTAGCATCTGCAAGTGAGATCAACTATTCTTTCATAGCCTTTGCCAAAAAGTATTTAGCCTTCTCCATTTATGGTCGATAATGAATCACACTTTAAAAAGAAAAAAATGGGAAAACGTCTGGGGTAATTTGCTATGTGCATTCTATTTTTTGTAGGTCAAGTTTTGCACTTTGGTAAAGAGTTTTTTAGGTACTTATTGTGAAGGTAGATTTCTTTGGTAGTTTTTGCTGCGGTTTGTTAATGTGGTTAACGCCTGATATTTTGTCTTTATGCAGTGATGCTTATGGGTGCATTAGTCTACGGTATCAGATACACTATACCTGAGTATGTCTGCTCTCTTCTTGTTGCTGGTGGTGTCTCTGTATTTGCACTTTCAAAGGTGAGTACTGAGACTGTACACTCATTCATTGGAACTATGGGCCTTTCCTTTCCTTTCCTTTCCTCTGTTATGTGTTTGGTTTGTTTTTCTGGTTTTTAATTCCTCACTTTTAAGCCCGACTTTAATTGCTTTTTCGTACTTCTGCTTTCTTCAGACTAGCTCGAGGATCATTAGCAAGCTTGCGCACCCGAATGCTCCACTTGGATATGGGCTTTGTTTCCTTAATCTTGCTTTTGATGGATTTACAAACGCTACTCAGGATTCAATTACAGCAAGGTATTTCACTGACAATTGAGCTGTTATAGAAAAATTTATTCCTAGTGTTTGGAATGGTAGTTTTTCTCACATCTATTTCTTTAGTGGCCTAAAAGTGTACGACTGGAAGCAATTGAAGATAATGCATTTCATGACTCTTCAAAAGATTGCAAGGAATCCTTTTCACGGTCTATATTCTTGAGATTAACTAGTCATATGCATGCTGGAATCCTCAATAGATCTTGAGTGGAAACGAGTGTGAACAATAAGGCCTAATTCTTTATTTCCAGAATTTGTTTTGTAGACCAAGTGAGCATTAGGATACATTCTCCCCATTTTATCATTGAATCGCAAAATCCTTTTTGGCAGTATGCTCTTTTACTCAGATTAACAAATGTAGTGTTTGCATGAACAATTTGTAATTTTTCTTTTTTTTGCCAAAGCAAGGTTTTCAAAACCCTCTAAAAAAAGAGAAAAACAAAAGAGATGTCTGTAAATAGTGAAAATGGACAAAAAGAAAGGGATGGAGGGAGTACTATCAACTCCTCAGAGTGGTTAATTTTCTATTGTTTGTATTTATAGTAATTTGGTTGTTTTTTTTTCTTGCTCAGGTACCCAAAGACGAGTGCTTGGGAGATAATGCTGGGTATGAACCTTTGGGGCACAATTTACAATATGGTATTCATGTTTGGATGGCCGGGTGCTAGTGGATATTCGGCGGTTCAATTCTGCAAGCAGCACCCTGAGGCAGCGTGGGACATTTTCCTCTACTGTTTATGCGGCGCAGTTGGCCAAAATTTCATTTTCCTAACCATAAGTCGATTTGGTTCCCTGACTAACACCACAATCACCACGACGCGCAAGTTTGTTAGCATAGTGGTGTCTTCATTACTGAGTGGAAACCCCTTATCTACAAAGCAATGGGGGAGCGTTTTCATGGTCTTTTCGGGGTTGTCGTACCAGATTTACCTCAAGTGGAAGAAATTGCAGAGGTTTCAGAAGAAGAGGAAGTCTATGTGAAAGACTGATAGCTGAGGAGGTATAAACATAGTATTTACTTTTTTTCCCCTTTATATGTTATAGTATTGGTGTAACCGTAAGGTTCAAAATAACATTTGGATGTACCCTATTGTAATCTCATGACAAAAATGGTGTAACCTAAAAATCTTTTCTAATTTTGGGAAATTTTGTTAGCAACCTTTAATGACCTTGCTTCACTCATTCGAAGAGATATGCCGTTTCACATAATTTTACAATTGATTGATGGTCAATTTTATGACATTAGATGGGTAAAGAGGTTACTGCATAGCAATATTTTTATTATGTTGTCCAGTAATTGTAATTGACAAAAGGAGAGACTGGAATCCACAGCTTTGTGGTTTATGAATGGTTGGACAATGGCTAACCTTGTATAACCCCAATTTGTAGTCCAACAACTCAAAATTTTAGCTGTCTGCATAAGCCATCTTACACATTCCAGATATCAGTGTGTGTGTGTGTGTGTTCGTGAGCGCTTTATAAACCCAATACGGAAGTCCCAATTAGAGATCTCAGAGAAACACAGAAAAAAGTGAAAGAGCAATGCTACGTGCACAGCTTCAAAAGGTTCCTCTTTGCAGAGCAGGGTGTTCTAAACTGTTTTGTCTGCTGCCATTTATCATGTTTGGGGAGCTCTGAACTTATGTATTTTTCAGAATATTAGGCACAACAAGGAGGCTATTTGTTGCAGAATTGTTCAGGAGGTAAGGTCTTGTATGGCTTCTTGGAGGAACATCCCTAAATCTGCGTTTTCATATTCCATTTATTCTTTCTCTGCTTCAGCTTTCGTTTTCTTTTTGCTCGGTCTCTACTTTTTTCCAGTAAGGTAAATGTTTTATTGAAACGAAAAGGGGACAGAATCAATGGGGCATACCCCTGAAATGGAAACAGACACCAACCTGAACCCCGCCGCTCACAAGGCTAAATGCACAGCCTGAAAAACAAAACCATAAGCAAAAAGCTAACAGGTTGAGCAAAAACCAAATTCCTAGCTACTTCCTTAGTCCAGACAAGAAAAAAAGAAGCAAAACGGATTCAAAGAAGGATGTTTCATGAAATGTTCCAAATCAAACATAGGTGTTGGTGTTCCAAATGATCTCTTTGTATTCCGCCACGAGCTCATACAACTTCTCAGATCAGCAATTACTTTCTGCTTGGTCTCTACTTCTTTTCTTGTTTTATCTTCAGAAGAAGCTCTCACTCAAATTTCTTTTACTTCTAAAACTAATCTCCTTAAGAAGTAAGCACAACTTAACACTCTGCACAGTGCACACAGTCCTTAAGAATGATAGGACTCGTAGACACGACTATTAGAACCTTCTGATATCTTTAGGTGGTCTGAAGTGGAGAGGATGTGTTTCAGGGGTGGCGTTTTCGTCCTCTTTCCACATCTTTATTGTCTTGTCAGCTTCGCAAGTGACTAGTTTTGTACCTTTCACATCGTAAGAGCACGCATAGATACCGGCTTCACTGTCCAGCAAGCCGGGCTGTACAATTGTTTGGGATTGCTGGAAATTATGACCACTCTTCCAATCCCAGAACCATAAACTTCCATTGTCACCTCCTGTGGCCATTACACCGTCTTCATTGACTGCCATTGCATTGATGATGGTTTTCTGCTGAGATAGCATGTTGTGCATAAATTCTCCTTTCGGAAGGTTGAATTTTTTTGTATTGTCAGCCGACGCAGATGCAAAACAGTTCTCTTTAGGATGTAGAGCCATTGCTCGCACGGATTTTTCATGTTGCGTAAGAGTTGCCATTGTTTTAACATATCTAAGGTCCCAGAGAGCTGCCATTGTTTTAACATTTCTAAGGTCCCAGAACCTTATCGTCGTGTCATGGGAGCCAGTTATAACTTGTGGATCCATAGGTCGAGTAAGAACTGAGCAAACTGTACTCTTATGCCCAGAAAATGCATCAATTTGCTTATTATCCTTGCAACGAACATCCCAGACCCGACAGACAGAATCGTGACCACCCGTGAGTAGAACGTGATCAATAGTCGGATGAACAGCCAGGCAATACACTCCACTCAGATGACCATCAAAAGACCGGATAACCTTGTTCTGCTCTAGGTCCCAGCATTTGCCTTGTTTGTCATCGCCAGCAGAGAACATATATTATTCGCGGACGGCAAGGCCTCGTACTTGTTCGATGTGCCCAGTTAGTGTGAGCTTCAGCCTTCCGGTTTCCACATCCCACATCTTTATCGTCCGATCTGCAGAGCCGGTAAAGAACCACGTATTAGTTGGATCAAACGCGATAGATCTCACCCATCCCAAATGGCCGCTTATCACCCTGTAGTTTCTCCATGGTGCATGCCAAACAGGACGTGACCATCTGCTCGGAATTCTTTCCATAATGGCTGACGTCGAGAAATTCCTCCCGGATGAACCAGAAGCAGAAACGATCATGGCACTGCTTTTCCCTGCAGAAAGACCACCATCAACTCCCTTTGCTTGCACGGCCGTCGGACCAACCAAAATTAAATCAGTCTGAAGAGCTAAAGTATTATTTGAAGGAGGATCAGATCCTTGTTGGGCTTGATGTTGACTACCCGACTTCGCATGAGTCTGAGGCTGATCAATGCTTGTGCTCTTTATCCCTCCATACTCGGCATTAAACTTCTGGTTCATCCTTGTCTTCTTACTATCGGGGTCGGGAGTGGGGAATCGGGCGTGGAGGGGAGAGAAGAGATCGCGAGTGCGCTTGAGAGATTCGGAGCTGAGCGATTGTGGCTCCACCACCTCCATCGCCACCGTTGGCCCCTGCATTATATGATCCTCTCTCTCTCTCTCTCTCTCTCTCTTCTTCGCCTTTTCGCCGGGGAGCCTTCAAAGCCTTGATGCGTGATACCTTGTTAAGAAAACTAAATATCAATGACGTGTGATTGATTGTGTATCTAAAACATGACTCTAGCCTGACTACTTGATAAGCACCTAATAATGCATATTTTTGGTGCTTAAGTCCTTTAGTATTTTGTGTTTGTACATATATGTTGTCGTTTTTATGTGATATTGCACGTAAGATATTTTTGTATGTGTTTTAGGTAAAACGTGCTAATAAGGCGGTTTTGAATGCCAATCAACGTTCCGGGATGAACCAAGTGTCCAAATGCCCGCCGGTACTCATTTTATTGTCACCGAAGCCTAACGGTGCCATAAGAAGCCTCGGAGATTGGCCGGAGGTCAAGGTTGGCAAGGAAAGTGCCAAAGTGGTTCAAGCAAGGCAAACGCATCAAGGATGGTTCCAAGGACATCCGTGGGACCAAGGCCACATGGTATACCTCCGCTAAGTCCCGTTGATCATGTAATGAAGCATTGGAAGGCCGTCGGGGCACGACAAGGCATGATGGCCCAAGCTGACACTGTTCTACAGTTTTTACACTGAGGTACCAATACCTCATTTTTTAGGTATTGGTACCATCATGCCGAATTGGAAGACAGTTCAGTTGGTACCAATACCTTATTTTTTAGGTATTGGTACCAGAGCCCGTAGTGCTGATTTTTGTTAACTTTTTCAACCCTCCATATATGGAAAGTTTCTACTTCTAGTATATTTTTGGGATATTTTGGGGACCTTTTGGTCCATTTTATGGCTGATTTGTGAGGCCTATAAATAGCTTTGTAAGCCATTAATGGCCATATATAGATAGTTAGTTTAGGCAAAAGTCTTTTTCTTGCTTTCTAGGATTTTCATGTTGTGTTCTTAGTTTTTCAAGCTTTCTATCTTCAACAACTCAAGTAAGTTTAAGTGTTTTGATGTTTTCTCATGTGTTAATGTTGTAGCTATTGTATGGATCTTCCCATAAATCAAGTTTATTTCCGTTTTTATCGGTTAATCATGTTTACCTTTCCAAGCATATTTTCTAGTCTTTTTGCTATGAGTGAGTAGTATATAGGTTTGGTTATGGGGTGAGGTTCACTTTATGACTTAATCGTTTAAATGGTTTCTCTTAACTTTAGCCTAATTTCAAGGTTTTGAATGAATTAAACCCATGATTTCTAGTTTTGATCATGGGGTTGGTGGCTTTTTTGATCAATGAAGTTTATCGCCTTGTGTTACAAGCTTGATAATCCTACGCGTGCGAACGATCCTTTTTCGTCTCTCACTTGCGTTAAATGAGTTCAATTTGAATTAGAGCTTTGAATTAAGTTATAAGTAGTTTTCAGCTTTTAATTCTTCTAGTGGAATCTGGACAGTTTCGGTCCACTCATGAGTTAGATGAAGGAACCGTTTGACGGCTAAGTCGTGGGTAATCGATCCCTTTGACTTGACCATCTCTAATCTAGTTCAACTTCAAGTTTAAATTTCGTTATTCAAATCAAATACTAAAGTTGGCTGCTTGAATGCCACAACTCTCTATGCAACATCTAATCCAAATTTACTAAAGAAGATTTCTCTGTGGGAATGATTCCGATCTTACCGGTTATTATGCTTTCAACGACCTAGCCCTACGCTTGGAGTGTGAACCTTTCTAAGAGGTTAGGTTACGGCGAAGCACTACTCTATATAGGCTACAAGATTTGGTCCCCAAGAGTCCTATGTAAATTAGGAATTTAGGAATCTTAGACTAATAAGAAAACACGACCAATGGCCTAGACAAAACAGGAAACAAAATAGTATAACGTAGGGAAAAAAAAAAATCATACGCATGACATTGATCAATAAAACTTACGGGGTTTCATCCTCAACCCTAGTTCACGATTTTAGCCTCTTGTTTGGAAAACAATAATTAATCATACGTCGTAAAATCCGTCCTCGTAAATGCTTACTTTTTTCCGTTGCTCTTCTATTTCCCAGCCGCGTTGCTTCTGATATGCGTAGAATTCTGTCTCCCCTGTTCCAAGCAAAACCCTATTACCCTTTTTATATGGAGCCAAGCAACACAAAAGGAAAATAGGAATTCTTTCCTAAGTCCAACTCTTGGCCAATAAAACTAATAATTAATGTATATATGATGATGATAAATTCTTATTTACCTGGTTCCGTGAATATGATTTTACGGAGCCAATCGCACGTGTCCAAAAGCGTTTTGAACGATCCAGATTTTAAGAAACATTTTCGGGGAAGAGTGGAATATTTTTTTTAAATTCGGACCATTGATTGCCGAGAATAATTTACAAGTGAAAATTATATTTGAAACCAAATATTTTTTGAATAAAGACAAAAGTATTCCAAAACAAACTGATTTTCTGATTGTTTTTGTCTTAAAGAAAAAAATAAAAGTTTTGGATTTAATTTTTTACTTTTTAGATTCCTCAGAAAGAACCAACAAAAACTCTGCTCAAACAAACAAATGCCAAAAAAAAAGAAGAATTAAAACAAAAAAAATCCTCAAGAAGTTAATCTCAACGTATAGACTTATATTCATCAATTAACACCAACTGGCCAGTAATGGGTTTGGCTAGGGTGCATTCTTTTGGCCTTAACTTAAACTTAAACTTAAAATGAGAATTTTGTCCTTATTTAAATTTTTTTCGCATTTGTTAGTTTTGCGCTAAATTTTTGTGGGTTATTGATTCGTCTCGACGAGACGAATGAGAAAAGTAAAATTTTTTCACTTTTACCCTATTATTTTGAGAAATAATCATTTTTTAGCGCAAAAAGTGACTTTTTGTGCTAAAAAGTGGTTATTTCTCAAAATACTTGAGTAAAAGTAAAAAAATTTTACTTTTCCGATTCCTCTCGTTCGAGACGAATCAATAGCTGACAAAAGTTTGGCGCAAAACTAACAAATGCGAAAAAAATTTAAATAAAAACAAAATTTTCATTCTAAGTTTAAGTTTAAGTTAAGGCCAAAAGAATGCAAATACGCAGGCCGCATGTTGATCCAATTTGGATCTAAAGAGGCAATTAACTTATTTTGGGCTGGACTTTACCCAATTTGAGAAGCCTATTAGGTCATATAGATACAGAAATACAAAATTAGAGTCTGGTCCTATTTTTAATTAGCTTCGGTTTCGTCTCAACCCTAAGTATTTTTGTCGGACCTGATACCTTTTAGCTTCGATTTCATCGCAACCCTAAATATTGCTGTCGAACCTGGATAGGCATCATGAATTGTTAATTGTGACTTGTATATGTGAACTGAATGTATGTGATGAATTTGGGCCTGAGCCTAATTTATGAGGCCAATGTATAAAAAACCTGTAGAAAGTGTGTTGGAGTCATCCTAATATCTCAAGAAAATTCCTAAGTTTTTGTGGTGTAGTCGAGAAAAATTAAGTTAAGCAGCTTGTGAAGAAAAATGTTTTGAAATTTTGGTTTATACTCCCTCCGTCTCAAGACATTTGTCTAATTTTTTACCTCTTTTTTTTTTACAGGTCTCAAAATATTTGTACTCCAATTTGATATCAACTTGGAAAAATTCCGTTAATGCTCTCTCTTTTACATAGACTCTACATTGGTGAATATGCACTCTAATTAATTTGATATAATTAAGAAAGTAAGGAGTATTCTTAGAAATCCCTTTAATAAGTAGCGATTTGAAATTGAACAAATAAATGGGGAGCAGAGGGAATATTGTTATGCTTTATGTTATGTGTGACACATTTAGGGGAGTCTAGTGAAGTAGTTCTCCTTCTAATTTGTTTTGCAATTAATGTTAAAAGATTAGGAAAAAAAAAAATGAGGCTTGGTGATTAAGGTCTCAGACTTAGGAATTTGCTCTCTTTTAAAGTTTTAGGTTCGAAACTTCTTCCCAGATGCAATCAACTCATTTGGGGTTTATTTACCCAAGTGGAAGGCGAGATTGGGCCCAGGGTTATTGAAGTGTGCACTTAAGCTGACCCGGACACTTGAGTTATAAAAGAAAATTAGGAAAATAAATTGGGAGTCAAGGGCCATGATTAGGAGGTTAGCACATGTTTTAGTTGTTAATTAATTAGCCGTAACGACGCACTAGCTAGTTAAAGTCGGACCAATATCAACATCGAAGTGCTCATAATTAAAGATATTTGCTCTATTAAAAAATTATGTTACGATTAATATTTTATCCACTATCTTGTACTAGCTAATATTAATTAATATTCTTGTGAATAATATTCATCAAAAGTTTTCATAAATTAAAGAATAGTTCGACAAAACCCAAGTTCTCTCTCATGTTGCAAATCAAATAAAACCATCCTCAGATCCTTACTGCCCAACACATGACCCCCTCACTTAAATGTGTCAAAATAATTTCCAAGTGCATGATTGCCACCTTCGAATTGAAATTAAGCACCCCACTTGGCCAACATCGACACTGAGAGACGAAAGGTAGGGAACGAGCTAGTGGGATTAGAGAATCCAGTAGATAGTAGGCGTTGCACATATCCAATCGTGCAGTGCTATATAGGTGACGCGTTAAATAGTGGAGTAGTAATATCATTTTCAGCATCTCACAATCCGATCTTTCTCCGCTTGAAAATGGATGTGTTTTGACAGAGAGAGAGAAATAGACAGGAACCAAGCAACAAAAACATTATACGTACCCACCAGGAAAGGACATTTAGAAGGGGATAGTGTCATTACGGCATTAATTATCGTACATAATAGTACTATAATTGTTTACTTAATTAATTAACGACCTGTTTAATTAAGGTATAAACACCGTACGGCATGCATGTGGCCACTTAACGGGCTCTACCTAATCAAACACACTTGTTAATTTTGCCACTAGCTAGCTAGATGGATTAATTTTGACTTGAAAAAACTCTGGCATCTAGAACTGCAACAAAAATGCCAAAAAGTTGCAATGTTTATGCATACCTTCACATTACATGATCCAACACAAAAAAAATTATAAATAATGACCCTTTTTTGAACCTCGGCATCCAACTTAATTGACCCAAAGAGCAAGAAGAGATATCCCCTGTCCACCAGCGGAAGGTTTAATTAAAGTCGAGACAAAATCTTGTATGAACTGACCCGATACAAGAGATGATAACACGCGTGTCGGAATTGACCTTAAGACTTGCTAAAAGTTTACCAGAAAGTGATTACCGCCGCGCCAACCCTCAGGTCTCGGGGTTAGACAATTAATATGCTTGATCGATCTTCATCATTTCTAAAATCATGGTTTCCACAGATTTGTTCACATGCTTGTTTCCTAGTTTTTTTTTTTTTTTTTGAAACAGCAAAAAGATTTTATTAGATACTCGACAAAGGATACATTGAGGATGAAAAAAGAGACATAACACCCGCTTCATGATGTTGATACATGAAGAAGAGCGATAGACCCAAAACAAGACCAAAGAAAAAACATCCAACAAAAGGTTATCGGCTAGCTCCTTGTTAATTCAATAACACTATGTCCACCGACGGGTGAGTTGGTGGACTTCCACCGACCGGCATGTGGAGCCCATTTTGGGCCCCGCACAGATGATCCGAGCCATTCAAAAATTTAAAAAAAATAATTCCGAGTGGGCTTGCGCGAGGATTGGCTCAATCCGATATGTGTAGATGCTTGATCTAAGCATCCCATTCTTGAAAATCGGAAAATCTACTCTTTCTTTTTTTCCCGATTTTCAAGAATGGGAAGCTTGTATCGAGCATCTACACATATCGGATTGAGCCAATCCTCGCATAGGCCCACTCGGAATTTTTAATTTTTTTTTTTAAACAGTTCGAATCATCCGTGCGGGCCTGGAGTCCAGGCCACACACCGGTCGGTGGCCGTCCACCGACTCCCCTGTCGGTGGACGTAGTGTTTTCGTTGTTAATTCGCTTAAGTCAAGAGAAAATTACCTCAACAAAAATAGTTAACCCAATATCAGGGGAATATAAATCTAGCAACTATTTTTTTTGGCTTCGTTATTACCGTTGTTGAAAACTACTGTATAAAAACCCCTTAAGTCAATGGTATAATTACTGATTTTAACTGTCTTGGCATTTTATATGTTATACCCAAGAATGGTTTAACCCTCTCTTATAATGTTTTTTGCATTTTGGATTCTCCTTTCCTATCCCCGACTTGATGTACTCTCTGTCAAGTTTTTTTGAAATAAAATATTACTTTTGTCGAGAAAAAAAAATGTTGGCTTCTCTCAAAATATCCGGTAAGACAAAAGCCCTTCAACTAAGAATGCAGATGCAGTTTAGTACATCCCTAAGTAAAAACAAATAGATTTGATCTAGCTTCAAAACTAATTAGTAGCCTTTGAGGAATTAAACCAGCTGCATTAATTGTATCTTCAGTTTTATTGATGGACCTATATTTGGAATTTTTTTGATGCAAAGATTTTTGTACTAAATTATGCAGATGGCTTGACCATCGCGCTATGCTAAATTACCTACGCAAGATCGTTTGACCTATGCGTGAAAATACTTCTAAGAGCATCTCCAGTGGTGCAATACTTGTACTTATCATTGCCAAAACGGTGTAGTACGTGCAGCTAAAAAATCTACTAAAGACAACGTATTACTTGTTCTAAAACAACAATGTATTTTCAAGTCTGCTATTTTAATTGTAAAATAAAATCGATACGTTTGTGAAATGTGAACCTTAAGGTACCATAGCATATGCTTCTAAAAAAAAAAGGGTACCATAGGGTATGCTACAAACGTACTAAAGAATGTTTTCCAAATACTATGAGTAAAGTCCACCTTTTTTTGCTTTTGTTTTTGTAGTGCAAGAATAGCACATACATACTAAACGAGGAGCAATGTAAATAACTTTTGTGGCCAATTTTTTTTTATACAAACATGACATGAGATGAAATAAACTTCTGTTAAATTACTCAGTGTGATTAGCTTTAAATTGGTACTATAATTTGCATGGTCGATCAGTGGCGGACGGATGTGCCTGGACGAGGCATAACGCCTCTAAACCTTTGAGCGATCTCTTTTTTTTAACGCATCTTTTATAGTTACGGTAAAAATTTAGCGTTCTAATCCTTTCAAGATCCCGATACTGCGTTTGGTTTTGGATTCCAAAGCCTCTCTCTCTCTCTCTCTCTCTCTCTCTCTCACTCAGAGTACGGTTTTCAATAATTTTTTTTCCACTTATTAATCCTAAATAAAACCTCCCTCTAAAACCTTTTAACAAACAATAAAATTAAACCTCCCTCTAATTTTACTCGAGCCCCTCAAAATTTGATTTTTCTCCATAATTCCTCTGATCCAAAACAATATTGCAGTTGCCTCCTCTTTATCAAATTTATGTGTACTCCCGTGCATGAACCTTATTGACAAAGAAGTCAACAAGAACCAATCATGCCCATTAATGCAATGACTAATTGGGCACCCATTCTTCCCATTAGAAATTGACATCAACTTCGCTTTTCCTTTGCCTTTTTAAAAAAAAAAAATTGATATCAAATTGAAATTCACAGTCCTTTTTTTTTGTTATCCACAATCCCTTTATTTATTTATTTATTTATTTTTTTAGTGTTGAAAGTGTATGATTTTTTTGCTAAAAGACAAAAAAGAGAATGTGAATAACAAAAAAGAAAGTGTGAATATCATTTCTTATTTTCCCTCTTTTTGTTTCGGTATCACTGCATAAGAAATTTGAAATCAATTTAAGCATGTTGATCGACATGTTGAAAAGGCACTTCAATATCAGCGATGCTACCTCCACCACTCTCCTAACCGCAACGCTCAATCTTATCATCCGTCTCGTCAATCAATGGTCCGGATTGAAGAGTCTTTTAAAATCGGACCGTCCAAAACACTTTCGGAAGATGAGATTGAGAGCGGTGGAATAGAGCGATAGGGGTAAATACAGAAGAGATTTTTGATAAAACTGCAGTTAATTCATACGTTCATAATTAAACTGCAGAGAGATATTATTATAAGTTCAGAAAGTTGTAGGCATACCAAAAGTGATTTGATGCCTATATTTAAATCTCTGGGAAATTCTTCTTTATTATTGGTAAATTCTGATTGAAAACAATTCATGAATGTGTGAGTGAGACGAAGTACAGGTGAGCATTTTCGTGAGTGGATGGAAAAGGAAAAAATGCGTCAAAGGTGGAGCCCAAGCAACAAAAGTGGAGTGAAAAAGGCTCTGTTTCATGTTTGGTAAGGGGTGACAGTTGGTCACATGAACCTCTTTCAAAAGCTTTGGAGGGTTTACGAACATCTACCGTTCTCCGTTCACGGTAGATGTTTCCACACCCTCCAAGTTTAGTAATCGGCTCGTTTATAGAGGCTTATATAGTAAATGAACAGAGCTTGGCTCGTTTATAAGCGAGTCCAGCTCGATCTCGAGTTTTTAACTCGTTTAGTACATGTGTCAAGCTCGAACACCACAAAACTCAGATTGGCTCGTTCACGTCTCAATTTGCGGTCTCATTTTCGCTATATAAAAATCACGTTGATCCGATACATATATGTAAGTATAAGTCATGAGTTCCTAATTGAATCATTGTGTGGTTGATTGTTCGTACAAATTATTGTAATCTTTTTCACATCAATGAAGAGGACCTTTTGAGAAGTGATGACAAGTTGTAACCTTCTATCCATAAGATATGCTACAATTTGAGTGGATGATAGTACTTGACAAGATTATATTCGAAATACAGCAACAAGAAACAAAACTACTGAAGTAAAGATTGGAATCGATTCGAAATGATGATAAATAAAAACATCGCGATAAAGAAAAGAATTAATGAACGAGAAGAATAAAGGAGAGATAAATAGAACAGTGTGATCGATTGTGTTGTCTGTCACGGCCCTCTCTATGTTTCTTCTCCCCCGGTTATTCATAAGCCTATAGCGATAATCGCTATTAGTAACCTTCTGTCTATAAATGATCTTCATTGCCCGCCTTGAACTGAACTTCTTCCTACGTTTTATAACTACTTAGGTGTCAGGACTAATCATCATCTTTACGCTTACACAATCTGTAATTTTTCTTACCCAAACCGCAACCGATAATTTCTCGTACGCACTTTGCACGGTTTCCCTACACGTTTGTGGTCCGAAATATGTATTCCTGTACTCGTGCGAAGCATGATAGTACCTCCGATCCACACCATGTGCTCTTAAATAACAAATACGCTATCGTTATCGTTGTCAAGGGCCATAGAACTATTAGTTGCATACTTTGACCACACAAATCATATATGTATTTCTCTCAAGAAAAATTGACTGTTTGAAATTTCGACCCTTATTTTTCTTAAGCCACATATAATTTGTCCAGATTCTTGACACGGGTCGAGAGATCTGCGACGTTAGGATAGTTACGGGATGTCACTCGATGCTACTAATCGCAGATGTCACTCGATGCGATCAAGTCACACGCTTGATTATAGGAAGAATCACTCATTCCAAGCAAGACACACTTGCATAATATTTAATAATCAACTCAACTCAACTCCACTTTCATTTCATTAAATCAACTATTTACGGGCATTACAAAGATTAAGCTTCAGGTAAATAAAGTCTAGACAATTTTCAACAATACCTTCCAAATACTTAGATTACTGTTAAACCAAAGACACAACTTACTAGATAGTTAAGATACATAATAAATAATTATACCAGAAACTAAAAGGCATTGACTAGAAACGTAATAGACACTTTGAACATATTAAGATAATCCTTCATTTTCAGATTAATTAGCATTATTATGCTCTTGCATCACGTCCTCTTAACTTAATATATTTATTAAGTATCTAAATGTCAAGACATATATGATGATTCAGATCAGTAAAATGAATTGTGGAAGACTCCATTTTGAATCACAGAAAGGTCGGAGTGGAGGGTCCAATCCTAAGTCACATCATTCGTATGCGGGAGTATGAGCGCAAAAGCGATTTTAAAACTCATCTTTACCTACTAAAATTCGCAAGAGTAAGAGTTGAGAGCATGAGGATATTGCAAAGATTGAGAGTAAGAGCGCATGACATTTTTTAAAGATCACGTGACTAATTTCCCGTGTGCTTTCTGGGGATCCTGCAGGTACTCTGTAGAGCACAATCATAGCCGTCCAAAAGAGCTTCTAACAATTAACTCTTCCCTAGAAGAGTTTATTTTTAAATTCGAACCGTTAAAAACACGCGTGAACGGTTTGAATATACCTTATAGGGGTGCCCTGCAGGATTTTTGATTCCATCAATTACCAAGTGCCAAAAAGGTTGTGGGTACACATACATGTGTTTTCTTGTCAGCACAAAGCTTTCCAAAAGTTCCCTTCACGAGAATGACCATTTCCAACTCTCATTGTTTTCTTCTTCCTTTCCTCTGATTGTCCTCTTTCCTTCTTGGAATGTGTGTTTGGTTCTCTCTTCTCTCTCTCTCTCTCTCTCTCTCTCTCTCTCTCTCAAGAAGGTGTGTTTGGTTCTCTCTCTCTCTCTCTCTAAATTTATGTCAAACTTAACTGCGAGTAGATTTTGTTCACCAATACAATCTCTTGTCACTGATTGATGAAATCAGCAAAACCACGAAGTTTTCTGAGCAAATTGCAAGCATTTCTGTTATAGTACAAGGTACAAAAGACATGATTCCAATGCAAGAAAAAGGACAAAAACAAACATGGTCTGTGAGTTCGAAAGTAAATAAATACGCCTCATACAAAATAATGTGATGATCATAATCTTCCATAATCTCAAGAAAAATTCTTCGGACACATACGTCCGTACACAAATGCGTTCCTAGCTGTTCGATACATGTGATCCTCTGCGCATCACGTGAAGTTGGCGTACATCGAACGATTCCAGCTAGACATCTGTGTCGGAAGCGCTATATTTCAATTTAGGCCACAAGTAAAACACGGTCTTCCGTTCAATTGAAATGTGGTTGTTCCAACCACGGCCAAAATCCATTCTGATCATCAATCCCACAAAACATGTTGGAAAAGCTTTCTTCCTTGACCGTATGGTGATCAATCTTGTGGAATTGGGCTTCTGGTCTTGATTGGAAGAGCTGGGCCACACCAGCGGGCCTGAAGGAGGAGGGTGGGAAGTGGGCCCTGCTGTTTGGATGGGAGGACAGTGGGCTGTCAATTTGTGGGGCCCTCGAGATGTCCAGCTTGGTATCTGAGCTGTTTTCACTTCTGTTGCTGCTTGAACCCTCTGTCTCTTTGTTGAGGTTGATTGACTCTGTTGGCTCTCTGTTTTTGAGTGCCTGTATCTACATTCATTGAATGAATTTCCAAGATTCATCAAGAGTCTATTTTTTCAAAATTCAAGAAAAGGTAATGCTAGGAAAAAGGAATCCTTTTCGAATAAAATTGGCGGACTCAATAATGTGGCAGTTTTGCAGGGTCGAATTTCACGAATGCCAAAATATTTCAATTCTGAGAGTCTGTTTTGAGAAATTGAAAATGAGAGAGGGTGCTGCTAAGCAACGGAGCGAGCGAACCCAACAAAAAGTGGGACAAAGCCATCATGGGCATCATAGCCACCACACCGCACTCGCTTTAGCGAAGGTTGATCCCTCAACCTCTCATTTGAAAATTGAAACAGTTTTGGAGATGTACGTCGCTGGACCAAAGGCTTACAACTTAGTTTTTTGATTGTCTTGGACTGGTTTACGCACACAATGATAGTAATTAATTAAGGATCAATCCTACTGTCTACTAGAAGATGAAGAGCTAAAGCCCTACATGGAATTGCTCCCGAAGAGTTGATAACCTTTTGCCTGGCACGTGTTTAGCAACTTATAATCTCGAAAATACTACTTGGGATCTACCATTTGGGAATCATTTTTCCCCCACTAGAATTTAACCATACCTCTGCTTGAAGTTTCTGGTTCTGAGATTGTAGAGCGTCATTATCAGCCTTGACTGACTCGAACTGCCTCTTGAGGACCTGATAGTCTTTCTCCAGCTGCTTGGTCTTCCACCGAGCCCTCCTGTTCTGAAACCATATGGCTATCTGCCTGGGCTGCAGCCCCAGGGCCCTAGCCAGCTGAATCTTCCTCTCCGGCTCGAGCTTGTTTCCCTGCTCAAAGTTTTTCTCGAGCGTCCTCACTTGTTCCATGTTTAGCCTCCTCTTCTTTTCCCCAGTTAATTGGGACCCATCATCGTCGGACAAGTCGTCGTCGCCATTGGTTTCTTGATCGCAGACTTCAATGCATGAGAATGACATGGATCTCTTCCCTAGTAGTGAAGCAACTCCTGCAACATGACAAATGAATCAAATAGTATCAAGAGTGAGATCCTATACTGCCATAACTCATGGGGAATAGTTGAGGTGTATATAAGCTGGTCTGCATATCTCTAATCGTTAAAAAAAACAAACAAACTAGGGGAGCGAAAATGGGGCTAATGGGTTCGAAAGCACCACCCGATGGATCGAGCAGAGGGTAACAAGTTGGAGAATTTTAATAAGAGAGATGCAAAACTCTATGAAATCAGTTTATAATGTGTTGTCTCTCTCATCAGGTGCAGCAAACCAGTTACCACAAACAAAACCCATGGAGAGAAAGAAAACAAGAAAGAAAAAAAAAAAAAAATTGTTGCTTGGAACTATTCTCAAGGTGATTACCACTACACCAGTTTGAATCTGGATCGGAAGTTGATTTTTCAGCGAAATTTTCTTTCCATGTTTTTCTTGTTCATCTTTCAAACTATAAATATATAAAACTTGTTTTTTTAAACCCGGAACCGATCGATCTCACCAACAGCAACTTTAAGTTATGTTGTGCCTGTGGCAGAATAAACTAGAGCCCCCTTCCACAAATATATTGCAAAAGCTTACGCTTGCGGAGGGAATGGTTCACAAGATTCTAGTTTCGGTGGGAATCGAACTAGAGAATTGTGCTTGTAAGTCACTTTATCTCCGCCCTGCAACTAACCCGTTGGATTTTTATATAAAGCACTACCTTATACTTTTCAAAAATCCCCGTTTTCCTTTGATTAGAAGACCGATCCGATAGTCCAACATCGGAATGTGGTGTCCGATGATCAAACCGGCAGGCAGGCTATGAGAGAGAGAGAGAGAGAGAGAGAGAGAGAGAGAGAGAGAGAGAGAGTACCATGGTAGTCTTGAGAAGAGCAAGGGGGTAGAAGTGGAGTGAGAGAGGTTGGATGTTGTTGATGGTGATGCTGATGATGCTGATCATCTTCATGATGAGGAGTTTGTAGCATAAAATTTGTTGGGAAGAAGTCCATCCCAATGCCTGTCTTGGCCTTGGTGTACGTCTATAATTTCCACCACTCTAAAGACTTTGGTACTGATCTGACTCCCATGTTGAGAGAGAGAGAGAGAGAGAGAGAGAGAGACTAAAGCTAAAATGGAGAAGCTTAATATATCACATGAGTTTCTCTGTCCTCTGAATTTTTTTTTTTTTAAAAAAAGAAGAGGATTTCTATTTCTTTAATAGGAGGGAGATGCATTCATTGCTGTATGATGGATAGCTTGTATACCTTATCACCTCCAACTACATGTTTTACTATATATTTTATATATATATATATATATATATATATTACCGAGAGAGAGAGAGAGAGAGAGAGAGAGAGGCCAGGGTCACTTTCTCCATGTATGAGGTGGAACTCGATTAATTTTTCTTTCCACTTTCTATTGTTTACGGTATATAATTAGCAATTTCTCACTTCCATACGTCTTTTTCAATTATTCGATATGATTTTATATTGATTGTGTTTTTTCTTCCCAGAAGTGACGCAGAGTGCTATATTTTTCAAACAGTTTTTTTTTTTTTTTTTAAATTTTAAATTTCATAACATGATAGGAGGAAGAAGCAACAATAGCTAGTTGCACAGGTTGATTCCTTCACTATAAAGATTTCGTACTAAAACCTTTTCAAGTGAGTAGTAAGTTTGTTGGAGAAAAAGAAGAAGTGATTCTTTGAAAGACTACTTGAAAAATTATTTTAAAATTAATGAACGATTTGAATCTTCCGTGTGAGACCTCAAAATGGGCCCCCACATCATTGATACATTGTATGTACAATTCCCGTCGGTGCCTATATATAGCGGGACTCTTTTTATAAACCTCTAGTTCAGAGGCTACAGCTGGGTGTGCTGTTTTTAGGAGACTTTAGGACTTGGGTACTTTACTTAATAGAACTTCAAATTTGTGTTTTTCCATTTTTGTATCAAGCAGACCGCGAGACTTTTGTTTTGCCAAGCTGATCAATAGGGTGAAGGTAGAGGTGACCGACGTAACTGGCTACCTTATTTTGGTCGTGACTAGAGGGACTTCCAGCCCGTTCGAACCATTTCAAGGAGGTTACTTAGGACAAAAGAGAAATGAATCGATTTTACGTTTTAAAAAGGAAAGTTCAATGCATCTAGAGAATCGTTGAACGAATCGATTTTACGTTTTTACGTTTTACGTTTCATTTAGCAATGGTATTTGGGATGCTCAGATTCGTCATATGGTGGGCTCAATGTTTTAATTTCTTTCGATTCTCTTGAATCGTTGAATGAATTTCTCAAAGACGAATCGAAGGTGTTAGCAAAGTGGTTCTCTTCTGTTCATGCATGGGATAATCAAAAGATCCCTCCTTCAAGGTGTGTATGGTTCTCTTGTTATGGTGTTCCTCTTAATGCTTGGTGCTCTTCTACCTTTATTGAAATTGGAAAGCTATGGGGTGATGTGATTAAGCTTGATGAGCTAACGGAGAAATTCATTGCTTTTGATAAAGGGCGTATGTTTATCATAACGGATTATCTTGATTGCATTAATGAGGTTGTGCATATTAAGATCAATGGTGTAATCTTTCCGGTCAAAGTCATTGAAGATCCCATGGCAAAAACTTCTTGGGAAAAGCGTGTGTTTACTTCAATTAAGATCAAGAAAGGGAGCAATAAAGAGGAGAAAGAGGTCGTAGTTGAGACAAATCCGGGGGATGATGAATCGCTCGACTTCGATGTAGACAAAGCTGAGTTGGAAAATGAAATGGAAATTGTTGAGGAGGTGGCAGAAACAAATGTGGAAGCTGAAAAGGCTATTGGGACAGAAGAGGGTGCCTTGCAACTTATTAATGTAAACATGCAAGGATGTATTGATAAGGCAGCTAATTCTTCTTCGAGGGTTGAGACATCAGCTTGGGGAAATGGAAGGGTCATGGATAGTATGCGAGAGATGGCAGCAAACAACACAACTCTTAATATTAATTTGGACCCTCTAACTTTTGTAAGGCTGAATAGGTGCATTCAGATTCCAAGAGCAAGCCTTAGTAATTTGGCTGATAATCAAGACAGTTGGGTGGAGGATTCAGTTAAGAAAAATCCAGTATTTGCTGAAGCTTTAGGAGGGGAAAATGATGAGGATGAAAATATTCCTGAACAACATATTGAAGCATACCAAATTGAAAATGATCATTTTTCTGCTCCAATCAAAGCTGCCATAAATGGAGTAAAAGGAAAAAAGAAGAGGAAGACAATTGATGATATTTTGGAATTTACAAGGGGTAACTCTTTCAATAACAAGAGTAGGAATAACAAACCAAAGTGTGCGGTTTATAGATTTGTCGTTGCAGCTCTAGCTCTCTTTGTATCTATCTCTTCAGATGGAGTTATTAACAGAAATAGAATAATTCTGGACGAAGCTCAAGCAATTTGGACTTGCAATAAGGTCATGGGGTTGGGGTACGATGATGAGGAGGATGAAGTCATAAGCAAATTTGCAGATTTGGTAGCTGAAGACCTGGACAGAGCTGACATAGTGGCAGGGCAAGCCTAGTCTTCTAATTCATTGAGTTTTTGGTAGTTGTCGCCTTTGAAGCTGCAGGTTGGTTTTCTTTGGCTTGCTTTTCGAGTTGGGACCTTGGTGGGGTGTGTCTTGATTTTTGGGTGGGAATGTGTCTTGTCTTGAGTGGGGGGTGGGGGTGTCTTTGTTTGTGGGTGTTTGGAGTGTATTCCTGTGGTTTTGGTGCTATTTCGTTGGGTCCTTTTGGGGGTGGCCCTGTTGGGCGTAGTTTGGATTGATTTCTTATTAATCCTTAGAGCTTGATTAACATGCTCTCTTATTTGTTCTTCTTTATTTATATAATCTCTTTTTCGCCGTTCAAAAAAAAATGCATCTAGAGACAATCTACATAGTTAGAGTTAGTTTGGACTAAATTAATTTTTGTTAGAGAAGTCGGTACTACTCAACTTTTAGTTACTTTTCTTTGAAGTTTTTTTGTCATAATTTACATCAAATTCATATTGACGAGGGAAATCAGAAAAGTATAAATTATATATCAAAATCAAAAAGTAAGACACTAAAAGACTGTTTTTCGAACTGTTTTCATCTTTAATGAAACTTTTTCAACTTTGTTTAATGTTTTTATACTTTTTCGATTGTTCATCAAAATAAACGATTAACTCAAAAAAACCAACCCAGATCTAGTAAAACTTAAGATTAAAAGACAGAAAAAAAATGGGTCAAAAAGACCAATATCTTTTGGCCAAAGGGGTCCTAAAGCCCTTCAAAAAGTCATGAGTCAATGCTATCTTTCGTAAAAAATTTAACTTTATGAGTGTTAGGTTTTCAAGTGAAAGGGAATCACGTAACACTATTCTCATAAATATATATTTTTGAATTTCTATTCTCACAAAAATAGAAAACGATTTTTTCTATGAAATACCGTATGAGATATGAAGTCGGCTCCTCAAATAGGTGGCTCTCACGTAAATATGTAATGAATAATGACCTGGCTTGGAGAACGCCATTCTTAGCATTTTGAGGGCCCGAATCAAATCTCAAATTAAGTAGGAGCCCTTTACGGAAATCAAGATAGTATACCACGTAATGTATTATTACAAAAACTTAAAAGTATCATTCTTGCAAATTTTCGCAACGAAATTAGTAATAATTATGGGCACTATTTTCCATGAATTTGCTCACAATAGACTTAGGGATTGTTTGATAACATAAATTCAGCACGTAAAACTGAATTAATTAAATAATAAGTGATTCAGTAGGTTTGATAACGACATTTTACATTACTTAACAAATTAAGTGCTACTTAAAATGTAGGCTAAAAAGTTGAAAAAAATTAAGTAGCTTTGAGTTACATAATTTTGATTGAATTTTTGTGTATTTGCATTTAATCACCAAACCACCACAACAACCACTCCCACCACCACCACCACTCCTACAACCACTCCACCACCACCACCACCACCGTGCACCACCACTTGGCCACCATCACCACCACCACCACCACTACCACTTCACCACCACTTCTACGACCATCACCACCACCACTCCCATCACCATTCCACCACCACAACTACACCACCACCACCACCACCACCACCATCACCACCACTCTCTAGTCATTCCACCACCACCACCACCACCATTACCACATTGCCACCACCACTACCACCGCCGCCACCACAATGCCACCATTGCACAACTATTACTCCACCGACAACACTCACTGCCACCATTACACCACCATCACTCCACTACCACCATTACACCACTATCGCCACCACTCCAACACCACCACCACCACACCACCACAATCACTATTCCACCATTACTATAAGTACATTGTGACTATTAGTAAATTAAGGGAGAATTAAAACTAAAATTAATTTATTATTTTTTAATTAGTACTTAATATGTTTACCAAACAGCTTTTCAGCTTAAAAAATTCAGCATTTAGTACTTAATTTTTCACCATTCAATTTCAGTTTTCAGTTTTATCAAACAGGCCCTTACTAGAAGGTCGACACACCCTATGTACGTGCACATTTTTAGGATGGGTGGGATATGGGGTGGTTATGAAAGGTGAATTTAAATTGATAACTATTTTGTCTCTAACAGTTATTTTATGGATTGTTAAAAATAGTCATATATAAATACTTAATTTTTGGGAGGGCAACTATGAAAATCACTATGCTTTGTTCGTTTTTTAGACTCAAAATTCTTAGACACGGTCTTCAATAAATTTTTTCTATCCATCTATCTTCACTCTTTTTTTTTTCCTAAGCAAAAAGAATTTATTAATTTTTATAAAGAATTACGAAGATTAAAAAAATCAAGTGCACATCGGCAAAAAGTCACCCAAGACTTAATAGAAGGCAAGACGCCAACTAAACACCAAAACACCCATAAGACCCAACCTAAAACATCCAGACACCAAAATGAGCCTCAGACCCTATACAAAAACCCCATCATCAATCAGAACAAAAAGCCAAAGAGCCAACCAAACAACAAAAAAAATAATCACCGAGACCTAAAAGGAAAACACCATCCCCCATATGAGAAAAAAACCTTCTTGTAGACAAACATACTACTCCCCTATCATATACGACCAAAAGAAACAGCCAAACCAAAACCAAAAAAATACCGAACAAAATTAGAAGAAGCAAAACACCCCAAATTCGCCAAATCTCGAAATTAAAACACCAGATCTAGAGAGAGGTACCCTCCTCAAAATCAACATCGTCCTCCGAAATAAGCTCTTCCTCAAAGTTATCTAAAGCATGGATCATTTCCTATAATTCTTTCTCTTGCATTTCAACAAATTTCTTCAAATTGTAATTCCTCCTTCCTTTAATTTCAATGCCCAAAGTAGAGCCTACATCCAACATTTTGCGTTGGAATAGATTTTTATACAAGTATTATACTGGCACCCTACAGGATTGGGGAGCCCCTATAATGTTGAGTAGATTTTGAGCCCGGTCCGACCTTTTAGACGGGGGCTGATCCATCTTGTGGCAGTGCTTCAAAAACAGTTGCTAATTTTTGAAACATAGAGGATGAGGTTAAGGAGGGGCCAGGGTTTGCCGCCTAACCCCCCAACAGGCGTCGTGCGCCAGTACACAAAGCCCTTTCCTCCTCATTTCCCGGCCCCCTCCCTTCCTTCCAATATTGGATCACCGATCCTGTCTCAATTACAAACACTTGTGTGTCACTCATGCCGGTCTGGATGTTTTGGTTGTCCTAGCCTAACCTCAAGGGTTGTCCGCTTCCTATTAGTCATAAAAAAATAAAGAAATATGAGTCAAAAACCAAAGTTTCGGACTATTTTGTATATATAACACCTTTTCTAATTTTTTTTAGGTTGCCCCAAGGTGGGGGCTTGGGGGGACTAGCCTTGGTGTGTCACTGAGAAAGAGCGCGCTAGCTTTGAAATGTCAAAACACCCTATTTTTGTAACGCTCAATTTTTTTTGATAGACAAAAAAAACTATTAATAAACTCGACAGTGACACACGATTTGTTTTTTAAATTAAAAGAGATATTTTGTGAGAGAATGATATGTCTTGTAAAGTGAAAAATAAGTACTTAAAAAATAAGAACTTTAGCAAACGGAACCTAAATATTGTCTACAATTTTTAAGAGACCAATTAGCTTTGTCTATGCTAACTATACTTAAATACACATGTACAACTTACTACAACATATATAGTTCACCGTCCCTTTACTATGGTTCAATATTCTATTTTAGACGGTCTCTTAATTAATATTTATTAATCTTAAAAGTCATCGGTGGTCTTTTGGCTTTGGTTTTAGCTACTTCTTTGGTCGAGGATTTCGATGATAGGGAGAGATAGCGGTGTAGTTTGTTGCAGAGGTAGAAGAAGGATTTTTCTTTTCTTTTTTTCCTTTTTTTCCTGATATGGGAGATGTTGCTTCCTTTTAGGTCTCGATGGTTTTGTTATTTTGTCTGTTTGGCTTTAAGGCTTTTCAGCTGATTGATGTTGGGGATCTTGTTTAGAGTCTGAGGTTTGCTTAGGTTTTTGGGGGTTTATGTGCTTTTTTTGATGTTCAGTTGACGTCTTGCATTCTTTTAGGTCTCGGATGGCTTAGTGCAGGTGTGCCCTTGATCCTTTTAATCTTTGTAATTCTTTATAAAGATTAATAAATTCTTTTTGCTTAAAAAAAAAAAGGAATCTCATTTCAAATATGAAAAGGTTTGGAATGCTCATTGAGTAGACCATTCATGTAAAGACTAGTTGAGAACACTCGGTAACCCAATGATGAAAGAGTATTTGTTTTAAAAAATGCATGAAATTATGATTCTCGATATACTAAAATTCCAAGATAAATTTCATTGCATTATATACTTATTTACTAGTAAATGCAAACATTTGTGTGAATTGTAACTCAGAACCATTAATGATCTTGTTTGAGGTGTTCTAGTTTCTTCATTGAAAAAAAAGTGATTAGCTCCATATTTTGTGCAATAATATCAACACTTTCTCCGTCTCCTTTTAAGTGTTTAGCTTTTTAATTTCAATTTATCAAGAAAATATCATTATTACACATTTCATATCAACTTTTACCTCTACTTTTCAAAATCATCCTTCACTTTTAACCATTAAATCTTTGCCTTTTAATTTTTGAAAAGGACAAAATGATAATTGTACAAACTTTTACCCATTAATTTTTTAAAATGGACATTTATTAAGGCATAATCCAAAATGAAATATCGAACTCTTATTTGGAGACGATGGAGTATATTTTCCAGGTTTTCCCAATTCTTCTGCCTTATTTTATATGAGGTTGGCAAATGAATTTAATTCCAAGAAACTTGACAAGGAAATGATTCAAGGGTTCACAACATCCTCCACATGGACTCACCAAATGTTACACGCATACTATAAAAGTAATGCCAGAGACATATATAGAATCAATACATTAACTATATATATATATATATTCTTTTTTTTTAAATTAAACAAGCTACTATCTAGATCATACTGATGCAGGCTAGGGAAGCATATAGAAATTGAAGAACGATGCGAGAAGGACAATCACAGATGCAATAGCGTAGAGACACTATCTCTAGACTCTTTTCATTCAATAATAATCAACAACCAATTAGCTCGAAGGCTTACAACTCCTTAAATAGATAAGAAAACCCTAATGCTAATGGACTCGGCCCAAAAGGCAACAAAATCAACTAATTAACAAAAATTACCAAAAATGAAAAACTTGAAATAATAGATCTAGGAGATATAGAAAAATGCAGAACTCGTCGAAAAATCCTAGCTCAAATCAGATTTTCCTTGCTCGAGTATTTGACGCGTCAGATCTTTCCTAAAATGAAAAATTTGGCCATTCGGATGCCAAACAACGGCGAAAGCCCAACGCAAAATTCCATATTCGAACAATTATGTGGTTTTGCCTAGGGTGAGTCCCTTCCATGGCTACTGTATTACATACTAAGCCGAACAGGAACCTCGTTAAGGAAATACATAACTAAACAAATGTACCTAACAAAAGAAATAAGTTTTGGGGTCACTAGAGGTTTTTGCATCCGTTTAATTCAGGATTTCAAAATAATCAAGATGCGTGAAAGCTAGCTCAAACATGCGCTTAGTTATCAAACCAAATAATATAAGAAAGGACATAAGACCTATGATTGGAAGACATGCAATAGCTAGCACAAAACTGGTGAAATCAGGCACAAAGACATGCTCCCAGAGATTCAGTAGTTATATATATCTCACCAGTCAAACAACTCATGAGAGATTCAGTACGTAGTTATATATCTCATCGGTCAAACAACTGATCATGAAACATAATTTATCAACTTGAGGGCTTTAAGAATCCATATTCATTCATGCATTTAACCGGTTACTGTAGCCTGTTTTTAACTTCCAGGTATGATCCCTAGCTAGCTAGTAGATTATTAGAGTACTGATCAAACAAACATTCCATTAGGGAGAAAGGACCGTATCACTAGCTATATATAAATGCATATAGAAGAGAGATTCTCATAAAAGGTGATTATGGGTCGAGATCGACTTTCTTCTCTTTAATCGTTGTAATTGCTTTCAAAGGCTCAGAAACGGATCAGAAGTTTTAGTTTTTCGAGAGATAGGCCTAGCTAGCCTTTTTGTCTGTGCATGGTAGTTGAAGTTAAGAACCCTTGTTTAGTTTTCAACCAAAAAGCCATATGCCTCAAGAGATGAGTCTTAATGATCAAGTAGTTGACGTCTCTATGGATGGTTCGCTACACCAGCAAAAGTATTTTACCTACCTAATAACTAACCTTTTTTTTTAATTTTATTTACTCAAATCTCTCTCAACGTCACACTAATCCTTTCTATTATACCTCTTCATCCTTATAAGATATACTACAAAAGAGAGAGACAGAGAGAGGGCCGGGTAGAAAGAGAACGAGGGAGTGGTAGAGAGGAGAGAGAGAAAAAAATAATATTTTAATAGTTTGCTTGTGAATAGTTGCTCTTTAGTTTTGAGCATTTTCCAAAAAGTAAAAATACCTCAGTGTTTCCAAAGACTGATACAAGCAGCTTTGGTGGCTGATTGGGTAAAATGACTATAAAGGTGGGTTTGCCTACTCTTGTGCACATGTTCTTATCCATTCCCAGATGGAAGATGATTCCTCCTACCCGGCCAGTTGTGAGTGTGCTCCTCCAACGTCTGAACATCATCAACGTAGCAATGTTGATTCTTCAACAATTAGAATTGGAGACAGTTTGGAGGAGAATGCTATGGGACCCAGAAATTTGCGGTCTAAGAGGATCACGTCCATTTGGAGGAACCGATTAGAGGATTACAGCCTTTTGTTTGTTTTGCGACCCAACAATCGAAAACGGAAGACCAAAGCCAAACCTAAATGCAATAATGACAAACTTTTTCAAAACCTCACCCGAACCAACGTAAACGTGAAAGTTATTGAGGACAGCTATGACGACCAACTTAAATGTCGTATCCATCAACGCCGTACTTTTTACATACTAAAAGGTCTTGGTGTAAATTTTATCTTATCTCATGTTCCTTACACATTTGTTTTGCAGGCGTTTGATGTTCGCATTTTCTGTGTAGTCAAGAAGGATAGCTATTTCGTTAGACTGAAGTTTTTTTACAAGGGTTTTGGGTTTTGGGTCTTTTGTATTGTTGAGCCTATTATGTTGTGGAGTCATTTGTATCTTTTGTGTGTGTTGGATCGTTTTCTATGACTGACGTGTGCTTCATTGTACTATATTATTCAATATAGAAATTGAATTCTATACTCCCTTAATTGATGCAAACACCCATTTTTAATTAATAGTATATGTGAAGTTTGCATTTTCTCGAAAAATAACTTGCAACCTTTGGACCCCTTTCTTTTAAGGGTTTTGGATTCTAATTACTATTATATTTCTCTTTAATTATTAGTTTCAATTGTTTCTTTATTTTTTTTTAATTACTACCTATATTTTTAATCATTACTCTATTTCTCTGTATACTCATTATCTATAAATCTAAAAACTAACCGGTCTTTTTTTTTTGGAGAAATGCTAAGTATAAAGAAAATTTACTCCGAAAGTGTCCCAAAAAAAAAATCTGTAGTTGAGAATCACTTTAATAATTAGTTCACACACATCAAAATAAATCTCAACTATTAATTACTCTTTACGAAGTACTTTCCGTATAAATTTTCTTTGCTCCTGACATTTTCCTTCTTTTTACTACTGTTATTGCAAGAGGATGCATGCATGGGGTTGTCAAACATCTTTTCCTGATGGGGAAATCATTAGCTGCCTTTTTCAAACCATAGGGGTGCATCAAATTTAAATGGGACCCACAATCTTTTTTACTGGTGATGATTGCTGATTTGGGTCCCACAACATGCCAAAAATTCAAAGACAAGGTCCTCTCACTGCACCACATGACTTTATTAGTTGGAAGTTTTTGAGTGTTTTCCAATGTAATGGGGTGGATCCACATTTAGTTTAGCTCTTGGTGTCATTTCGATGACAGCAGGAGCTAATTAAGTTATTATTGGACGTTGATATTTTTACATTGCGGTATCTCGATGAGACTGAAAATTCACATGCGTATCAGCTACTTGTCGACGTACTAGCATTGCAGTATACGCGAGCCGATATTGTTACTATTTTACAACATTTATTGAATTAATTAATAATAGATAAAATAAGTGCTAAAAGAAATGGGCGAGTCTTGTCATCCACATGCACTCAAGCTTCTGGTGTGTTCAGCTCAAAACTGATCCCCATGTGGCCTTTCTTTTCCATGATGTCATTCCCACCCTCATCTATCTCTCTCTCTCTCTCTCTCTCTCTCTCTGACAGCGATTCGTCAACTACTGGGTTCTGTTGTGCAGCTTGTGCTCTAGTTTTATACTACTATTCTTTAGCTGGATTTGTTTGATTATCTTATTTTGAATGGGCCAAATAATCTGCCATTTGATTCTAAAAAAATCGTCATATTTTTTCTGTCTGTTTGTTTTTTTTATCAATTGGACCGACGACGCCTCCACTTTTAACATGAACCTTATTAATTAGTGTTGCAATTTATACGGTTTTAAAAAGATGAATGTGAAAATGATCGAAGATGTTTGATCATGTAATCAACGCTCACATTAAAAAGGTACATTATAATTCTTTTCATTTATAAATGCCCCTTTATAAATAGGTTGTCATCAGTGAAAAAGCAGAAATCCACTACTATGGCCCATATTTTATTTGGCGGGAAATAAGTAATTAGGAGTTGGGTTATTTTCCTAAGCTTGCAAGTTCAACTCACACTAATAATAGAAAATCCTTAGGCCATCGTTAACTTTAGGACAATATCGATCCCGACGACGACACCGGAAAAGAGAGAACTATCCCTACCTAACTCAAAACCAACACTCCAAAAACGCAGAGAAGTCGATGCTCCACCAGCACAAACAGGCTGCTCAACCTGAAGTTACTATTATTAATATAACGAATAAAAGAAGAGAGAGAAATATGGAAACTCATTTCTGGCTATAATTTATCACAATCAGGATTCCATGAACATGCATGTATAGAATCTGCTCAATAGTCAATACATTTTCAGGCCCTGATAGAAGTTGAAAAAAAAAAAAAGAAGAGAACAAGAGAAAATCTGGGCCTGGGTTTGAAATCCTATTGGGTCAATACATGAAGTACTAGAATGCTTATATCTAGGGGACGGATCCAGGAATATAGTCTAGTGGGGACACCTGTTAATTATAATGATGAAAGTTTATTTTTATAAGGCAACCACGGTAAGATCGTACAAAAGTAAGACATGCATTACTAACTACAAAAGTTTATAACGCATATGTTAAGTTAAATTAGGTAAAAATAAGTACAAAATCTCAGACAAAAGTTTTCAAATATGTTTTAAATGAACATCGATAGGTTTTAGAATGATTGAGCTAGTTTTGTTAATGACTCTATTTTAAAATATTTATCTCAGATGGTTAAAAATAAAGAGAATAAAAAAAATAGCTCCAAATAGATAAACAGCTCGTAAAGCAACAAATATAAAATGCACTATATGATAAAATTCAGGCATAAAACTTATTCTATATGTATATTTTTGAGATATATGCTAACTAGTGTGTATGTTTATATATTAGCACGCTTTCATAATTATGCTAATATATTTTTAAAAAAAATTAATTTTGAGTGGGGGCACGTGCCCCGGCATGCCCCCATTAGATCCGTCCTGGCTTATATCCCTTTGGGTGCGATCATACCAATACGAATGCACCAGATTCCATCAGAGTAATATGTATTCTACATGGTCTCACACCAATTCTCTTACTTGGTCTCTTTTTTTTTTTTATCCTTTTTTTTTCTCTCTCCAGAAATTGCTTATACTTGGTCTGAGGCGCAGTGTTGTTAATTCAGTAAAGTACTTGTTGGAATACTTGTATGTATGGTCGATATTGGGCGTATTGGACTGTGTCGGACTTGAATTGCATGGGCTTGTACCAAAATCTCGGCTAGTAAAAAATACTTGTGTATTTTTTTGCTCAATTAAAAAATGCATGAATTTCAAGATAATTTAACAATACTTGGAATCCATAATATGCTAACCATGTTAATTTGTTATTAGAACTAAGAGGTATATCGAAGTGTTAGAATTTATTTTATTTCTCTACTTTAAGATGTGCATTTATACCTAAATATATTTTAATGTAGAAAATTTATATACCTGTAAATCCGAAAAAGTATCGAGATACTGTCCGGTGCGTAGGGCTGCAAACGATCCGAGCCGTTCGCGAGTGGCTCGAAACTCGGCTCGATAACGGCTCGGCTCGGCTCGGTTCGAGACACAAACGAACGAGCTCGAGCTAAAATGTTCGGCTCGTCATAAACGAGCCGAGCTCGAGCTAGTCGAAACTCGGCTCGAATTGGCTCGCGAGCCCAACTATATTTTATATATATATATATATATATATATATATATATATATATATATATATATATATATATATATATATATATATATATATATGTTTCATAAACGAGCCGAGCGAGTCGAGCTCGAGCTCTGTAAATACATCTCGAGCCGAGCTCGAGCCAACTAAATTTTTGGCGAGCCAGCTCGAACACTCTAAAACTCGGCTCGGCTCGGCTCGTTTGCAGCCCTACCGGTGCGGGATTGAAAACTTTGGTCTATTTTTTGTTTGGTCTGCGAAGCTGAAGCCCAACTTCGGAGTCTTTAGCCCCAAAGCTGGATTTAGAGTCACTCCACCGTGGGCTGGGCCCGTTTCAATAATGCTTTTACTAGGCCCGAAGCTCGTTTCCGCGTCTGTGAGATCCAAAAATGTGGGCCGACTGTACTATGCTCGTGTAATGCCCGTTATTTGTTTGTTTCTGCGAAGCGGATGCCCAACTTAGACGCTGTTCTGCTGATATTTTTATTTTTTAAATACTTATTTTTCACATTACAAAATAGGTCGTCTTTTCACAATACATCACCTTAGGAGTCTTTAGCCTTAAAGCTGGATTTAGTAGAGTCACTCGACCGTGGGCTGGGGCGGTTTCAATAATGTTTTTACTTGTCGAACCGCATTTTTACCGTCTCTTCTAAAACCAATTGGTGGTAGAAAGGGCTTAAATTATGTCTTTTATGACATTCAACATCGCACCCGCAAGTCTGTTTTTAAAGCGGTCACAGAGAGTGGTATTGTGTAACTAAATCCATGGGGGCACTCCAGGCCCAACACTTTTACTAGGCCCGAAGCTCGATTTCGTGTTTGTGTGAGATCCAAAAATGTAGGCGGACTGTACACTCGTGTAATGGTCTATTTTTCGCTTGGTCTATGAAGCCGAAGTCCATCTTCGGAGTCTTGCCTCAATGCTGGATTTCACTCGGACCAGACTAGTCAGCGGGCTCGGCCGGATTCACAATCTCAAAGCCCACAAGTAGAAACAGGCCTAAAAATTGTTCCCAAAACTCACGTCCGGTATGAGTCTACACTGCAATCAGGCTCAAGCTTTTCAGTGGGCCCATTTTTTTCCCTAATGTAACGACACGGCAGCTGACCTGATAATCCTTAACCTAACCACGTAGCTCAAAAAGTTAATCTCAAGTTAATAGTAACTGGTGGACACGTATTCTTCCTTTAAACTGCCGATGTGGGACACTGCAATAGAGTTGGATTTGTTTTTAGTTTTGTTCTCTCTTTTACACGGTTGGAAAATTCTAAGTCTTCTTCATTGAGGCAAAAGGACAAACCACACAGGCTCTAACCCTTAGGTTGTGCACTTTTGCCTGATTACAAAGTCAAGACGTCTGTGTCTACACAATACAGTCCTAACACGGCCACACTAACCGCAAACGTCTACGAGTTTGTTCACGCTTTCGTCTCGAAGGGGAGAAACACGAAATAATTTCCTTTAGCCTAAATCAAAGAAAAAAGAATGGGCCGGGATCCCAATTCCCAACCCCCTTATGAGTTCAAGAGAAATGCTAGGTATCCAAATAATTTGTTCAGAAAGTATCCCAAAAAGAAAAATCAAGACTCGAGTCCAGATTCACTCAACAGATCAAGATGATCTGAATCATTGATTTTCCTTTTCGGGGTACCTCCTGTTTTTTGGGTACCTAGCATTGATGTGAGTTTTCCTCCCGGAAAAAACTCAAAAGCCACCTTTGAAAATGCTCAATTTGAAGATAATAATTTACTCAAAGTCCCCTGTTTTTTTTTGGTACGTCAGAAATTCAATAATCCCCTGTTTAAGTATGGTTCTTGCTGCATTTGGAAAAAAAAGAGCCGTGGTGTTTAAGAAAGTTTAAATAAGTTGATTAACAGAAATGAAGATTGAAGGGCTATTGAAAATCATTGGTCCCTATAATGCCAAATTATATTTGAGGTCTGGCATCTCAATATACTGCATGAAAAACCTGAATTTCTCTGTAGGTTTAGGTATATCATCTGGTTGCGTACGAGGTATGATGATTACAAACGCTGTTTAAAATTACAGAAAGTCTATGCCCATCGCTCTCCATTCACCCTCCCTCCACCTCTCTCAATCTCACCATCCAAAGGTGTTTTGGATGGTTAGGATTTTTAAATTTTTTAAAACCTAGACCATTGGTTGCTGAAACAGACTGTGAGATGTATGTTGAGCGGTAAAACAGAGCGGTGAGCATATATAATACTGCTGTTAAAATTATAAGTTAGGCACAAAACACATAGCTTAGAAAAAAAAATTGTCATCATCTAATCAATCCAAGAAAATTGTTTTTTATTTTTATTTTTTAAATTTGTTTTCTGTTTTTGACAACATTGTTTACATGCATGAACCTTGTTTAATCTGCATAACTTAAGCACTAATATCACTAACTTAATTAACTAATTGTATTCATTTGTTGTTTTCATGACCACCCTAGCTCGCATTAATATCACTAAGTCAATTCTTACCAAAGACAAGGTTTGATTAGCTTTTCATATTATGGTTTTTCTCTTGTTGATTTTACAGCTAGCTTCTTCTTCTTCTTCTTCTTTTTTTATTTAATGAAACGAAAGAAAAATAAATGGTCAGTTATTGCGAGGCTTCTAAATGGATTACTCAGCGTGGGTGTCGAAGGTTCAATTCACACGAAATGTAAAAGAATGAATCGTACCAAAAATTCTCTGTGCTTAAAGCTCAAATTAATGATTTAATGACTCTACTAGTGTTGCTCCCTAGCCCAAATAGTTGATACATATCACGGTTTTTCCTGATATATACATCTGTTTGTTGAGATAGTGAAGCTTTGATCCATATTTCCCTTAATAAGTCATCAAATTTGGTGCAACTTTAAATGGGTCTCCTTTGTGAACGGTGGAATAAGTCCTCTAGAGATTAGTCGATTAGTTGAGTTGAGTATAAGCTGGTCCAGACACCCTGAGTTATACTAATAAAACTTTGAGCAATAATAAAACTTTGAGCAAAAAGATACAGGAAGTTGAGGTTGTATTTATTTTGTACAAATTTGTGATAACACTTTCGTAGATTATTGACTGTCTATTCCTATGATGTTTGCAAACATTCCTACTGATTTGATAAGAAAGAAAAAAAAGGCAAAAATACAAAAATACAAAATCTTAGCTTATCAAATCTTTGATTCAAAAAAACATCATCTTACGAAGAAAGAAATTATGAAGATCTTGGAGTCTATCACATAAGGTGATTTGATACAAAAGTGTTAGGATCCACGATACTCAGTCCATCAAAGTGTCCAGGAAAGAAAATTTGTGACAATCGAAGGCTACTATGATGTAGGACACTCAGTCCATAAAAGTATCCAGGAAAGAAAAGCTGTGATCAGATTCACAAATTTTCTTTCATGGGCACTTTTATGGATCAGATTCACAAATTTTCTTTTCTAAACACTTTTATGGACCGAGTGTCCAAAATTGTAACAGGCTTCGATTTGATATCTATCACTTCAGGTGATTTGATTTCTATCATATACGGACGGTGATTTGATATATAACAGTTAACCATATTGAAAAGAAGAATGATCTCCATTTGGAAAGTCGAAAGCAAACTTGGGACGGAAGATTAGAAACCTTAACCTTCCAAGGGCAAAACTGTCATTCTCGAGTCGGCTCACAATTTCTACTTGTATTTGTGCTTTTTCTCCCATTGTGATACATAGTTTTCTCTCTTTTTTCTTTGTCTATTTCCTTTTCTTTTACTTTCTTTCTTTTCGTTTGAATTTCGTTCAGACGAGCGGTAGATATAAGGACATTAACTATACGATTAACACCTCACTTTTACTTTGACTTCATAGATTCAAAGAGGGTGCTATGTATAGCAATTTATTTTTCACTCGTTCGTACCGCCGCTATGGTTCCAAGCACATGAATTGACACGAAAAACAATCAATCGAGCAGACTAGTTCAGTTGACCACATTTGTATAAACTTGTAAAAATTTTGGGTTCAAATATTGACTAAATTAAAAAGCTTCCAATTTCACTCATTACTGTTAACAACCCACGCCTAGCTTCATGGATAAAAGAGCTTCCAATATATTCAAAATTGGCAACTCCAAAAAAGACAAGATCTCAAAAAGCAAAAAACAATTATTTTTACATATAATACGAGCTAGTTAAGTACTACTACAAGAGGCCCTATAGCTAAAGCATTCGAAAGAGCTAAGGATAGGAAAAATTATTAGTTGCTCTTCGAACATGGCCACATATCACCCCGAGGATCCTTAAGCACCACACGATTAGTATAATGTGTGGTGATTAAGAAGACTGGGCGGCAGCAGGGGACCATGCCTCAGGATCACTAGATAATTACTCCTAGCTACAGGCCAAGCTCAACCCTATCTTGGCCAACTAGCCAAAATCCTAGATAGATAGAAGAGGATAGAGAGAAACAAAGTAAAGACAGGATACAGAAGATCACATTCCTATGTTACATAAGTAGGCTCCTAATAATGGCTGCTTGAGCACTATCGGTGTCTGTTGAAGCCAAAAGCTCAGACAAACGGTCACTCAGGTCATCCACTTCTTTGTGCAAGTTCCTTATGTAGTTGCATGTTTCCTGCAGTACCTTCGAAGCCGAGACCTGCCCGAGTAAACACGTAACATCATCAGTCAATCAATCAATCAAGAGATCAGTAAGATACAGGCAGAGTATTTATCTTGGATTGTTAATCAAGAACCGGTCTAAAAGTTTTAGCTATTAGAGAGAAAAAGGGGTAACTTTGTTACGTATTACAATCTTAGCATGCCCAGCTAGATTTTCCTACATAAACACATGTGGATATTTGAATCACTAAGTTGGTGGTTGGATTTGTATACAGTCATCTATTGTCTGCCCTGACGTCATATTAAATAATTAGTCACCAACTCATCTAAAAGCTTAAAGCAGTTATAAGGACGAGTAACTTTATTATTTTTATTCTCAACAGAGAGCTTGACATATTAGTTTTCGGGCGGACACTATTTTACGTGGGATTGTTCTTTGTTTGTTGCAATGTGAATGTAGTACTTTACAAGTGTAAGATAGCAATATTGTGTTTGGTTTCTTTATATGAACGTACAACTGTACAAGTACACACATTGATACGAAAAAAGAAATATTGTCATATGTATGGCATGCCAATTTTATTAACCTAACAGCATCTTTAGTGAGATATCTCCAAACACATCACTAATTTTTAAAAAAATATGATAATGTGCGCATAAGTTGATCCGGACGCCTCTGTCACCTCCCAAAAAAATGTAGTGTCATTTTGGTTCTACATAGGACCTACCCGATAAAAGTAGTATTGTCTGTACTGTGATTTGTTATATGTGTGTAGGATTTGTTGATAAAAAATGCAGCTAAGGGAACCACACCACAAGTAATAAATGAGGTGGTGGCCGTGGGCATGTGACCCCGAAAGACTTATCTAAGCCAACATGAAGCTGGCAAATGGAGACCACACAAAAGCACAATGAGAGAGACTTTCATGTGTAGATATTATACCTTGTCTGAGCGCCTACTACGGAGCTCAGGTACGAGTTGTTGCAACTTGGACACGAGATCGGCCATCTGGTCCTCACTGATTCTCGAACTTCCTCCCGATTGCCTCGAGCGCGACCTTCGGCTTGACATTGTCAGAATACTTCTTATGGAGAGAGAGAGAGAGAGAGAGAGAGAGAGAGAGAGAGAGAGAGAGAAAGAGAGATGATTTGTGAGAAAACTATGTTATCTTGAAGATGTATATGGAGTGTGGGAGGGGGTACTTAAAAGGGGTGCAAAAAGGGCAGTGGTTGAGACAAGTTATGGAGAAAGAGAGAGATAAGGGAGAGATGAACGAGGAAGAAAAATGTGTGTGTGTGTGTGTGTGTGTGAGAGAGAGAGAGAGAGAGAGAGAGAGAGAGAGAGAGAGAGGAGGGAGGGAGGTAAAGAAAGGGTGTTGGGCGGGTTGAAGACAAGTGCATGGGAGAAAGCAGTGGGCTAAGCTTGTTTTTAAATAGAGTTTGAAAGGAGCTAGGAGGAGTTGGAGAGAGAGAAAGAGCTTTGGAATCATTTAATTAAGTTTGAGAGAGAGAGAGACAGAGAGAGAGAGAGAGAGGCCATACTGTCCTTGTATTTGTTTGTCCCCAAATTGGGGTTAGAGGCCAAGTGGGTTGAGGAGAAATGTGCTTGTTCATCAGCCATCTTTGGGGGCCTCTCTGTGTCAGTCCAAGCACGCAAGCCCATGTTATCTTATTTGGCACTTGTCATTAAAATAGGAATAACCTCAATTAACACATTTTCTGCCCTTTCTTTTTTGTTTTCCAAAATTTTGCAAGAGAGAAAATTAAACCAAAATTTACTCTCAGAGACAAATTCATGGCGCAATTAAGACACTTTGCTGTGTGACAGTCACACTCATAGTGAATCTTGTCCGTAGACTTCTGTTTAAACCAAATTCAATTTTGTAAGAGTTATGTGAACTATGAATCACGTACCTATCAAAAAATTGATTTGATAAAACAAGTCACATGAGATGTGAAAGACTAAATGATGTCCAATTGCGTGTATGATGTTATGCAAATGACATTTGTACGCCATAGTAGAGTATCCTAAGCACCTGCAACCATCAAGAAATAAAGGTGATCAAACATCACGTAAAATGTGAGAGTTAAATGATATCCAACTGTGGTTCATACAACATTAACTATTCCTTCAACACAAATGCACTATTCCCTCCGTCCCAATTTACTTGTCTCAGTTCTATTCTAACCGGATAAAAAAATTAGTTATATCTTTAAATTGGTAATGAATTTTATATCAAATATGGATCTTGTTTGATAGATCTCGATTTGTTCTATAATACAATGTTTTCAAAATCACCTAAAACATTATAAATTACAAGATATAATCAATTGAAAAGTGACACGAATTCCCAAAAGTAACAATTAAATTGGGACAGAGATAGTACATATATATACGTACACACATTCCCTCCCCAGCTAAACGTATATCAAAGAGATTTAGCACCGCCATATAGTGTTTTCAGGACCTTCTTTCCACCGCATATATGTGTGAGACGTTCCATCACCACCAGATATATGATTTCCACATAACATTGCAGGAAAAAGATTCGTCAAGCGCCATGTAGGGGTGCTCCAAGCTAGAGCTCGTCGTTTTGGCCGCCAACAAACCACCACTTGGATTTATTCACTTTCACCTAGCTAGCATAGGTATAGCCTATGCATGACCTATGGCATGGGCAAGAGTGTCATGTGTTTGACCCATTCAGATCAACAACACTCCTCGTATTGCTCCTACAAACCAAAAGTTTACCCAAAAAAAGTTTTTGGAAGCCATAACTGCAGTCTACACGTGGTGTCTCGACATCTCTGCTTGACCTTATTCTTCGGCTAACCCATGTCTCGTCTTTTTGTGTGGCCGGTACGTGTTTAATTAGTGGAGTTAAAAGGTAGTACTTAGTAGTAGTTAATTTACCTAAAAGTGGTCACCTACGAAATACTAGCCAGTAAATCTAAGGTCTAATTTTGTACCAGAAAACCGACCAAGGAGGACCTTAATAAATGAAGTGGGGTAAAGATTATTTGGTCGGTTATGTTTGTAGATAGAGAGATTTTTTGGTGCCCAACAGGTACCACGTGGCGGTGCTCGTCGGCGATCCGACCGTTCAAACGTATTTTGAACTGTTCAGATTTATTCCCTCTCTCTCCTCTTTTCTCGCTCTAAAATCTGGAGAGGCCAAAATACGATCCTGATCGTTGACTGATATACCCTACTGTCACTCAAAAACTTCTGGTGTGGATAGGGTCGGTTTCAGTGTTCCAACTCATTTTGGGGCTTTTTTTGGTAGGTATCTCCAAATATTTGTACCCGCATCCACCCATTTTTTAATCCTCTCTTTTTTTGGCATGGTTTCATGTTTATAATTTCTAGGGTCTTGTTCCTTGTCTCAGGCATTATGGTACAACCTCACTTGGGTAAATTATACTCTCAGAGAGCATCTCTAGTTGAGTCTTTGAAGTTTGATCAATAAAAATGGAACTCAAATTGTGTGTTTGAGCCTTTGAGGTGTGTTGGGTACGTACGTAGGGAATTGGTGCTCTAAGGGTCGGCCTTTTTTCACCATACATTTGTTTGGGCACTATCATTAAGTGTGTGAGAGCTACACGAATGTGTATTGGAAAAGGCTCGTTGAACGTCACGTGGTGGTACTTCAAGAGCACTGAATAATCACTCGTTACATAGAGGATGATAAATGGTACATGACATCGTGAAGTATTTTTTTAGTGTTGGTTAAAACATGGAAATAACCCAACACTAAAAAAAAGTATAAATGCGACTCGCTCATATGTGCTATTTCTTACTTCTCTCTCCTTTTTTTCCTCCATGCCATGCGCAGGCTTTTCTTCCCCATTTTCCTCACCCCATCTCTCTTTCTCTTTCTTTTCTTTGCAACCCTTTCACCAGAATGGGGATTTTGCCAAGTAGAATCCAAATTCAATTAGAGTCGTTCATGTCGAGATAAACGGTCAGATCAACCACTGTGCATCCACTCTATAAAAAGATGCTTGACGGCATCCCTGAGTCCTCTTTCACTATAGATGAAACATCTTTAGCTAAGAACACTAAAATAGTACTCCACTAGTTACGATAAAGAATCTCTTTAAAGAGCCAAACAGAGTGAAATTCAAAAGGGAAAAGTGTGTGAACTGATTTGTGTCAGTAAAAAATTGAGGTTAGAATTAGTTATTGTTAGACTAAAGAGTCAAGCAGACAGAAATGCCCTTATAGACATAGTACTAACAAATTTTGTTTTTTTCTAACTAAAAAAGAATGAGATTTGAAATTTCGTTGAACACCGTGAGATTTGTTGGTGTCTTATATTGGGGAAAAGGTTGCATGGCCACCGCACGTGAAAGGGGGTAATATCGCACTTTTTCCGAGCGAGATTCCTGCTGGCCATTTTTGTGGACCAGTAATTCCCCCCCGCCCCCCCCCTCAAGTATTCGGGACTGCTTGCTTATGCACACACAGTTAATTTGGGAATTTATCCCATCGTTCACTGGCGGGGTTCAGTTAAAAATCACGAAAGTTTGAGGCCACAGCACCAAATCATCGCACGTTATGTGGAGCCTACTCTGATCTCATAGAAATACAGAAAGATAAATCGTAAATTTTAAAATATTTATTTACGGAACCATATAAAAAATCAGCTCCAACAGATATTGGTAGATATGTTCTTTGAATTCGTATGGCCGGAAACATACCTACCGATATTCGTTGGAGCTAATTTTTTTACAAGACTCATAAATAAATATTCTAAAATTTATGGATATTTTTTTGTATTATTGTGGGGCCCGGAGTAGGCCTCACATGGCGCACGGTAAGCCTTATGCGGTGGTTTAGTGTAGTGGACATAGCACGTTTGTTAAAAATCGGAACAAAGCCACGTATTGATTGGTCCCAAAAGAATTGAAGGCACCTAGAAGGTATCAAACCCAATACCTTAAAAAGAAACAAACCCTAAATCCCCTAGGCCAACTCCTTCGGATTTGTGCACCAATGATTGTTTTATAGCTCAAGTATTTGGGACAACTTACGTATGCACGCCTCGTTAATTAGGGGAAGTATCCCACTATTCATTGGCGGGGTTTCAATTAAAATCAAACAAAGCCACTGATCTTCAAAAAGTTGATAGCACTTCAAAAATTTCAAACCCAATACTTTTGGAAGGGACAAACCCTAAATCCCATATGCCTACCCCTTCGAATTTTGTGCACCAGTATTATTTATATCGGAGATAGAGATTTGTCCAAAGTTAGATAAGACACTTATAATGTACTGTACTATTAAAATAAAATGATGTGTTAAGTTCATAGAGTTCCCCGAAATTAGATTCCTCTTGTTAACCTCACTTTGTCTCAAACAGAATTAGTAATTTTTAACGCACATAGGCCAAAATGGTTACACCATTTCTACTCTCTTTTTGGTTGGCAAGAAGGTAGTGACTAGGCTGATAAACGATTGACCCAAACCGAAACAGTTTGAGTTCGACTCGACTTCGGACTAGTTTTGTTTATGAAAAATTCAAGCCAAACTCGATCACTTTTGATAGTTGTTCAAAAATTTGAGTCAAGTTTGATCAGCATATGAATGTTTGGCTCGACAGACTCATTAACAGGGGACCAATCTACATAATAAGGGAGAACGGTTTTTGAATATTATCTTTCTATAAATCTTAACTATTGATTTGCTCCATAAATCCTACGGCTCTTCCTCTCTCTCTCTCTCAAATAATATTAATTGCACAATTGTCATTAATTAGATCTCACGTTGCGCTGTGCCTTCAGGCACGGGCAAACCATAGTCCATAAATATAGTAAAGATAAGTGTAAATTACTCCATAGCACAACTATATAATATCTAGCCTTCATTTTTTAGAACTTTTACCTAGTATTTTCCTGACTCGGGGAGCTGCAACACCGCTCAAAATGCTTTCCTTCTAGGGAAAAAAACTGAAATGGCCCATGTAGTTAAGTGTTTGTGTTAACTTCGTCCATGTAGTTGTAATTGGCTCGATTTACACTCTGTACTTTTCATTTTGTTCCAACTTGGTCCAATTACTAACCACAGTTAGTCATTTTAACAGCAAAATCAAATGGCCCACTTTTTTGGGGTTAAAACAGTAATTTTTTCATTTTCCTCTTGCCCTAATATTAGGGGTGTGCACGGGTTGCGCAGGTTGGGTTTGCCCCCCGAACCCGACCCAACATATCGGGTAACAAATGTTTTAGGCCCGCAAACCAAACCGAAAAAGGGTAAGAACAGTCCGCGAGCACGATTCTTTACGTCAGGTCGGGTTGGGTCCGACCAACAATTGAATTAATCTTTATGAATTGGTCGGGTCGGGTCGGGTAAGAAACATACCAGCCGGATCCCGAAATCGAAATATGATTTTTAACAGAAAATGAACCCGTACCCGTCCGAACCACATGTTCGACCCCGCCTGAGACCCTTCGGGTCGGATTGGGTCGGGTTTGCGGGTGGACGAATTTTTTGCACAGGCCTACCTAATATACCTCTGAACCAAAACACAACTCATTCTTCTATTCTTCATTGATAAGGAGACACCTGAGAAAAAATTTGGCTATAGTTTTCCATAAAAAGTTGCCCTCCAATTTAGCATTTTCATGATCAGCCATGAGGCAACATAACCACTGGTATTGTCTACCTGTTCAACTTGTGGACAAATATTGAGATGCCTTATTTTTCTGCATAGTACTAAAAATGCATATAGAACCATGTTCAAAAATCATAACATGATATAGATCTAAAAGTCACAACATGATAAAGAACCATTTCCAAAAGTCAGAATATTACATAAACTCAGGGGTTGTTCGGCTAAATAAGCTAAGTGACTTATTTTTTTGTCTTTATTCAATTTTTTTCGCATTTGTTAGTTTTTTTGTCAATTTTCGGAGATTATTGCTTCGTCATGATGAAAGGAACCTAAAAAGTAAACAATTACCATTGAAATCTAATTTTTTTGAATAAAGACGAAAAAATTGGCTTATTGGCTTATTTTTGTCTTTATTTAACGGCAGACTAACGGCAGTTAGCAATTGGACCAAATTGGAACAAAATGGAAAGTACGTACATAGTGTAAATCGAGTCAATTACAACTACAAGGACCAAGTTGACACAAACACTTAATTACAGGGACCATTTCGGTTTTTTTCCCTTCGTTCTAAGGCGTTAAGGAGAGCCCGACCCCACTGTTTGAGCCCCGTTTGGCAACCAATATGAACACAACCCTGTTTTCATGGGAATGTTCAAAGCCTGTATTTCAACACAAACCCAACATAAATCAGTTTAATCCTTTTTAACAGAAAATGAACCCGTATTCGTCCTAACCACATGTTCGACCCCGCCCGAGATCTTTTGGGTTGGGTCTGCGGGTGGACGGATTTTTTGCATAGGCCTACCTAATATATCTCTGAACCAAAACACAGCTCATTCTTCTATTCTCCATTGATAAGGAGGCACCCGAGAAGAAATTTGGCTATAGTTTTCTGCAAAAAGTTGCACTCCAATTCAGCATTTTCATGATCAGCCATGAGGCAACATAACCACTGGTATTGTCTACTTATTCAATTTGTGGACAAATATTGAGATGCCTTATTTTTCTGCATAGTACTGAAAATGCATATAGAACCATGTTTAAAAATCATAACATGATATAGATCTAAAAGTCACAACATGATAAAGAACCATGTCCAAAAGTCAGAATATTACATAAACTCAGGGGTTGTTCGGCTAAATAAGCTAAGTGGCTTATTTTTTGTCTTTATTCAATTTTTTTTTCGCATTTGTTAGTTTTTTGTCAATTTTCGGAGATTATTGCTTCGTCATGATGAAATGAATCTAAAAAGTAAACAATTACCATCGAAATCTAATTTTTTTGAATAAAGACGAAAAAATTGACTTATTGGCTTATTTTTGTCTTTATTTAAAAGGACTAACGGCAATTAGCAATTGGAACAAAATGAAAAGTACAGAGTGTAAATCGAGTTAATTACAATTACAGAGATCAAGTTGACACAAACACTTAACTACAAGGACCATTTCGATTTTTTTCCCTTCGTTCTAAGGCGATAAGGAGAGCCCGACCCCACTGTTTGAGCCCCGTTTGGCAACCAATATGAACCCAACCCTGTTTTCATGGGAATGTTCAAAGCCTGTATTTCAACACAAACCCAGCATAAATCAGTTTAAATCCTTCCCCCCACAAACCCCCCCGCTCGCTCTCTCTCTCTCTCTCTCTTTGTGACTCAAGTGTCCAGGCCAGTATATGTAGACCTTGACTAATACTGAGCGGACCAATCACATCTTCCACTAACGGGAGCTCCAATAAAAACCAAAATAAAGCTCCTTATAGACTGCCCAAAAAACTTGAATCACAAGTACGAGTGACTAATACAATAAATACTAGGTACGAGTTCCATGCTAATGAAACATTATATATCCCTCACATGCATTTCAACTTTGTCGGGCAATTGCGAGTGGTGACTCTAAAATATTATGTGCGATTAGCAATTTAAAAAACTTTGTTTTGGTAATCAGATGTCTAGATCAGCTTGTGGGCAACTCGACAAATCCTAAGGCTCTGAAGTTAAAGACCGGATAATTCTTTAGTGACCTCAAAGAAATTGATAGCACCTTAGAATTTCTAAATAATTAATGTGAGATCTTACGAGAGAGCAAACCCTACGTCTTACGCCTTGAACTCTAGGCCGACCCCGTGGGGTTTAGTCATTTAAAAACTTAGTTTAAGAGATGATATAAAATAGGAAAATTGCCTTTGTAATGGCTTACAATCTGTACTTGAAGTACTTCATTAAACTTCTCTAAACACAAAATGAAGAGAGCTTCAATCTTTTGTTAATTTTTCTAAACAAGGATGAACCAATGGGTAATGGTATATCTCTCTTCTTAAGATTGCTACCCTGGACTTAGGTACAGTAAATTGTATAATAAACAAGGATGAGTGTTTCACTTTTTAAAAAAGTATTTTTTTTCAAACTAAGGTAATTTCAAACTCAAATATAATGAAAATGAAAAATATTTTTTCAATTTTTTTTGCACCGTTTAAAAGATCTTAATGAGATCTATTAAACAAAATCCATATTGGTAGGAAAATTATTTGCGTAAATACATGATTTTTAAGCTTGAAATTGCCTTCTTTTTCAAAAAGTATTTTTTCTACAAAAGTGGAACACCACCTGAATCTGTTTTAACTTAACTTTGAACTTTTTTTTTTTAATTTTTTGAACGGCAAATTTTTTTTATTAATTTTTGAATAAGGATTACAAAAACTAACCGGAATTAACAAAGATAACCGGAATCACAATCCGAAGCAAACGTCCCAAACTTCTTTTACTTGTTGGATGATGATAAAATTTTGACCTGAAATATAAGAGCCCTCCATAAAACTCAAAAAGAAAAGAGAAGCAAAAGGCCAAAAGTATAGTACTGTTGCGGAGAGAGGAACTGCTTGCAATAAATAACAGGTACTGTTCTTGTGTAGAAGGGCCAACCAAACAAGGACTAAAAGCCGAAAGATAGTGTGCAGTATTTAAGCCCAAAACGACGGCATTTTGAGCGCTGCTGAATGCTGCCGTCCCTTAGGACAGCAGCCTCCCAAGTGCTGTTCTCTTGCGTATCCGTTTGGAAAATTTCTTCAGCGGGTTAGGGAAAATGTAGAGCAGAGTAATTTCTATGAAATGTTAGAGACACAATGAAATGCCATGCATGCGTTCACTTTAATTTGTGCAGGTATTGTTGTGTACAAATTTTTGTTTTCCAGCTTTTTTCGTTTGGAACTTTAAATGATTAGCTCGGGCGCCACATGAAAGCTCGAGATCGACTTGCACATTTACGAGCCAAGTGCAAGCTTAACACGATCACAAATGTCCAAATGTGGGCCGAACTCATATAATTTGTCCCAAAAATTCTCAAGCTTGAGCCAAGCTTGACTAGGTGTAAAAAGAGTTCGAGCCAAGTCGGAGCAGTAGTACTGTGCTCGACTTATTTGGCTCGATTAACACCACTAGTAGTGACTATTGGAACCTGATATACGATTTGGCTGTTGCATATAGTGATTCTAACCATTAATAAAGTAGATAATTCTGCTCAGTATTTTTCAACGCGGTCAACATTATTCACTTTTGTTGCAGCTTGATCATACACATTCACACCCTTACTTACATCTATTGCGAAGCGCCCCATGCGGCCATAAACAGCTAATCTACGAGAAGGCACAAGCCGCACAACCAAGAAAAATTTACATGCGAAGGTGGTGTTCTTGCTCCCGGCGAGCTAGGGGACAAGCGGCAGAGCCGCGCATCAGCTCCTTCCTTAATTTGGACAAAAATATAATTATTATTGAAACCAAACCGAATTGAGCATTAATTGAGGTTAGCTAGATTTATGTCATAAGGATCTAGCGGAGTTTTTTTTCACGTGTAGGTCGTCAACATTGCAATTTTAATTAGTAGTAAGTACAGTTGTACTTTATCAATTATAGTGAAAGTATGATCTGGCAAACTGTACGATCAATATGAGATCAATGGGCCACTTGTGCTAGATACCCACTTCACAAATTGAATAATTCCGTATTTTTATATAGTATTTCTTGCAAACTGATTCAAGTTGTGGACGTTCATCACCAAAATAATTTTAATAAATGTTGATAGCCATCACTGCAAATAAAATTCGAAAATACAATTAATCCACTTGCCACTCTACATACATTGCGTCCACAAATCCTACTTCCCGTCGTGTAGGTAGTAGTTTCGAATAAAATTAGCTAAAAAAAAAAAAAAAACTAACAAAACTATACGATAAATTCAAATAAAATCGTTACCCAAGATATTTCAAATATAACGGTAGCACACAAAAAATTGAAACGACAATAATTTTATTCAGATACTTGATAAGGGTACATCAAGTGGGGGATCAGTGAAGGGAATCCAACTGACGGTTGGATGAAAACATACAAAAAGAAAAAGAAAAAGGCCAAAGTACTAATGAAACCTAACAATAGTTATAGTTACATCTAAAAAGCCCTAATCTTCATCTGTCAGAAGGTGGGGCCAACACCCTAACACGTCTTTCGACCACACAGTATCCGAACGACCAATCAGGGGCTAAGGATCCTCAATTGCAAGTGAGGCCAGCACCCTAGCACATACATACAAAGATCAACACCCCTAATCTAGCCGGCCACAAATCCGAAAGAGAAATGTTAGCACAGGCAGGGGCAGAGACTTTAAAGAGGGGCAAGGTGGCGCGGGCCACCATATGTCCTAACCTCCCACCAAGAAATCCCAGTTTTGCTTTATAACTCCCACCATTTTTTTGGTTTTTCTTACTATTGTTGATGGAGGATTAACCTATAAAAACATGTGGAGTATTTTTTTTGGGTATTATGTAGGATTAATATTAGAACACATCTACTCTTTTATTTATTTATTAAATACTCTCTCCTTCCCAAAAATAAGTTCCAGTTGGGAAAAAAGACACTTTACAAAATGCATTGTGGCTCAAAATTTTTTTTTCCCCCCGCAAAATACTACTCCATATCAACGACTTTTTAATATCTGGTAAAAAAGTTGAATTTGTTTGAACAAAAGCATAATATTTTCTTATAAGTTCTCAGTTTTCGGGTCGGACATTTTTTTTGGGACGTTTAATATTTGATATTATGAATGTCACCATGAAGTTCGAATCCTAGGTCCGCCACCGAACACAAACAAATGAAATAGTCCTTTCAAATTAAAGTGATGAGTCAGAAGTACGTGGATGCGGCAACAAGATGAAGAGACAAATCTGTTAGGTGTGTTTTGCACCCCATCGGCATCGGAATAAATAATTTATGGCTTAGTCGTACACTTGAATGGTACAAAAACACATGAATTTGTGAGGTGTATTTAGTTGTGAAAGTCAGATACTAGAAATTAAAATTACTCGATATCGACTCGTTAAGTTAGATCTGACCCATTTTGAACCTCATTGATATTTGTGTTGGGCTCGCAAAATAGTCCCAAACTCAGGTTTAATTATGCTTGGAAAGATTATACATCCAATTGAAGATTAGTCTAACGGTCGCATAGCATGGACCCTTTTGTAATGTGAACTCTTTTGCCTCTTGGGTTTGAGGTCTTGAGCTGATGAAAAAACATCGATATATGTCCCGCTTAAAAAAAAAAAAAAAAATCAACGCTTGTAGTAATAATCTATAATTAACTAAGGCCCCGTTCTCAAAAGGAAAATAAGTACTTACTCCATCCGTTCCATAAAGTTTGTATTATTTAATAGAATAAATTAAAATTTATCAAACAAGATCCATATTACTTATAAAAAATATTATGGATTAAAAGATATAGTTAATTTTTTAATAAGGCTGAAATAATGAAAGTGTCAAACTTTATGAGACGGAGGGAGAATTTTTTAAGAAGCCAATTTCAAGCTCAAAAATCATGTGCTTATGCAAATAATTTTTTTATCAATATGGATCTTGTTTGATAAATCTCATGTTAAATGGTGCAAAAAAAATTGAAAAATTGTTTTTCATTTACAATATTTTTGAATTTGAAAATATGAAATAAATACTTATTTTTTAAGAAGGTGTTCTGGAACGAGGCCTTACTCACTAACATTTTAATCTTTGACAGAAGAAAAAACACGAGCATTTGGCTTGCTATACTAAAATTGAACCGAAATGAAAACTCACGAAAAAAATTTGAAACTCAATTTGGAACTTGTCAAGTTTTCAAATCAAGCTTAGTGCACCTCACTAATTAGTTAGGGTACAACTAGGCTGCTTTTTTTTTTCTTTTTTTTGTTTTCGATTTGCTTCTTCTACTCACATGCACAGTCCACAGATCAATTGTGCTTGTGTGTACGGGAGACTACGGAGTGTGCCCAAAAAATGTCAGTAGTTACATGGGATTCTTATTAGTTTAAACAGCATCTAAACAACTGTTTTGGAGGATTCGAATCAGGATTTTGTCACATTAGCAAGATTAACGTACTTTATAGCGATGCCGGTTTTCGATATCACGAGGAACCCTAATTTGTTTAATAAGCTTGAAATGGCAGAGAGAGAGGGGGAAAAAAAAAAGGAAAAGAAACGGAGGACATGGTAAGAGAAGAAATTTCCTAGGAGGTCTCGACGTTAACCTTAACCAGGAATCTTCTTTGCATATGCTTAGGCCCCGTTCAGTTGCCAAGAAAGTACAAGAAATGATGAGAAAATCAACTTTCTCATAACTTTTGTAGTGTTCAGTTGGCAAGAAAATAGTGAAAAACTTGTTTTTCAGTTTTCCTGCAAGATTTACTTTCTTGCAAAAGTGATTCGGCCAAAAGCATAGAATTTTGCGTCACGGAAAAAGTTTTCTCCATTGTGGGGCCAAAATAATTGGCGGGTAAGAATAAAAGTGAATGACGCCAATACCAAAAAATACGAATTAGGTTCTTAGAAAGACACTTTTTGAGACTTACGTGAGTAACAACAATTTCGACTACTATGGTGTTTTATGAGATAATTGTTTTGGAAAAAGATTGGTAGTTTATTTTTTTTGGAAGTATTTATTTATCTTGTCATTGGTCTTCAATTTTGTTTTGTACTAACTAATTTTCAGTGAGTTTTTTGCATCGGCAACTAATCAAGCATAGTTGTATAATATTTATTTATTTAGTTATCTACTTATTTTTTAAACTTCATTTGTATGGTTGATTATCAGAGAATGTCAATTTAAATGAGGGATTTGCATGACCATTCAGAATATAGCAAATTGAATATGGAATTGCAAGTCGATTTTTTTATTTCATGTTAAGGGTTTGCATTAGATAAAATACATTTTCCGTATGTGTTAATTTTTGAAATATGAAAGGCTATTATTTAGCTCTCAAAGTTACTTTTATTTAAAATTAGCCGTGAGAATAAAAATAAAGAAGTTTATCATAAATGAATCACTAAACTTTAGTTTTCCTACAAAAAAAAATTGTCAAATGAACACTCACAGGAAAATAGATTTCTTTTTCCTTTATTTCACTTTACTTAACTTTCCCGAGAATAACTTTCCGGTACAACATTCCTGACAACTGAACGGAGCCATCGAACGTCGAAATCTACTGGCGACAAACGTTATGGGCAAAAAATACTCCATAAATTTTTTTCGATGTAAAATATTTTTTCAAAAAACAAATTTCAAACTTTTATTTTTCAATGTTTGATTGGCACTTGAAAAATATTTTCAAAAATCGACAAAATAGTGTGTAGAGAGAGAGAGAGAGAGAGAGAGAGAGAGAGAGAGGGCTTAAACGGTGGAAAGATCTCAAAATATTGAAATTGAGCGAGGGTCAGGACTGACGATCACGGAAACTGAGCAGTGAGAATTGAAGTAAACGGTAGTGGGTTCATTTCAGAAAATAACTTACGGAAAATTTAAGGGTAAGTCAATTTCATTCAATTAATGAAAAATATTTTACATGTAAAAATTTTTCTCATTTTTTACACAACCAAATATCGAAAAATAAGTAAAACATTTTACGCCCAAACAAATGAAGCCTGAATTTGGAGAGTGTATGGGGCAGTACAAAATCTCTTGTTGTCAATCTATACCCCACTAAGACTGTTGAGTCGCCACTGATTTGCAATTTTCGCAATAAAAACAAAGCCAAAATCATAGTCATAAGAATCTTTCCAAACCAGTACCGTCATCTTCGGCCTTTCCAAATGTAAAATCAAACAGAGACTCATGAACTTTTAACTTGCATATATAGCCAGAACCAATTTTGGAAACTACAAGACAAAAAACTAAGGCCATAGCAGTTATAGCACAATCAATGGTAGAAAGGGTAAATCAATCAATAATGCTGTGGACACGCCTACTGACCACTTTCCGATCACTTATTTCTCACATATGTGTGGAGTGGGGCCAACACATATGTGAGAGATGAGTGATCGGTACGAGTGTACGTAACATTGTTGGTAAACCAATAAGGAAAAATGGGAATAGGGGCGGGGGTAGGGTAAACCTGCTTCTGTCTCGTTCCTCGATTTTTTTTTCTAAGAATCTTCCCCTATTCCGAAAAAAATCTCCGAATCTCCAACCGATTTGGGGCAGAGAATAGGGTACGTACAATAGGATTGGGTTTTTGAGAAGTGTTACGCACACTACACATTTACACTACATTCATGTGGAGCCTACACTGGGTCCCACAAAAAATACAAAAACACATATTCATAAATTTTAAAACATTTTTTGAGGGACCCCTATAAAAAATCAACTCAATCCAATACAAATAAATATTTATTCTAAATTCGTTGTTTTAAACTTTGAGCATTTTTCTGTATTTTCTGAAACCCTGGATGAACCCACATGAATGTAATGTAAATGTGTAGTATACCTAGCATTTTTGTTTTGTCTGCCCTAAACAGGTATGATAAATGCTTCTCTCTCTCTCTCTCTCTCTCTCTCTCTCTCTCTCTCTCTCACACACACACACACACACACACACACACACACACACCCACTCTAGCTTTCTCAAAGTAACAGTTCATTGGAGGGTTAGCGGATGAACAACCAAAAGAAGTTTCTCCATAGACTAAAACCCCAAACCTCTCTTTTAGAAACTAAGAGGTACAACCAAATAAGCTAAGAGCCACATCTCTCAAAGGAACCGATTACTAAGCCAAATACGTGGTTAATTCAACCCTCTATTGAGTTAAAGCATGATTCATAATATTAGCTTTAGTTTAACTGGTCGTAACGTAAACCCTGATTCTAGTAATCAAATTACTACAATGGAATATAACCACCAGGCCCCATGAATGTGTAAGTCAGTAACAGAGTAGTATTTAATCCAACTAATCAAGATAAATGCGAGATCTACCACTCCTTGCCAGATCCAGATTCTTTCAAACAAATGAACTCATAATATTTTTTTCCCACTTTCACTTCACTAAACTTTTCTCAAGAAATTCTTTCCTAAACATGAAATCTTGAAAACTGAACGGAGCATTGTCACATCAGACTAATTTGTTGTCACATCAGACTATTGTTTAATTCGTTCTTTTTACAACTCAGGTGTCCAGACCAGCTTACGCGCACCTCATTATTTTCGAGGAACCATTCGTTACATTCGACATTACGCTTTACAAAGATTCAACAATCAAGAACTTTTACATCGACTGGAAAAATATTTGGATGTATAGAATTCCTGACAGATAAATTGCGACAATTTATCTCTCTCAGAATGACCAGCAGAGTCTAAACTTAAAACTCCAACCACAGCTGAGAGAGATGCCCATACCCTGCTTTAGATGAGGCTGCATAAATTTTTGTCTACCACACATTGTAGATCAGAGATGTTAGTTTTTTGGCTCTCTGATCACGTGACAGTATCCCAATTGTATCTTCTCTTAATAGACCAAACAACCCATTCATCAAATAGCTCACCCATTAAAGTCAACCATGGTCCATACATATTTACCCCACTGAGAGAGAGAGAGAGAGAGAGAGAGAGAGAGAGAGAGAGAGAGAGAGATGTGCAATTTGTGTTGGTTTTTTTGGGCCATGTGATGTGTTCCCAATAGGTCAGTTGGCACATTGGGAGAGTTTCCGATATCAAGAATACATCCTATGACTGAAACAGCGCAAATGTTTGTTCAACTGCATGCATTGATGGGATGGGACTGAAGAGTGAACTACGGCCCTCATAGAAGGGATACATCCCATTCTTGTCCTATTCCCATGTGGTTAAAACACTACATGCTCCCCCACTCTCTAAGGCACTGTTTGGATCTTTAATAATGCCCCCCCCAGATAGTCCATGTAGGTTTGTCCATCATCGGGCCCTGTTTTCTGCCCGTTCTAAAAGGGGTTGGACTACTAATCCTGCGGGCCACCTAAGGTCATGCTTGATGTGGAAAAAACTGGCACAGGTTCGTAGTACCTTTGGACTAGGAACTCACCAATGCTATCATCCAATCCGGTGTAGAACCTAACAAGACACCTTCACTGCCAACCCCCACTCCTTGACAAACTCAATTTCGACCCCGATCTCACCTCATTACCGATCCCCTAAAAACTACAACCAGCATCAAACCAGGCCTTCATGCAATAACCACATGGTTTCAAGTAACATATGTACTCTCTAGGAAAGAAGAACAAACAATCATGCAGAACACAAGAATGCATGATATACGCGGTTCGCCAGTGTGGCTCCGTTCATAGCAAAAGGGGAGAACATATACAGTATATGAAGTATAATACCATAAAAAGACACCTCACAACACTCCTAGTTTTCTTGCAACAACTCAAATACATAATCATTCAGGTGGGGGAACTGGGGTTCAAACCCAAAACTGACTATCGAGGGCCCTACGACTGGGCCATCGTAGCTTTGTGTGGCACAGGGAGGGGGTGAGGGGAGTTGGGTCCAAACCCAAAACAGACATTACAAGGCCTTCTCATCATTGTGGGAAGGTGGGGTTGTATACAAGGCCATTCCACTGGGCCTAGTTGCCTGCTCCTACATGTGATAATAATTCACTACTAAGGATAAACCACTTGTTCAAGACCAAATTATTTACAAAAAGAGAAAGAAAGGGATAAACAACTTGTTCAAGTTAAAATACCTGTAAATACATGTGTTTTCCATCAATATACATATGCCCAGAGAGTTCAACTATGCCCAACATCTTTGGAGGGAGGCGTCCGGCAACAACAAACCCAGAAATCATGCATACTAGATAGTACATGTTGGGGATTTTCATTTCCCTCAAAGTATTATACTACAAGTCCATAGAAAATTGTATTCTCTTTTAGCTACTTTATTGTTTACCATCAGACTTCAAATACTTTAGGTATTCAGAGTAAATTGGATAATCACCAAAAAGCATTAAACAGAATGCATGCATCCCGTCTAGTGAAGAGCAGAGCTAAGTGAGAATGGTGCTAAAGTACTACGCAGGCAGTTACTCTATGTTTTGTTGCTCTCTTTGGAGCTGTTTGATTAGTTTACAATTTCTATGCGGCGGGATTTTGCAATTCAAAGTTAAAAAAATCTACAGAAGCCTTTCCATGCCAAAATACAAACAGCATAAATATCAGAATGACTTACAGTGTCATAATACTTTCTTCTTTGCCAGTTTTTCTTTTGTTGGCTTATGGAAAGCATCTCATTCTCTGTAAGAAGACATTTGGCGAATCGTTTTTAAGGTGAAATACTGTAGTAGCATTGTCTGAATTACGTTGAACTTTAAAATAAAAAATAAAAAATTTACTCCTTACCTGTCTTTCAATCTCAACGGCGGATGCAGAAAGTCTTCTTTTCAAAACTGATTTCTCCTCTTCACAAGTTTCTGTCTTGGTATCTGGCACCAAAACAATCAAAATAACAGTTTGGAAAAGTGATCTGACTGTCTGTGAAATAATCTCTCTCCCTCAGGGTCATCAGACTCACAAGAAAGCAAGGGTTAGAGATGGATGAATAAGATAGATGAACAAGCAGTCTACCGCCATTAAGCGTGATATAGCTCTTCAAAACTTACCAAAAAGTAGATATACAAAGGAATATATGGAAGTGAAAATTGTAAAATGGGCACAAAGAAAGAAACACAGGCACGCACGTAGAGAGTTAGGAATTTTAAAATCCAACTTGAGCAGCCCAGTTAATCTGTACAAGGAAATCTAAGGTACAAAAATGCAGATTCACAGACTATATCGTAAGCACCAACACATGAAGTGCACCTGTTCTGAGTGAAAAACTTTAATTTCTGACAGCAAAAACAACGCCCAGTTGGTACCCACTAATGAGCGTCTGGGAAGGGGAAATGTTGAGGACAAAACCTAACCTTTGGTAATAATACACAAAGTGGCTATGCTCAGACTCGAGCCCAAGACCATAAGTTTCTTTAATTTCTAAGAATCTTAAATAAAAAAGCAACAGATTTAGGTGGTGTTCCGCTTTTTGGAAAAAATACTTTTTGGAAAAGAAGGTAATTTCAAACTCGAATATAATGAAAATGGAAAATATTTTTTCAATTTTTTTTGCACCGTTTAGAAGATTTTTTTTGCACCGTTTAGATTTTTTTTGCACATGATTTTTAAGCTTGAAATTACCTTCTTTTTCCAAAAAGTACTTTTTGGAAAAAGTGGAACAACCCAAAGGGCATGATAATCGGGTTAAATATTTTTAGCACATGGTGGGAAGCAATGAGGCAATATGGAGCAGGCAATGCGCATTTACAAATCAACACGTGTTAAAAGGGGCTGTGGCATTACAATATATGTCCTGGTGTTTTATTCCATATGATTTACCATCATATTTTTTAAAACCATTTTACCATCTCAAAAATAATGTTCTATATTGTGCAAGAAAGCGAGACTTATGGGATGTTCGATTCTTACCATAATAGTACGAGGACACGATGGTGATTCTCTCAGTTGGCTGAAATAAACGATAATTAGTTCCATGAAGAAAAACCTGTGATCAAACCAACTATCTAAAACAATAATTTACGACAATTAAAACTTAAAACACAGAGATATCCAAAGCATGGGTTGCTCTCGAAGAAAAGGAGCCAAGGGTATAGTTTGTAGAGGTACTCAAGGCAGCATAAAAATGAAAGAATGCAGATTCGGGTTGACAATCTGCAAACAGCACAGCACATCCAATCAATCCTATGCATGGGTTGAGGATCAGAAGATTACATGATAAATTAGGGATATATGTCAGTATGACAGCATGAGGCAAGAGCAAATACAGTTGTTTTACTCTTATGTATTGCCTCCTGTGGTAAGGGATGCTAAAGAATAGAATAGGCTCAATGCCAATTAAGGAAAAAGTTTCCAGATAAAAGCCAAATGAAAATATTACCCAGCACATATGTGTTAACTGCATGAACTGAAAAAGTATTAGAGGTGTACCATTACAAAGATCCCCTCACGACGAGTAGGGAGTTCCTCAAGCTTTCTCAGAGTCTCATCACCTTTGGTAACTTTACCAAATATTGCGTACTGAAGAGATTGTGCCCGCAAAGTTGACATAAATTGTATTCAGTTTGTGAGTCCGAAGAAAAAATCTCTTATAATGATGATTGGGAAGAGCGACCACACCTGTCCATCAAGGTGAGGGGCATCTCCAAGAAGCATTGAAAATGAGGACTGAGCACTGTTTGGATCGGAATACCTACAGGAAACAGAATGTAGGGTATGTGAATATATCGAACCTTGATTCCACTGGATGGGCCAAGAAACCAACAGAATAATGGCTAGAACAAGTTAAACGCAAAGGAATATCAGGCTGCTGAATATGGTTAAAAAATAGTGAACCCAGTTGCGGAATGAGAAAAGCAATTTTGACTCTTTGTTCAGGACTTCTGGTTGAGTTGGTTTTCAGTACATACTATACTTCATCCCTGTTTTTTGCTTCTTGCTATGACAATAAGGCTTAGTCTTTTCTACCATAACTCAGATGAGCTCTAAGGTATTTTATGGTGCTCCAAGAATATCAAAACAACTTAGATTAGTCATTTTCTCAAAATTTGATAATTGTGAATGCTTGATGAACAGGGGAATAAACTTTCTACACAACCGTGCATTCCATCGTCCAGTTGCTTCACTTTTTGGCACATGGAAAGTGATGTTTGGGAGAGTCAAGAGTGTTTAGGGTGTTAATTAACCCTAACACTAACAACTAGTAGTTACATTAAGTGATATCCTATTACAAAACATAATTAACCAATGTGGGACTAATACTAAGACTAACAATATTATAACCGAAAGCTTGATTCAACTCATTAATAAAAAGTTACTAACATATCTTAACATAAGTGTACCAATTTGGACAACTATTACAGTTTCTAAAGAAAGACTTTAACAAGAACCAATAAAAATGACCTCAAGAAAGACTTTACCTTCCCATAGAAAGGATCCCTCGTACATGTTTGACATCACTAAACTCTCCAACAACTTTTTTCTCTGCTTCCACTCTTTGCTCTTCATTCATGGGAGCTGTTCTTCCACCAACAACATCTGCCACTTGTGCAACAAAGCCCTTATCAACCTGCACCAAGCTTATATTTTTGTCACCCGAAATTGGATATTTCAACTCTTGCACTTAGGTTTAAGAGACTACCCGAAAGAAGTGATTCGTGTTATAACATCCCAAACGAACGAGTTTGAAGATGTGGTTGACAGTTTGGGGGGCCACAGTCGGATAGAAACCAAATTCAATATCTCCATAGTTCGTCTGCATCCATAATACATCATCAGAATTTGAAATCCCATGAACAAGAAACCGTTGATTTACGTATGTAAAACACTTCAAACTCATAGGAACTAATGTCAGGTTCCGAGCCAAGTAGTATAGTGACACCTTGTTATAGCCAGGGGCGGTGTCAGGTTCAGTTGACCTCACCGGACTTCAAAATTTTGTATCAATAATGATTAGTAACCTTCACTACATACTTCTATGGGCACCCATCTTATAATAAGGTGAACCGGTCGTTTAATAAATTGAACCCTCCGTCTCTTAACTTTGTTGCATTAGCTTAACCTCATGCCAATATACACGAAAACCGATGACCTTTTCCCATCTCATTTTCATGGTTCTCAAAGTACCCACACATTGTGCCGCCTGGACACCATGAAAAGATTGGCAACAACAAAAGGCAATAGATGACAGTGTCGTTGCACGGCGTGGGAGCGGGGGAATATAGATGCTCCCAAGGTTGGAAGCATGAAAAGAACGTGTACATATGTTATGAAAATAATGTCGCATAAAATATAGACTTTAAAAGGACAAATAGTTTTTGAGGGAGTAAAAATATGGGCCAAGTCCATAAGTGAAAGAAATGGGCTAGTGTTACAATATATGGTTTTCTATACAAGATACCATAACTTGCGCAAGCTATATTAGTTCATCAAAGACCAATTAATAGAGCCAAGTGATAAATCACTATCCTTCTATACAGGGATCGTACAAAAAGCTCTCATCTTTTTAGTTGGGAGTGTAGGAGCATGCTCCCAAGGTGAGAGTGGCATCACTTTAGGAGCTCCCTGCTACCAAGGACGAAACCTCCAAGGCAACTTGATCTCTAACGGTCTAACCATCTTTTTATGGTTTATTGAGGATACATGGGCATGCTTACAAATTATGAAGTGAATACAATGGCCTCCAGACTTAATATTGAGAAAGTTTTATGTTCAATCCTTTCCCATCAGCTTCAGTTGACTCTTGTAGCCAAACCTTCCGTCTTGGTTCCTAAAATAGGTGAATGTTGTTGGAGGTTTCTGTAAGCAATAGGACAGCCCTCAAAATGAAATAAAAAGTTACTTAAGCTGAGGATGCTTCAAGGAATGGTATAATTTTAAGCGGGTGAGGTTTAAATCAAGAGACTAGTTTTAAACAGGCTGGTGATACATGTTGGGACCACATTATGGGACTATTCAGAATTTGGCCTCAATATGCTCCTCTGTGGTTAATGCACTTGTCATTATTCAAGTGGATGACCATTACCACGAAAAAAATCTTTCTGATTTTGCCTTTTCTTTACATGAAGAAAATGTCTTCAGGGCTGCAAAGTAAAGATCAATAGATTGGAAACGACATGGCACTCGATGAAGCCTCTAAGCAAAAATTGCAAATAATGAGAGAGGAGGAATGGGAAACTCTATTGAATAAAGTGTCAATTTGCAACAAACGTGATATTCCAATCATGAAGGTTCTAATCCCAAAGGTTGACACATTTGTAACTCATGATAGGTCGCGATGAAAAGCCCCAAAATTCACAATGTTACACCATCACCATACCAAGTCAGTCTACAAAGTAATACACTGGAATGGACTCCAACAGCTTAATAACCGTTTTACATAGGGGAACACTAAGTTGCTTCTTCACATTGCTAGCTTAATTCCAAGCAATTCATTCCCTTGTTATTATCTGAAATGGTTGATTAACGTTGTGGAGTTTTATTGATATAATTTTCATGGGTGAAGTTAAGTCCAAAAAAAAAAGACTTAAGAATTACAATGTTGATATGCTCTCCAACGCCGAGTTTTTCAAACCCGAAGGAAATAAGTGACCTTGTTAGAAAGTTAGTAGAAACAAATAAAAGACATTGCAAATCATCTGGTCGATTTGCTTCCAAATTTAGAATTGCTTTTACCCCTTGCAACTACAACAATCAAAATACTTCTTCCAGCAATGAATTGCATAATTGACTAACTACGCAACCAATGGAAAATCAATGGATGAATAATTGCATGGAAACATTCATTCAGAAGAATCTATTTGCTATAATCGATGATGAGGTTATAATGCAATAAATCTGGTACATGAAACCTCATTGTAAGCAATTGTCAAGTGCATGCATCTTTCAACATGATTTCACAACTAATGTTTTAAGTTATTGCCTATGAAGCACCGACACTCCTTGAGATGGTCGTATCCAGTGAGACATTCCAGGGACACGCGAAACGCTGGGATACGTTGAGGACACACATGAGACACATCAGGGTGATTTTCAAAAATCTTTCCGAAGTAAAATATGTATATCTTTCAATAATATTGGACCAAACCATGTACATGTGTGATTCGCATACACCATCGATTGATATTGCATTCAATAGGAGTCCTAACCTAAACATTTAGTGGTTCGCGAAACGAAAAAAGTCATTCAGAAATATTTGATGTGTCCCATGCCATGTCTGTGTCCCCATTTATTTTTAAAATTGTCGTGTCGCATGTCCGTGTCCTTGTCCCCCACCGTGTCTGCATGGTTATTGTATTACCCCAAATTCTAGGAGCCACCACTAACTATAGCAAATGAAGGGAATGGAAAAGTTCCCCGGAAACTATAGCTTCAATTCCGAAAATCAGAAACAATAAAGCGATAATCGAATTTGACGTGAATGAAAGCCCAAAATTTCTCAACAACAAATCACAACTATGAACGAATGCTGAACACATAGGGCAGAATATGACTAGAAGCTCATATGCTTTAACTATTTCGACACCAATGGCAAGCCCTAGAAACCACAACGACAAATCAAAACAACGAATGCCACAAAGCTTCCATTAATTTTCTTAAACCAGAATAGAGTAGATTACGAGCCTATCTACGAACGATTATATAGATTCAACTGCGTATACATGAAGTCTAGAGGATCAATTTGACGAGTAATAAAACGATGAACCTGGAAAACAACACGAGACGATCCCAGCTCTGGGTCTTCGGCAAGGGCAGAAAAAGTAAACCAAGTGAACATGAAACTGTGAAGCATCCAGATCGGTAGTGCTCCACCATTGCCCTTTCTCCTCATCTCTGTTGACTCGATTTTGGCGCTGGGGTTTTCAACTGCTATAATTATTCCATGTCTATTTGAACGGTGGGTTCCTCTTAGAAAATACTCGCAAGTACTTGGATCCTGACTGTATAATTTTTTTTTAAACTTATAAATAAGGGATCTGAGTTTCATTTTCATACTCAAAATATCAATTACAACTCTCTTGACCTTTAAGTTTGGTTTCGTGCTAAATTGGTCAGATTGATAACTTATATCAGCCAAATTGAACGGAAAAAAAAATCAGATTGATGGCAGTTTGTACGTTGCAGTTCGTACCACGTTGGTCCAATTGATAACATCTATCCTCAATCTAATTTTTTCTGTTTAGTTTGGCTGACATACGTTATCAATTGGACTAACTTGATACGAAAAACAAACTAGAAGGTCAAAAGAGTTGTAATTGATACTTGAAGATCGAAAATGAGTCTTGGGTAAAACTAGGAGGACCATTTTTATAAATTTTCCTATTAATAATAGATTTACTAGAATAAATTTTTTTTTTTTGTGCAATATCAAATCACTTCGTTTGGTTCTCCTCTTAAAATTAATCTCTCCAAAAAATTTTACTGTTTCGTCATCCGTGTTTTTTCGTCTTTAGTGATTTTTTTGTCAAATTTTTTACTTATTTTATACTTTTTGGATCTACATAGCGTATTTCTATTAAAATAAGTAAAAGAGTTTGTTAAAATATTCAAAAAATTTACTAAAAATGAAAAATACGCAAACCCTATAGAACTTTTTATCTCATAAACAAATCTCAAAACTACAAACCAAACACAGAATGTTGTTTGATAGATCTCGATGAGATCTTTTAAACAGTAAAAAAATTAAAAAGTTATTTTTTGTAAATACTTTATTTTTAAATTTAAAAATTATAAATAAGTATTTATTGTTTTAAGAATCCTCAGTGGAACACACCCTTATTACTTCATAGCCACAGGACGATAACCAATAGCGAGCTGAGCTTTGAAGTGTTTAGCTATGCTTGTTTAGAGCATTTACAATGGGTTTGGTATATTTGTGTGTTAAAATGTGTATTAGTATAAAAATGGGTCCTACATGTGTGTGTTAGACATTGCTAACATAAGAGTGTGTTAGAATATCCACAATGTGTTTGGTAATTTGAGTGTTAAAATATTTGTTCGGATAAAAAAATAGGTCTCACAAGTGTTTATTAGAAGTAGTAAACATTTGTATTTTATAGTTGGAGTTTGAATCTAGAGAGGTGAGACTCACTTATTGTTTACTACAGTAGCATATTTATCATGGCACATATGCTAGCACACTACAAGAATTAAAACATTCTAACACACAAACTGATAAACGCATTGTGGGACAAAAAATATATTTATGTTTGCTAAGTCTTAACACACTTCGTTTGGTGTTTGAGCTCGATTGTTTATAATGAATCTTTTATAAGCAAGCCGAACCTCTACAAATGAGTGAAGTTAGGGGTGCAAACGAGTCGAACTAAGCGTTATAGTGTTTGAGTTCAATTGTTTTATAATTAAACAAGCCTAAAGTTTGAGCTTAGCTCAGTTGTAAATAAGCCAAACCAGATTAATTACTTACTTAATGAGTCTCTTTAAACGAGTCGAGCTTTTGAATGTGGAGCTTGGCTTGTTTAGTAAACGAGCCTAAAACTCAAATTTAAGTGACAAGCACCCAATAATGCATATTCTTGGTGCTTAAGTCCTCTAGTATGTTGTGTTTGTACATATATGTTGCCGTTTTTATGCGATATTGCACGTAAGGTGTGTTTTTTGTGTATTTCATGCAATTTGTATAAATAAAGTGCGTTTGATCGTCAAGGAATGCTCCAGGTGCACCCAAGTACTCAAGGCTATGTGCCACCCCATTGTGGTGCTCGAAAGATGGTTTGGAAGTTGCTCGGGTCGCCCAAGAGTCAAGGGAATTGAAGAAGAAGTGAGGATTTTACTAAAGCTACTCATCTTCTGACGTGCTGAGGGTAGAATAGTCATAACTTTTGATGTACAAATTACTTTTGATCCAAACCACTTGGGTTAGAAAGTAGGCTCGACGAGCTTTCCAACGGTTCAAAGAACGCCTAAATCCGAGTTCGGGAGTATCCGGAGCGAGCCTGCGAAGTTGCCCAAAAAATCTGTCAATCTTGTACAGGTACTGGGGATTGCCAGTATCGGTTCATGCTGTCCAGAGTTGGTGTTTTTCAGCATTATTGAAGGCCTTGTACCGGTACTGGGATTTGGCCAGTACCGGTTCATCCTGTAGAAACTATCCACGTTTTTGCTACTTTTTCAATCTTCCATTTATGAAAAGTTTCCACTTATGGAATGTTTTTGGGATATTTTGCGGACTTTTTAGTCCTTTGTAACTTAACTTTAAGGCCTTATCAATAGGCTTATATGCCATATATGGAAGGAATGGCCATTTTGGTTAGATTTAGGCCTAAGTCTTTTTTTTTCCTAGAGAACTCCATTGTTGTTCTTCAAGCTTTTGTGTTAATTTCTTTAAGAACTCAAGTAAGTATTTGTCTTATGTTAATTTCTCGTTTATTAATGTTGTAGCTACGCTTCGGATCTTTGCATAAATCAAGTTTATTTTCGTTTTGTTCGATTAAATCTTTCGCTCCATTTTCTTACCATGTCTAGTCTTTTAGCTATGTGTGAGTAGTCTTTTGGCTAAGTTTTGGGCTAATCTATCCTAAAGATCTAAGCGGTTATTTGGTTCTTGAAACTTCGGGCTTAAAATCATGGTTTTCGAAATTGGATTAACCTAACTATTTTGGTCTAAGCGAGGGGTGTTAACTCCTTGGTATGAACTTTAGTCAAGCAGTCTTGGCAAGCGACGTACCGAGGGCTCATGGCCTCCTACGTGTTAGATACATTAGCAAAAATAGGTTTGTTTAGTTCCGTTTAATCACATCTTTTGATAAACGTAGTCATTAAAGTTAAATCTTCCAGGCGTGAGCACACGGTCGTGACTCTCGCTTGAGTTATAATCGAGAACTGGTAGCGGCCTTTGTCAAGGGATGGACGATCCCTAGACTTGCCTCTTTTAAGTTAATTAAGCTCATTTCTAATCTTTTCCTTAATTTTCACTTTTAAAGCAAAATCAAGTTGGCCGTCTTGAACGCCGTACTCTACCATATAAACCTACAATCCAAACTAGCTATATTTCGATTCTCTATGGGTACGATCCCGGACTTTCGGATATTATGCTATCGATGACCTAGCCCTACGCTTGGGGTGTTTCAACCTTATTGGAAGGCGAGGTTTGGAGCCTAAGCATTAAGCTAGGCTCGATTAATAAATGAGACAAGTCGAGCCTTGTCTAAAGGAGTTGCGTGGTGAGCAGCTCGGCTCATTTGCAGCCCTCATTGAAGTTATGTGTAACTCGATCTTGGCACATTTACTAAAAGAGCTTAAGACTCAAGCTCAACTCATAAGACTCAAGCTCAACTCATAGATGTTTTTGAAAAGAAAAAAAAAAACAGGACTCGTTGACAAACGAGCCAAGCCAACCTCGAGCTTCTCGTGAAGATTTCGATTTGTTTGCACCCATGTGGTTGCATAAATGTGTCGATGGATTACAATCGATTGAAATTTTAAACGGAAAAAGCATTTTAAATATCCTTGGTCATTTGGGGGTTTTAAAATCTCTAGACACAGTTTTCAATAAAAATTTTCAATCTATTTCTTTCTACTATTACTCTCAAAAACCACCCCAAAAAATGAACAAGGCTGTGTCCCCCAACTCCAAACCAAATATCTTTTCCAATAAGACTGCTGACACAGATAATATGCACATAGATTGCGCACAGATTTTTGTGTGGAGCCCACTACGTGTTCCACACAAATAATTCAAGCTGTTCATTAAATGTAAAACATTTTTTCAAGGTCCCCTACGAAAAATTAGCTCAATCCGATACCTATAGGTTCTCGATCCAATCATCTAACTTTTCATTATCCTAAATCCAAATGAAAAGTTAGATGATTGGATCGAGCACCTCTAGGTATCGAATTGAGCTGATTTTTTCCTTATTTCATCATCGGGGAGCCAATCGAGCCAAATTTAAAGATAATCCGAAAGTCCGGATTGGAGTGTCAACACAGTTGTCACTTTCGGATTGGAGTGTCAACACAGCTCTTTGACAACCCCAACTTGTTTAAGAAGGTTGTTATTCTATTTGCTATGTTGAACAAGTTCACATTCAAGTATAATTTGGACAATAGTCATACATATTATAGGTTATTTTGTGTTGTTGATGGTCATTCGTGGAAGCTAACGGCTAGGTCACAAGACATGTCCTCACTTATTAGAGTGATCAAGCTGAATAACGAACATTGAAATGCTGCAGACGACACAACTAATTTCAAGCCAATGATTCGGGCAAAAGAGATGAGTATGATTTTCAAGGAGAAAATATCTGGCGAGCCCGATCCCTCTCAAAGGGCATATGCAAGGACTTTAAGTTAGTGTCCTATACTCCCCTGACTTACTCGCAAGGATAGAAGACTAAGGACCAGTTGATAATATTTAAAACTAGATATCATATACCACATATACGAATATTCACTATACTTTTAGCCATTGGCACTCCACTTTTGTCTTTTTTTCTATTTAAAATTACAACAATATCTTTTAAAGTGGATGAACACTAACAAATTAAAAGGGTAATTTGGTAATTTTACATAGGATGGAAACAAAAAATAGAGTGTCAATGGCTAATTGTGGGATGCCAAAATCAAAATGTATTTTGTAAAAATAGTCCATCGTGCATTATCAAAAAACGTAATATCAATCGCGCATGCATGCAACATGTTTTACGGAGCTTGTGTGACAACAAAATTCGCGCAAGAAGGTAACGTATTCTGAGGGCTAGTTTCCGAACACCTTCTTAAAAAATAAGTACTTATTTCACATTTTCAAACTCGTATTCTGAGGGCTAGTTTCCGAACACCTTCTTAAAAAATAAGTACTTATTTCACATTTTCAAACTCAGCGGGTAGACAATCCCAGGTTGTTTAAGAAGGTTGTTATTCTATTTGGTGCGTTGAACAAGTTCCCATTCAATTACAATTTGGACAATAGTCGTACATATTATAGGTTGATTTCCGTCGTTGATGGTTGTCCGAGGAAGCTAACGGCTAGGTCGCAAGACATGTCCTCACTTATTAGAGTGAACAAGTTGAATAACGAATATTGACCCACCACACATGACACAACTAATTTTAAGCCAAGGATTCGGGCAAAAGAGAGATGAGTATGATTTTCAAGGAGAAAATATCTGGCGAGCCAGATCTCCTCTCAAAGAGCATATGCAAGGACTTTAAGTTAGTGTTCCATACTGCCCTAACTTACTCGCAAGGATGGACGACTAACCAGTTGATAAAAATCAAAACTAGATACTCCCTCCGTCCCACTTTGTACCGCTTGTTTCCTCTTTGGGACGTTCCAAAAAATTGTCTATATCTCACAATCTATAATGTTTTTTATGATTTCGAAAACTTTGTTTAAAAAAATAAATTGAGATTTATCAAACAAGATCCATATTGAATATATAAAATATTATAAATTGTGAGATACATACAATTTTTTCGGATGTCCCAAAAAGGAAACAGGGGGAACAAAGTGGGACAGAGGGAGTATCATATACTACATATATGTAGATCTACACTTTTAGCCATTAACACTTCACTTTTGTCTTTTTCTAGTATTTAAAATTATAAAAAATACCTTTTAAAGTGGATGAACACTAACAAAATAAAGGATAATTTGATAATTTTACACATGATAAAAACAAAAAAAAGAGTGTCAATGGCTAAATATGGTGTGCCAAAATAAAAATACGTTTTAAAAAAGTAAAATAATACAACGCGCATCTATACAACAAACATAAGGAACATAGGAGTATTTGACACATCTCTAACTCCTTTCCCCCACCCCCCCCAAAAAAAAAAAAAAAAATTCAAAATTTTCGGACCCCAAACCCATTTCTGCTCCCAACTAACTTAACAAAACAGTCTTAACTGATGTTAAAAAAAAACATTGCTTTAAATACTGGGGGAGGCATTCGGGGCGGATATGGGGATTTCCATACCCGATCCTCGAAACTGAAACCCCACTCATATCCGTCTCGATACCCGAACGGGGGAGGAAGAATGAACCATAACCGAACCAATCGGGGTTTGGGTAATCCCCGAACTGATTGGGTAACCGAATTGAATGAAAAATCTGTTTACCCATCCCGAACCGAACGGAAATAATATCAATTTTCAACACTAAACAATGTATCTATAATCAAAACAAAAATTTGCTCTCAAACACCCCTTGGATATAATAATTTTCAAGTTTGCAACAAAAAAGAGAACACATACAAAGATCGATTGTTAACAAATAGTTCTAACTAAGCCTAACTTGCTAGAGACTGATCGATCTTCATTACAGCTGACTAATCATGCACAACTGATCTCTCTTAAGATAGACCACAATAAATAGTCAAGTATCTAATTCGTAATATAGAGAAGAGACAGATCTAAACAGGGGAGGGAGAGAGAGAGAGAGAGGGGTTACCGGTGACTGAGACAAACAGAGACAGAGAGAGATAGAGGGACGATGAGAGTGAGAGATAGAGGGACTGAGGGAGACGAACAGAGAGAGACCTCAAATCGGACTCGGGAGGGATGATGGATCGCCGCTATCGCCTGGAGTGGAGGAGTGGACTGGAGGGACGACAAAATGAAATGAAAACCCTTGCTGCTGTATATGTATGTGTATATATATGAAAGTGAATTTTTGTAATTAAACAGTACGGTTCGGTTAGGGAATCGGTTCGGGTATCTACTAAACCATACTCAAACCGATACCCGTTCGGTTATCCAAGGCCTCAACCATACCCATACCCACGGGGAATTTTTCGGTTATGGTTCAGGAAAAAAATTCGGTTACGGTTTAGATATCCAACGGTTCGGTTCACTTTGCCATCCTTACCTCCCCCACTTTTTCTTTCTCCTTCCCCACTTTCTCTTTTTGTCGTATCGAATAATCCAAGATCAAGATTCAATGGATTTAGGTTGTTAGTTCTTTGTGTCTCATTAATTAGGGCAAAGTCCACTTTGATCCCCTGTGGTTATCGCCATGTGCGGATACCCAACTTTCACAGTCAATTTCTTGATTTTCTATTTCTGATTCTTTCTCTCTCTGTAGAAAAGTTCAAGACACGTATTTGCCGATTTCATCCGAATTGTAACGAATGTGCTTTTCATCGGTTCGCCCATGGCGATGCTGATATACAACGAGCCGGGCCCTTGCCTAACTCGCCCACCCTGTATAAGAGATGCTTGTGTGTATATTTTCATGATGATGGATCTTGCGCATACGGGCAAGGGCTAAACCAAGAATTGATTCTACCCCGGGCTAACCTAAAATCAGTGTTTTCAATTATATAGATTGTATCGGGATACATATCACATATCTTATTCATTTGTTGGAAGAATAGGAATTTCTATTGTTCAGTTGAATAAGATTTTTGGAAAAGAGAGAATACTAAAGACAAGAGTGAGGAATTAGAGACTTGAACTCAACCTTTTTTTTTTTTGGTTGATACAAAATAGCTCGAACTCAACCCTATTTATACTACTCCATGGAAGACTCTAGTACAAAGAGATTTTCATACACGATAAACTTTGAGATAATTCTAGACTTACATATGTGACTAATTCTCACAAAAAATTCTAAATATTTCACAAAGGTATTCTAGAGTTTCTAAAACTAGATATTTTAGAGTTTCTAAAAACTAGATACCATTTATAGCTTCTTCAATAATATTTTTCTATCTTTGGGTTTTGTCGATTGAACTTAACTTTCTTGTGTCAAATACTAAATTTAGTTTATGCTTCAACAACGTTAATCATAATTAATAGACAATTAAAAAGTAGATACACCTAATACCACCAACAAATTATGTTTACATTTAAAAAAAAAATTAAGATGCAAAATATCAAGTCTCTCAATTAGGACCTATTACATTAAGATTTTCTGTACCCTTTAGAGATTATCACTTGAACAAATTTAATTCGAATTAATGAGTAAATTGGTACTCAAACTCTATCGAAAAGAGTTGTATCCAGTCGTGAATGTATGTAGACGCACGGTGTAAGCAATTAGAGTTTGAAATGGATTCAAACTCTCTCAACTGACTGGGTTCTGGAATATTCTCTACTGGGAAAGAAGATCAATGATCGCTAGAAAGTTTGTGGCGATCGCCAGATAGAATGGCGACATATAGAAATGGTAAAGGTGGTTGTGGATCTAGACCAAAGTAAAGTGACGACAAACGCCAAGACTGGCAATCGACTATCAGTTTAGCGATCAACAGAAGTAAGTGACAATCGCCACTTCGGAAAGTGACTATTAGAGACAACAAAGGTGAAAAAGCTAGAAATGTTAAGAGAAGTGTATGAAATGATGTTCCAACCAATTTAGGTTCACAACCACTCAAGCTGTTCATCATCGAAAAATACCCAAGGTAGGCTTAAATACTTGTACGTAATGGAAATTGAAACATTGCTCCTCGAGGGCAATATTATTGCACCTTGAATGGATGAAATATTGCACTCTTTATTAAACCTAATTAACTACACCCTATTCTGAAATTGCACTCTTTATTAATCCTGACGCGTGAATCCTTCAGCCAACCAAAATTGCCATCGATAGCCCCACAACTTAGCAATGACCAATGTCTGCATCACTAGATTCAGTAGCATTCACCATAAAAGCAGCAAATCCACTTCCCAAGAAAAAGTTGTGTCAAAGTGGAATGTTCAGGACTTTTTCAACCTGTGCACCACAAATGATTTTCCGAAGTGTCCCTCTGATCATCCGCCCTCCCTCAGCATTAATATTAGCTGCCCGTCTCACCCCGTCCGATGCTCCACAACTAGGGCTGCAAACGAGCCGAGTCGAGCCGAGTTTTGCCTTGCTCGAGCTCGGCTCGCCTTAGTTTTCCTCAACCCAAGCTCGGCTCGAGCTCGAATCGAGCCCCGAGCTCGAGCTGAAATATGTGGGCTCGAACTCGGCCCGAACATATATTCAAAAGCTCGAGCTCGGCTTGGCTCGAATGGCTCGTTCGGTACTTGTATGGGTATTGGTACATGTGTGTGTGTGTGTGTGTGTGTATATGTGTATATGTATATGTAAGCTCGAGCTCGGTTCGAATGGCTCGTTTGGTATATGTATGTACTGTATATGGCAGCTCGCGAGCTCAATGAGCCAAGCATCAAGTGGCTCGAGCTCGTTCATTTGCTTGATGAACCGAGCTCGAACGAGCCATTAGCGAGCCGAGTCACGAGCCACTCGCGTGCGGCTCGGTTCGTTTGCTGCCCTATCCACAACGCTCTGAAGAATGGTTTGCCAATCTTTAAGAATTTCTCATGTGATATTTGCTGACGATCTCTTCATATTGAGTGGAGCTAGTCGGGAATCTTTACAGTTAGTTATGCAGACTTTGAAGGATTTCCATAGTTTTTCTGGGCTTCAACCAAATCTGCTAAAAAGTGCCATATACTATGCTGGTGTGCCTTCTACTTCTAAACAAGTTTTTTCTGATTTGTTGGGTATTGCTGAAGGCCATCTTAATTACTTCCTCTGATTGTGCTGACTTAAAAGAGAAGATTTTGGCAAGAATTCTTAGTTGGACCCAAAAATCCCTCTTCAATATTCAAACTTTTGTGTGCTTTCCTTTGGTCAGGAACAGAGATGAAGCATACTGGAGCGAAAGTTAGCTGGTCCAACCTTTGCTTTCCTAAAAATGAAGGTGGTTTAGGGTTTCGTTCTATCAAGGAATGGAATAAAGCACCCGTTAATGCAATGCAGGGTGCGCTAGTATCTAGTTTTAGTTAATTTCATCGCTTAATTAGTTGCTTCTTAATTGCGTTTACTCATAAGGTATGTTTTTAGTGCTTTCAGGTAAATCGTGTGAATAAGGCATATTTTGACATCATCCATGGCCCGAGTGCGTCCAAGTACCCGAGGAACCAATGAAGACCCTGTCGGCCATTGAAAATCTAAGTATGGAAAAATCACTTTTCAAAAAAATATCGATTTTCGAGATAAAAAATGGCGGTAATTGATCCTTGAATTTTTCTAAGAGCAACTTCAAAATTGCAAAGTTTTATTCAAAGATTAAGGTCATGTTTTGAGCCATTTATTCGATAGAAAAGTGTGCTGTTTTCTGTTTTACACTAAAAGCTGGAGGTCAACATTTTGATTGGATTGAAATCTCAAAATTCTGGTAATGCCATTGTTTCCAAATGGGAGGTACTTCCTTATTTTCATTAAATAAATTAAAGTAAAGAAAAGGTAAAAGAAATGTTTAAAATGCAATCTTTACTTAAGTTTAGAGAATGAAAATAAGATGCTGTGAAAGCTGATTTGCCCGAGCAGAAAGCAGATTTGCCCGAGCAGAACCTGTCATTGTCCGAGCAGAAGCAGATTTGCTGGAGCAAGAGGAAGGCAGCCAAGGCAGAATGCTGAGCTATTCAGCTCGGCATCGATGGGATGCCATGTTTTACATCGATGCCGAGCCCCTTAATGAAGCACTCTAAGGCCGTTGCCATCGATGCCGAGGGACTTAAGAGTGGATTTTCTGAGCATCTTGGGAATATTCCAGGTGCGGATCTCCGGAGTATAAAAGCTTATGTCATTGTTTTGTAAAAACAGGTAGATAGATTCAAGTACATTTAGATTTGCATACATAATTTTAGATCTAGATTTAGATTTGTGATTGTTCTTGAGTGTTCTTCATTTTTTCAGTTTTGAATATTTCAATTTCTGTCTTTAGTTGTTAGTTTTTGATATTGTTGCCTTAATTAAAGTTGTTTCTTTTCTCCCGATCTATCTTAATCTCTAATTTTCTTCTAATGTTGCTTTTCATTATGTTAGTTAGATTTTTGCTTGCTCCTATCTCTCTAGATATGTGCGAGTAGTTTCAAGGGTTAGGTCATGAGGTGATTAGCACCTCATGGCTCGGGCAAAAATTGCATTTTGCACCCAATAAAGTTTTAAACTTTGAGTTGGATATTGATGTGGGGTTCGGATTTGTTTGTCAAATTACCGAGGTGTTAACCTCTTTGATCATGTGTAGGTGGGAGCATCGCCTACCCACCACACATGATGCTTAGAGCTCTGTCGCTCGAGGTATTTGCCAAATGAATTCTAGAGCTAGCTTGGTTCTCAAATCATTTTATCTTCCGATTTGAGAACTTTAATCAAGTATCTTAAATTGTGTAATTGGGTGAAGAGTGTGATTTAGCTCGAGTCTTGAGTGTTAATAATTCCTAGACCTAGCCTATCTTTTCTCTAGTTAATTCGTTTTTAATTTAGCCTTTTCCACCGTTTAAAGTAAAACAAAGTTGGCTGTCTAAAAGCCGAAAGCCCTTACTTGCATCTACAAATCCGACCAAGCCATATAATTATTCCCTTGGGTACGATCTCGGATTTCCGGTTTATTATGCTTCAACCGACGTGTTAAGCCCTACGCTTGGGGTATTATTCCACATTATCATCGGAGTAATTGAAGCATCCAACCTTTGCTTTCCTAAAAATGAAGGTGGTTTAGGGTTTCGTTCTATCAAGGAATGGAATAAAGCTATCAAAATGAAGCATCTTTGGGCTCTCAGTCTTAAAGCTGATACGTTATGGGTTAAATGGATTCATGTTTATATCCTTAAAGGTCAAAGTTTATGGGGGATTCAAATTCCTAGTGAGGCTTCTTGGATTGTAAGGAAATTGTTGAAGCTGCGTGATACCTGTCAGGATTGGATTAGATACATCGTTGGTGATGGCAGAGAGACGTTTCTATGGACAAATAATTGGCATCCTTTGGGTGCTTTGTATAAGAAGTATGGTGAGGCTGTTGTGGCTCAAAGGGGGAGAGCGTTAAGAACAAAAGTGGACTCCATTATTGATCAAGGTTTTTGGAAATGGCCAAGGAAACGCAACAGATTTATTATGGAGATTATTAGGGAAACCCCAGTTGATTTTTTTCCTAATCCATCCAGCTATGGCAAGGTTATTTGGACTCTTACAAAGGATGGTATTTTTACAGCCAAGTCGGCTTGGGACTTGTAGGCATAGAAATGCCTTTCAGCCTTGGCATGCTCTTGTGTGGTTTGGCCAAGCAGTGCCAAGATGGAGCTTTATTGCATGGATAGCTATCTTGGGACGATTGTCTACCAAGGATAGATTAGTAAGCTGGGGTATGGAGGTCTCTCCTCAATGCTCTCTTTGCCAAAATGGGATGGAGTCTCATACACCTCTTCTTTGAATGCTATTTTTCTTCTATGATTTGGCAACAAATTTTAGCTCGGAATGGTTTGGATAGGCCTCTTCTACTATTATCTCAAGAGTTGGAATGGGCTGCCCAAAATAGGGAGGGTACAAGTCTTCGAGATACAATTATAAGTTGTCGTTAGCAGCTTCCATTTATGTTTTATGGCGGGAGCAAAATCTTAGGATCTTCCAAAACAAATCTAGGGATGTGAATGGGGTGACTTCCGAAATTTTCAACTCGGTTAGAGCTAAAGCAAGCTCTTGGTCTACCATCAAGTTTTCTGCCCAAAATCGTCAGATTTGTGATACTTGGTTGATGGACTCTAGTATTTTTGCACTTAACAATTCTGTGCATGTTGCCTAGTTTTCTTAGGTTGGCTGTAGGCTTTGTTGTTTCTGTTATTTCGGGGGAATGCCCCTTTGTTCTTTTGTAGCTTTTTGCACTTTTGGTGGTTTAATAAATTTTGCTTACCAAAAAAAAAAAGAATGGTTTGCCCTCCGTCGAGACAAGCTGAAGCACCTTCAGCACTGCTCTTGGCTTCTGGAAATTAAAGGAAGTCGAAGGTATGAACTTTGGCATGAGAAAGTATTTGCGTCAACTTTACCATTTACGGAAGCTTCAAAGAGTGCAATGCAGTGGGGTGTACTCAATGAAGCAGTAGCCATGTGGATAAGTATAAAAGCATCACTGGCCGCGATGTAGGCTCTCTAGGGTTTGCAACACATGCAGAGGAGCGATTTGATTGGATGGGTGCCTCTCCGGATGGTCTTCTTGGATGTTTTCCAGGAGGTGGGATTTTAGAAGTTAAGTGCCCATATGATAAAGGGAAGCCTGAGATGGGTTTACCTTGGTCAACTATGGCGCCATTCTATTACATGCCTCAAGTGCAGAGTCAAATGGAGATTATGGACAGAGATTGGGTCGATTTGTATTGTTGGACACCAAATGGAAGCACGATATTTCGGGTGTGTACATAGAGACCGTGATTATTGGCGATTGATTTTATGGGATTTTAAGCAAGTTTTTAGTGGGAAAATGTGGTTCCTGCCCGGGAAGCTTTGCTGCTAGGGATTGAGGAGGAAGTTGGATCATACAAACCGGAGTCAACACAGAATTAAACAGAGACCGGATTGGCAATTTCTGTGAGTATAAAGTAGGCGCTCTAGTGAGGCAAAATTATTGTGCAGGGAGATTGCTGGCTGGCCACATCGAATTTTACAGGTGATATGATGGGCTTGGACTGGAAGGATCAGTGAGCTGCACTTTGTTTTGGGTTTGTGATCTATTAATTGGCTCCAATTGTATGTGCATGCAGCATGTTTGTCGACGTTGAGAATCAGTTTTAATTAGCTATGCCATTTTATTTCTTTGTATGATACTATGATGTATGCTATCCTGATCGATCAGTATTTGCACTGTTAACAGAAATAAGAAAATGCTTGTGGAATTGAAATCCGTCCCTAGTTTCTCTCTCAATCTTTTGTTCTGCCTTCTCTCTAGAGAGAACAAGAATAATGAAAAAGTCATTTTTGAGTCTTACTTTTGTATGTTTCTGAATGTTTTTACTGTTCTGATTCCTCCCGTCAAGAGAAATCTCAAAAAGTAAATATTGTGATCAAATTCGAAAAAAAATATTTATCTGTTGAAATTATTCATTGTCTTAAAAAAATTCATTAATTTAAGAAATCACTCACATTATATTGAGCCTCAGCTGTGGTTGTGTCACTTTTTCTAAATTAATGTATCAATCCTCACATTAATGTGAGAGAGGATGACATCACCCCACGTGTAAAGATCTCATAATATATTTTGTCAGGGCTAGTCCTCTCCAACACCATCAAATTTAACACTAGGGTTAGTAAAAATTAAGTCAAGATGAAATATTTGTTGGGGATGTGTTAAAATCATGATGAATTTAATTATGGCCAGAATCACAAAGAGACGAAGGTAAACGATTCCTCCTTAACTCATCATCTTACATTTAACTTCTGTTGCTCCACAAATTCATGTAAAAATTGATGATCCGAACCCTACCTAAGTAAGTTTATAGGCAATCATCCTTCCTCGGTAGCAGCAGAACTTTGATGATTCGACTCATTTTGATGATCCGATCGAACTGCTCGATCGACTTCTACACTCATGCAGGTTTTAGTATCTCGTATTCAACGATGGGATTGCCAACTTAGTCAAGATGAATTGGTTGCGTTTGGGTTGAAAATGTGAATTTACAGAGAGATTTACAAAGCCAAAAATACAATTTCCATGGAGTTCTCTCTTGAACTCATTATGATCATCATGCATGTTTTTTTTTTCTTTTCGTTCGTAAATTCATGATCCAAACATAGACTAACGTTGTCATATTATGCAATCCCGTCATGCCGAAAACTTTTGTTCGAAATCACAATCAGTCTCTATTTTTGTTGGTGCCACTTTTCAACTATGAAAGACACACTAGAAGGGTGATTGGGAGAGCAGAATTAATTCCAGGGTGCATAAAAACGAATTTGGTTCCCCTAGAAATTAAGGGGTTTGGTATCTCATTTTCATTTCTATTGCTAATTTAGAATCCGATTCGACTTTTGATGACTCCACGTATATGACAATTGATTTGGTCCATTGAAAATCACATTTCATTGCTAATTAATTTTAGGACCCTAAACGGGCTGAATTAAACAAGTCAAATATTAGACTATTCAAATCCATTCTTTATGTATTTAGCGAACTCGAGTTCGAGCTCGGACTCAATAAAAATTTGACGAGGTGAGCTCGAGCCGAGTTTGCCGAGGTTTGAGTCGAACAAGACCCTGTTCACAAGCTTTAATGAGCCAAAAAAAGTGATGTGTGTGTGTGTATATATATATATATATATATATCTTTTCATACAGCTGCACATAAAATTCTTTATCAAAAATCTTGATAAACCCAATTTCGCCCTTATTCCCCCATAAAGCATTACGTAAATATTCATTCTTCGAGGATGAATATTTTAGTACCCCATTCTTATATTTTGGTCAAGATTTTTGTTTTATTGGGCTGGGCTGGTGGGCTTCGTAACCATAGAAAGGTGGGTTCTTTGTAATAATGGTTTGTGGGTCATGTCATGTTGGCCCTTCTTAGAGAGGCGCAACCTAAAGACTGGAGGGTGTTTGGGAGCCCAACTCTTCTTAGATTTTGGATTGTTAATTCTAAATTTTTGGCTATAATGAGAACTATATATAAAAGTATTTGAATAATATGTGCTGAATAGATTTTGTACAAAGGTTTTGCGAGTGCAAGTATAATCAGAATTCGAAAAGCTCACTCAAAGATGATTTTCGGGATTCTGCATTCTCGATTTCATTTGTTATAATGCATTTTCACGGGATTTCTTCCATAATCTGCTCCCTTTATTGTCCTTTGCACAAATAATTTAGGAAGTCGATCAAAAGATCCATATTCTTTTTCGACATCGGAATTTCACACATGTCGAAATTGCATAGACCTTGAGTCTGCCAATCTTACTTGTACAATGCAAGACCATGTAATTGTTTGGCTCATTAATTTGACTTCAATTCAATTAGGCACCACATAACTTTGCCTCATATTCCAATAATTTGACTTTAGTACAACTGCAATCTTTAATCTCTTCATTACTAGAGTTGACTAGGAAACAGTAAAGTTTGCTACTCTATCTTTTCAACCTCGATCCATGAATAGTATGTCCAAAAAACAAAAAAAAAAAAGAGAGAAATTTCCATGACAAGGAGGTTGTATTATAAAAAAGCAATCATTTTATTTTATGTTTTGTCAAATTAAACCTTTTTTGTTTCGGTCTTTTTTTGGGGTGTCTTTTATGATTGGTGTTGATGAGAGAAACTTAATAAGTAAATATATATATATATATATATATATATATATATATATATATATATATATATATATATATATATATATATATATATATATATATATATATATAGCAAGAATAAGAATAATGAAAAAGTCATTTTTGAGTCTTACTTTTGTATGTTTCTGAATGTTTTTTCTCTTCTGATTCCTCCCGTCAAGAGAAATCACAAAAAGTAAATATTGTGATCAAATTCAAAAAAATATTTATCCGTGGAAATTATTCATTGTCTTAAAAAAATTAATTAATTTAAGAAATTACTCAACGGTAGTGTCAGCTCCACTCACATTATACCGAGCCTCAGTTGCATGTGGTTGTGTCACTCTCTCTAAATGTATCGGTCCTCGCATTAACGTGAGAGAGGATGACACCACCCCACGTGTAATGATTTCATAAAAAAAAAATTCTCAAGGCAAGGCCTCCAACATCATCAAATTTATATAACACTAGGGTTAGTAAAAATTAAGCCAAGATGAAATATTGGTTGGGGATATATGTGTTAAAATCATGATGAATTTAATCATGGCCAGAATCACAAAGAGAGAAAGGTAAACGATTGCTCCTTAACTCATCATCTTACAATTTTAACTTCAGTTTCTTCATAAATTCATGTTCAAATTGCTGATCCGAACACTACCTAAGTTTATAGGCAATCACATCGCGCCAAGAATTTTATACAATCCTTTCTCAGTAGCAGCAACATTCTGATGATCCGACTCACTTTAATGATCCAATCGAACTAGCTACTCGATCAACTTCCAGACTCATGTGGGTTTTAGTATCTCGTATTCAACAACGGGATTGCCAACTTAGTCGAGATGAATTGGTTGCGTTTCAGTTAAAAATGTGAATTTTCGGAGAAATTTACAAAGCCAAAAATACGATTTCCAGTTCTCTTGAACTCATTATCATCATACATGTTTGTTTCTTTTCGTTCATAAATTCATGATCCAAACAATGACAACGTTGTTATAATAAGCGATCCCGTCATGCCGAAAACAATGTTCGGAATCACAATCAGTCTCTATTTTTGTTTGTGCTCCTTTTCAACTATTAAAGTACTTTTCAACTATTAAAGACACTAGAAGGGTGATTGGGAGAGCAGAATTAATTCCAGTGTGCATAAAAACGAATTTGGTTCCACTAGAAATTAAGGGGTTTGGTATCTCATTTTCATTTCTATTCCTAATTTAGAATCTGATTCGACTTATCAAAACTCCACGTATATGACAATTGAGTTGGTCCATTGAAAATCACTTTTCATTACTTAATTAAATTGAGGACCCGAAACGGGCCGAATTACACGAGTCAAATATTAGACTATTCCAATTCATTCGTTAAGTTTTTAGCAAACTCGAGTTTGAGCTCAGACTCAATAAAAACTTGACGAGTCGAGCTCGAGCTGAGTTTGCCAAAGTTTGAGCCGAACTCGAACCTGTTTACAAACCTTAAAAAGCCAAAAAAAAAAAGTGGAATATTTATCTTTTCATACAGATCTAGAGTTGCACATAAAATTCTTTATCATGTACATAGATAAGTTCATATATAAATAAAATGAAAAAACATTGCATAAATAAGTTTAGAGCATTAGTAAGCGTATTTATACGTACAAGGAATCAAGGATAAACAAGTTATATAAGTTAATACATATTCATGTTTATGTATGATATTCTCATGATATACATATACTTCAGGTTCGCGACCTAGATCAAACCGAATATTATTATCTTTAGATCCGACTCATTTATGAAACGAGTCTAAAGTTGAGGCTCAGATTTGATTCATTTATTAGACGAAACAAACTTGAACAAGCTTCTATCGAGTTGAGTCTTGAACAGTTCACAAATAGCTTATTTAATTTGCTGCCCTATTTTTAAGATTCTAAAACCGCTTATATTGACATGTTTTCCAGCAGGCTGCATACCTGAATAGACATCATGATTATTTAATTGCAAGCAAAGACGCAAAAAAAGGCTTTAGATTGTGGCAATTATTTATTTTAATAAAAAGAAAGGTCCACTAAAAGTGAAAAATCTTCGTATTTAATAGGCGGTTACTTACTTTATTTATTTTAAGATTAATCCCCAAGACAAATAAAGACCCATTCACGGCATATTTGCTTTTAGCGCAGAACTTATAAATAACCATGCTCAAATCACTATATTTATGCTAATTTGTTCCAATCATAAAGCATACCAAAAGTTTCATTTTGCTTCTTAAAGAAAAGTGTAAAGCAAAAGTGATGATTGTAGCCTTGTAGGTGACACAAGATTCTTGAAAACAATTATATATTGCAAATGAAAATCTCCAATCTTATGATGCTGTCGATCCTTGTTCGTCCTTTAGTATTTATAACAATTTCAAAGATTATAATTTTTTTTTCTTAAAAAAAAAAATCTCCAATTTTATAAACAATTAATTTATACGATTTCCACGGCAATCGAAACCTCTGCGATCAACCAAATGTCCCCGTTCAGCTAAAGCTCATACTCCCTCCGTCCCTAATTAACTGTCCACGTTACTATTCCGGACATTTTAAAAAATCATTTATATCTTCCAAAGTATAATATTTTTTATATGCAATATGGATCTTGTTTGATAGATCTCGATTGATTCTATTAGACAAAATTTTGAAAATTTTGAAAAATAGTATAAATTAAAAGATATAACTCATTTTAAAAAATTTGGAAAAAGTGAAAGTGGACAGTTAATTAGGGACGGAGGGAGTATTTTTTTAGTATTTATTTTTCGCTTTACGAGACAGGTCATTTTCTCACAATACATCACATTTAATTTGAAAATAAGATGTACTTATTTCCTTTAACGGAGCGAGGCCAATTCTTATTGTGATGCACATATTTAGTTATGTAATCTTTTATAACTTAGGTGTCCAGGCCAACTTACGCGCATTTCGACTAAGTATAGGGACCAATAATCATATTTATTTCATGTAATTGGGCCCGGCCACTAATCATAAAAGCCCAGCAAAATGCCCCTTGTTTCTAGATCACTACTTGAGTTTGAATCAAAAATTGTGCCACGAAGACAACTAAAAAAAGATTCCCCACTTATTAATTGATAGATGCTCCAAGAATAAAATTATCCCCACTTTTTATGTGTCCATTTATTGTTAAGTGCTTTTGAAATTGTGGGGATGCTTTGATAAATCACAATTGTATGATAAGGTTAATGTTCCTTGTCATGTCATGATTTGGAAAATGGGAATTATGGAAATGGACACGGGACACCTAATCTGGCCATTGGAGGGCTGTTTCATTTTGTACACCTAGATGCCTAATAAAGCATTCACGACATCAAGTTCATTGAACATTGGTCAAGACTTATGCTCAAATCCTGTTTGTTTCTAGAACGATGGCGGTCAAAGTTTGACCATTCATTTTGCATCGCATGAGATAATGTCACATTAGAGAATTTTGATTACAAAATTCGAATTGCGTTAGTTGGGGATTTGATGTTTACGCCCATGCGCGTTAGTTGGGGATTTGATGTTTACGCCCTCGCGCATGGTCGCCAAGGCAAAATAAATCAATCTTACAGTAAGACGAACATGTATCCTTCACATAGTTGTAACCCCATGATAGGTTAGCCTAGTGGTCAAAATTGGAAATTTAGGGATTTGCTTCTACCTAGGTTTCCAGTAGGAAACTTCCTAAGTATTACTCTCTCTGTCCCAATTGTTTGTTCCCTTTTTAACTTATACATGTCCCAAATTGACTATTCAATTTCAAAATCAATGGATTAGAGAATGTAAATTTTCAAATCGATGGATCAGATTTGGTTTTCTTAATAAATTGAAAATCCGAGATTGGACAAACCAATTGATACAGATAGAGTATATATCAACTCTTACGGGGTAGTTCAACGGAGGTTTACCTCACCTTTAAATGGGGCACAGCCCACAGCTATACCTTTCGACTTAGTTGAACTACATTAAAGCTGACCCAATTGAACTGACTAATGCTTAGGGTCTCCAATTTTGCAATTGAGAGCCTTCGCTTTCACACATGTGTATTTTTACTCTAAGTTTTGACTTTTCAGAAATCATTTCAATTTTACAGGAAAAAAAAAAAAAAAAAGGTAGGCAAAATGTCTCCTCATGAAAACAAATCTTCTTGTCAATATTAATCATTACATACGATTAATCCCTCTCTTTTTTTTTTTCTTTTCAGATTTCATGTAAAATACTGAAGTTATATATGTTGGAGACTATATCTTGAGTAATAACTTTACATCTTGAAAAGAAAGTAGTATAATTATCAAATACAATACAAAATACATTAGATTTAAATGTTTAACATCAACCCTTCAACTCTTGAAGGCTTCATACTCAGATTTCATTGAAAGATGCTTTCTCATCTATGAGAAGATAATAACATTCCAAAATATCCTTAGTTGAACAAATTAAATATCATCGTCATGGATATGTTTGATGTCCCGTTCCGCTAAGGTTCTTGTTTTATAATTACTACTTATTTTTCGCTTTACGAGACATGTCATTCTCTCCGTCCCAATTTATTTGTCCCTTGCGGAATTCAGTGCATTGTCAAACCCCCAAAAAATATATTTCTACATATTACTATTAATTTTAATTTCTCACACCAAATTAAGGTGAGAAAATTTAAAAAATACGTAAAAATATATATTTTTTGAGTTTGAAATTGCACAAAAATCCGTAGGAACATTTAAATTGGGACGGAGGGAGTACTTATTTTTCTTAGCAAAACAGGGCTAAGCTTATTTAGTTTTTTTCTCATCAAGTCGGTACAAGCTTTAGGTTGGCGAAATTGACGGATTTGTTGTTCCCTCTCTTTATTAGTAATAACTTTGAACAAGATATAAAGCCAACAGACCTAGCTGTTGTGCAATTGGAGAATTCCTACGTACTATACGACTCTCTTTTAGAGAGAGAGAGAGAGAGAGAGAGAGAGAGAGAGAGTATACACTATACGACTCTCTTTTAGAGAGAGAGAGAGAGAGAGAGAGATTAAGATTGCGATGTTTGCCCAACATTTTGTTGTTTCGGGTTCCATCCATGGAAATGAAGGACAGCACAAGAAGACTACGTCTCTCTTAACATTTGCCTTAATTTCCATGACTCATCATCAGAAGATAACAACCAGCAAAAGTAAAAGACACTTTTTTCCAGTTTGTTTTCTCTTTGAAAACGCAAGGCTTCATTATCAATCAAACTTTAACTTATGGCCATGTGGCAGTGTTCATCATACATATGTCTTCGTCCTAATTACTTCATCAGTTCATTATTGCAATCCACGGAAAACAAGCAATCTCATCACTCCGTTTCGGCAATCAATGATGTGTGTGTATATATATATATATATATATATATATATATATATATATATATACAGTCAGGTTCCGGTGAGGGATCCCTTATTTTTTTAAAATGCGGGACTTTCCTTCCCGATTGAATTTCGATGATCCGAGCCGCTCAAAGTGATCAGAACGTGATTTTAAGGGTCCCCGTGAGAAATCAGCAAAAAAAATGACCGGGAAGGGCTTCATCCGAGCAGTTTTCATTGAACGGTTCAAAAAAAAACTGCTCGGATGAAGCCCTTCCCGGTCATTTTTTTTGCTGATTTCTCGCAGGGACCCATAAAATCACATTCTGCACACATTGAACGGTTCGGATTTTCAAAATTTGATCGGAAAATGAAAGTCCCGCATTTTAACAAAGTGAGGGATCCCTCACTTGATAATTTGTGTATATATATATATATATATATATATATATATTATAATCTTTTACTGGTAATAAATATCTCTTGTCGTTAATAATTTGTCTTTAATCTGGATAGTAAAAAGGAAAATTCTAAAATTAGCCCAATGGCTGACAATAGTGAGTGTGTGAATGTGTATTAAAGGTATAAAAAGTACACAGAAATACGTGTTTTCCTTGTCTTTTAGTATGCTTATCGTCAGCTCAGTGGGCTGACAATAGCAAGACCGTAGTAAAAAACACTTTTGGACATTCGAGATTGGTCTCCATAAACTTTATTTACGAAACTTCCGTAATAAGATTTCCTATACATACAATGGCAAAGTCATTATTGAAATTCGGGTGTGGCACTGTTCGATAGGAGTTCGTTTTAAATTTGTTGTTGCTTGTTGTCCGTAAAAGCGTGAGGAGGCCTCTTTATTGTTGTCTTTTCTTCTTTTGTAAGTCTCTTATGGTACTTCATCCTCTATGGTCCGTAATTGGTTTTCCCTCGATGTACTTTTTGTCGAGTTCTAATAAAATTTTGTTGCCTATCAAAAAAAAAGCGTGAGGAGGGTAATTTTATATATATATAACTAATTAAATTTTTTCGCGGGCTTTTTTTCTCCTACATTTTCACCATAAAAGGTAAAAGTAATGTTTGTACAACCACCTTCTCTTCCGAACAAAGGAGTATATTTTAACCAGATGTGACAGTTGAGTTATTCCTACTATTTCATAGTAATAAAAAAAAAACCTAATTGCAATCCAGTACTACTAGCTAGTGGCTATTGTGATAAAAATGCATCGATATCCAGGCAACTTGTGCACATCTCGACTAATTTTGAGGTTCTAAAGTTAATAACTAGGCGAATCCTTCAATGGAAAATTCTCTCTCTACTAGCTAGGTTCCTTTTAGCACATAATTGTTCAAACTTTATAATTTTACTTGAATGAAAGAATTCTATAGTTAACAAAATCATGTACTACCAAGCCATGCTGTCTGTGCTGCTTTGTGGGCCTAAGGTTGGAGCCCGAAGTAGTCGCTTCCTTGGCCTCCACGTATAGCCGGCTTTGTTCATGGTTCACGGTAGTCCAGCCTTGTCCATTTATACATATTTCATGATCAATACAACTTTGCTTTTCGATAAGCGAATAAAAGGTTCTAGTTGATATGCAGATTTAAGTTTGACACCCTTGACAAGTATCGCTGGAAGTGGATGGCTATGTAAGAAGAAAGTCAAATGTGACAAAAATGTCCTTGTCGAGCAACAATGAAGATAAAACGTGCAACTCTGTAAACTCTATAAACTGACAATTCAAATCATGACAATGAAATTTCGATGGTACCCATTGAGATGCACTACATCCCGTTTGGCATTGACGCACTAGAGGAGTACCCCTAGTCCAAAGTCAATATTGTGGGAGATGGCAGAGATTTTCTTGAGGTGCTTCTATTAATTGACGCTTCTTTTTAATTAGATCTATAGGCCTGGTTTGGCTTAATAATTTAGTTTGCGCTTTTTCTTTTTCTTTTTTTGTCTTTATTCATGTTCTTATACACATTTGTTAGGTTCGCTTCAAATTCTTGTGAATCGTTTGTTCATTTCTTGCGTCGAAAAAATAAAAAATAATGATCAAAACTCATTTTCCCTTTTGAATAAAGAAAAAAAAAGCTAAAATGAAAGTTTTTTCTTTCTTTTTGTTAAAACCGATTCTTTTTCGATTCCTATCGTCGAGACAAACCAGTAATATTTTTAGCTTATTTTTCCTTTATTAAAAAAAAATTGATCATAATTTTGTACTTTTGTCAATTCCTCTTGTCGAAAAAAGCCAATAACCCAAAAAAAATTGATGCGAAACTAACCCAACATTTTTGTGTTCAATTTATATATCCACGTGGGTGTGTGTTTTGTGAGTTGCAATTTAGTCGTCGACATTCATTTACACCAATTTCCCACCAACCAATAATGCTTCACAGGACTCCAGCTCTTTATAAACAAGTGGCCGACACGTGGCTACTGGGAGTGGTGGAATTCGAGCCTCGATCCAGTATGGGGGACTATAATATGGGGTTGGTGCACGCCAGAATCTTTTTGTGGGTTGGGATTAGCTTGGTGGAGTTTCGAAGTTTAGTTTTAATTAAGCATATTTATGTACACATTTTCCAGTTGATTAATACTCCCTCCGTTCCAATTTACTTGTCATTTTTGAAAATTCGTGTCACTTTTCAATTAATTATATATTGTAATTTATAATATTGTAAGTGATTTCGAAAACATTGAATTATAAAACAAATCGAGATCTATCAAACAAGATTCATATTGAATATAAAATTCATTACCATTTTAAATATATAACTAATTGATATAAAATTTATTATCATTTTAAAGATATAACTATCGATTATCAACTGCTCTGCACTGCTCTAAACATAGACTCTCATTTGAACACGTTGAATAATGTGATTGGTGTCCTTTTGGACATTTGCTTCTACCAATGTAACTTCCTATTCCTACAATTTCATTACGCTAAACATACATGGTTTGGATTTAGTAAAGTGATTTCCTACTCTTTTATCTCGGTAACTTATTTTCTAATGTATTCTATTCTTATTTAGTTGATTGATGTTAGTGAGTTTTAATGATTTTAATATATTAATTTCAATACAACTTTTAGTTTAAGTTATCTATGCAATTTTGAGTACTTAAAATAGTTTATAGTAATGATATCTCAATTTTAAAAGAACCGTGGTTTAAAACCGAAACCAAACCGCCTTTGAATGGTTTGGATTGGTTTGGTTTTATGAATTTTATGGATTGGTTTGGTTCTCTAAATTCATAATCCATAAGTAGTGGTTTGGTTATTGGATTACTATAAAACCAGACCAATCCGATCCATGCTCACCCCTACTAGAAACTTACTCAATTCTTTGTTATAATCCCGATATTTGAACAAGTTTATGCGCACATTGATTAAGTTATGGTGACTCAATCTCACCGTTCATCATCGGAGAGACCGATTAAAATTAGGGAAAACTCTGGACTGAACTTATAAAAGTAAAAACACCATCCACTATCTACAAAATCCCATCAACACGCCTTTAAATAACAACTCCGGACGCACTTATGTCTACACAAGTCCACATACATCGAACGGCTCCGAACGCATTTGTAGCTTTGTGATTTTATAGTCTTTTTGCAAATTACTAAAAGCTTTTACTCGTTTAGAGACGAGAATTATTTATCCTATCAACGCGTTCCATTTTGTGTGGCTAAAATTTTAGTTCCCATTGCGGTCCAATTAAGTGATTTGTTGCTTAATTGGTCTAATTTAAAAATTAAAAAGTTTTAGAGGCGCACAAACATGACGTGAGATTCGGGTCACTAGGCATCATCATAACATAAAATGCAAAGGGGTCCAGTTTTTTTTCCCTCCTGTAAAATTGATAAAGATTGAGGCCTAGTACACTCCAGGACACTCGGTCCGAGAAAGAAAATAGAGTCTCGAACATTTTCATGGACCGAGTGTCCTGGAGCGATTACATCACAATATCCTAGGGTACAAAATCCGCTTCTAATCACCACCTAATTTATTGAACTAAAACGCAAGGAGTTTAATTTCCGACAATGAGAAAAATTAAGAGTCTACAATCGCAATGTTATGGTGTCTAATCCTGGCTATAAGGTGAAACACTGAGAGTTTCTACCACTAAAGTACGAATACTTTCAGAAAACGTCGTATCAAATATGCCGATGTTTCTTGAATATTCCAACATACATATCTGATATTTGTCACACATATCCGACACGTGAAATTGATTTTCTTGGAATTTAAGAATAAGTTGACATTGTATATGTTTACCAAAGAAAAATATTGGGGAGGACTGGATGGATAAAAGAATAGTACTTTTTGAATAGTTAAAAGCTTAGTCTAGTAATATTTGAGTTACTTTTTGCTAAGAGAACAAATCAAAAGATTAGGCAATATCCCACTCTTTCATATTTTGTTGAATTGACGTACGAATCCTTCTTATGTCACATATGCATGTGTATATCCATACTAAAAAATCTGTTAAACTGATTCTATTATTCTTAAATTAGTTCCTCAACATATGTGTAACATATTATATTTTAGAAATTATGAGAAAACAATCTTTACAAACGTCTCGTCGCCAAGGATGGGACTAGGGGGTCTAGTGGCGGCGACCGCCACGACAAGAATTTTAGAAAATGCAATTATTATATGTAAAAAAAAATTATGCCCAACTTATATAGTCTCACCACTACTAGATTTTTTTAGTATACATTTCGTTACTGCTAGGGTAAAATCCTGGTTCCATCCTTGCTCGTCGCATCCGTATCTTGTTTCTTTAGATTTAATTTTCGAGTTGTTGTATCGTCGCATATCTATATCTTGTCATGTCTTTATTCATGCTTCATAAGGTTTTACGTACATTCCTCCTAAAAATGTAGAAAGCCTGAGAATTTATGCAAAAGGGCATTGTGTCAATTACGCAAGAATGTTTTGGTTATTTAAATAAACCTGACAACCAAACACCTCGAAGGATAATCTTACAACTAGAAATAACTTAAAAAACAAAAAAGATCTGAGTTAATACTACGTACAAAAGACTTCTATGGTTTACACAAAGCATTTTTTTTTATCAGTAATTTTTTTTTATTTTATAAATCTATGAATTGAAAGGTATTACAAAGATTTAACGGATCAATGACACAAAGCATTGTTACGGATACATATGGCATGTACATGTACATACCATGCACATATGGGTTTTGTGGTACCCACCCAGGGTTACAAAGATTATTTGAACCACCCATTATTTTTAAAATATTTTTTTGTGGAGTCCTGTAAAAAATCAGCTCAATCCGATATCGGTAAGGATTTTTTCAGAATTCATAGGGGCAAAACTAAGGAGTTAAGTAGTTTCGCTCATACAAATACAGTAAAAATCCTTATGATATTTGATTGACCTGATTTTTAAAGGGCTCTATAAAAAAAATATTTTAAAAATAATGGCCAGTTTGAATCATCTTTGTGGGATTCAAGATAGGCCTCACATAACTCATATGTGCATATATGATATGTATATGCTCATATGTCCCCATAGTTTTTCCTAAAAAAATAATAAGATTAAAGCAAATATCGATCTCATTCTTTCATAATTCGTGGAATTGGCGTATCATTACTGCGTCACAGGCGTGTATACATATCTCACAGATTGACTAGTGAATATATACATGTAACATAATATATTTTGAAAATTACAAGACAACTCTCTTTACAAACGTATCGTCGCATCCATATCATACGTAGATTTTTACACATAATAAGATATTTTAAAAATAACAAGACAATGCCCTTTACAAACGTAGCGTCGCATCCGTATCTTACTTCTTTAGATTTTTACGTGATGACATATCTGTATCTTGTCGTATCTCTATACATGCTTTATATATAAGTATTTTCACACGTACCTCCTCAAAAAGCAAAAAGTCCATGAGAAAGAAAAAAGTGACAATTTATTATTCATGCAAATATGCAATGGGACAATATATCACTTACGCAACAAATTGCAGCGATTAAACTAAAACACCTCGAAAAATAATCATGAACACATAATTAATTAAGTATTATCCTACTTTTTCATAATTTGTTGAATTCTCGAATCCTTTTTATGACACATATGTGTATCCATATCTATTCCTATTGAACCTATTCTATTATCCTAAATTAGTTCATCACTATTGGTGAACTTGTCTAACGTATATACCAATTAACAGTTAAAATTTACAAAGACAGCACTCTTTACAAATTAACGCGTCGTCGCATCCATATTTTACTTCTTTAGATTTTTGTTGGATCGCTTTCCACTATCTCTCCTAAAATCGATTGATTTAGTAGGAATGATTTTAATTAAGTCTTTATGACATTGGACATAGCACTTTTATGGCATTTGACATAACACCCGCAAATTTGTTTTTAGAGTGGTCGCATAGAGTGGCATTGTATAACCAAATCTACGGGAGCATTCCGGGCCCAACATTTTTACATATTGGCATGCATATCTCTATCTTTGTTTTTTTAATCGGACAAAGTCAATATTGTTGGAATAATTAGATTATCTTGGAAGAGAAGTTAAACTCCTTACTAGTTGCCTATGATCTCCGGGCACCCATGTGCACACCTGATGTCATTAGACAAAAGGCTTCTTGGTAGTTGGCATAATTGTATCTTGACGTATCTTCGTCCATGCTTCATAAGGTTTTGCACACTTACCTCCTTAGAAAATAGAAAGCACTGGAGAAAAGAAAAAAAAATTACAAGACAACACTTTTACCATACGTATCGCCGCCTCCCTATCTTACTTCTGATGTAGTTGGGTCAAAGGCTTCTTGGCAGTTGGCATTCAGCTATTTAATGGATTAGACGAATTTCTCACCAATAAGACGGATTTAGACGGTAGAGGATAATTCTTGTTGCTCTTTGTTTATTACAGTATTTTTTAAAAATTGGTGATTTTTTAGGAAGAATATCATACTGAAGATTTTTTTTAGTTTTGTAATCAACGAAAGTCAGTACGGTTATACTAGTTGGATTAGTACCCGTAGAAGAATAGTTAAAATCGTGACCTACTTTCTCATGCCACCTAAGTACATTCCTGATATTATTGGACCAAAGGCCTCTAAAATTAGATTTAAGATTGGATAAAACTCACTTTCATTATCATATTAGGGCACACAACTTAGGCCATCAGTGGTATAATCAAAAGCCAATTGTTTTTAAAGTTAACAATATTGGTTTAGAAGATAGCTCACAATGGTATAATAAAACTTAACATCCTTAGAAATAATCAAATTTTGGGCTTTGGATAACCAAAAGTAACAAATTTTTTCAATAATCAAAATTTGTAGACCCCACATCACATAAGTTAACTAGTTCCAAAATTTGTATACACGCTTGTTTCAACGGGTATTTTCTTATTCTCATCTTCACATACTCTATATCTTATTCACTTCACCCACAAACTATTTGTCTTTCTTTCCCTAAAAAAGTGAAGCTCGTATCTCTCGATCATCTACAATTCAATCTATCGTCGCCGGATTAAGGTATTTCACTCTTCTCTCCCATTTCTATTTTTCCTCCAAAAAAATAATTTATAATAGGAGGGAAGAAAGTCATTGATTTTTCCCCAAAATTAAGAGAGGGAATGGATATATTTTTACCCAAAATAAACGTAAATGGAGGGAAACAGAGGAGGAGAGAGAGAATAAAATTATAATGGACCCTTATTTTGGTTATGGATTAAAAGTGACCATTGTGACGCTCAACATTGTTAAGCTTAGCAACCTCTTAAGTGAATAATCAAAAGCCAATATGTCAGTTTTTGATTATCTTTTTTGATTATACCACTGTGGATGGCCTTATAATGTAATCTTAGAGGATAAGTTAAACTTATGGATAGGTCAAAAATTATCCAATCCTTGTAATAGAACTGTATTTGGGCGAGAGAAACTTATTCACGGCAGAGTCGTGAACAAGTTATTTACAGTTCCGCGCAGTTTCAGCCGTCCGTTTCGGCAATTAATAATTTGAGTTTTAAAAAAACTATTCTAACAAATAGTTTTTTTTTTAAATATAGACCATCCAAAACATTTTTGGATGCATTCGATTGAGCACCATAAACTTTATTTACTCCGTAAAGAAGTTTTTCTCTATTTTGGGCACCCATTTTGGACATTCTTTCGACAGTGAACAAAACTCCATCTTTTTGGGGTGAGTTGAAGGGCAATTTTGGAATTTGGATTGTCATATTTCGACGTGGGCGCCTAAAGTTACAGACAAGGATCACATCAAATCATCAATGGTCAATATTTTGAACTTTCCCATGTATCGTTGTTTCATTTTGTTTTTCGTTGTTAACCTGTTGTCTTTGTTTGATCTTCATAAAAATGGTTTAGATCACTTCAAAATCAATGTTTAATTCTATACAAGAAAGGAATGTGTTACATAGACGGATTCAATAACAACTGTGTCTTAAAGTCATTCGGCACGTGTATATTCGGACCCGACAAAAATCGCATGCATTGGTTGATTTCAAAGGCCGCATCTTTATTCGGACCCATGTCTGAAAATCTGTCCCTTGAAGTCTCCTCTAACAAAAGAAAAAGGGCTTAATCGTATATCAGGGGCGTTCACACTATCTTCATCACTTTGAAAAAAATGAACGGTCGTCGTCGAATAGAGTGACCATTTCTTTCCAAATACAAGCAAATACTAATTGTGCTTCTGTTGACGTTTCCATCAAAGCGATTTTTCCTATCTACAAAATCCACTCTTACCGAACAAACGGCTCGAGATTATTGAATTGAATGCCCGCATTAAAAACTAGTCCTGTGAGGTTTTTCTCTTGTTCAAAAAGGTAGAAGAAGCGGCGACCGGCTCTAAATAAAAAAAGAGAGATCGACAACGCGGCCGATCGATCCATCGAAAGAGACACACAGACCCGCGGGCGTCGTCGCTGTGATGATTACTTTCATGGTGATAGGCAAGAAAGTCCGAAGCCGACCCTATCACTTTTGCCTAAAAAGATACTCTTACCATTATATATAGTAGCAAAAAACAAAAAGTTTGACAGGAGGATTATATTGATAATCTTATCTTAAGCGGGACCTAATCAAATCATGTTTTAGTTGGTGATTTCTCTCTTATCCGTGACAGTTGTTTCTTAACCTATTATTAGAGCATCTCTACCGATTGGACAATTCTCTTTGGACTTGTCAAATTTTGGAAACAGAAGAGGAAAACCACCGCTTCACGTTTCCGGCAGTGATAAATTTGTAGATTTTTATTTGTGGTTTAGAAATTGTTAGATATTTTCGATAGTAAATAAATTGTGGAGAAATGTTAAGTTGTTTCCGGTAGTGAATAAGTTGTTGATGGGTTTATGAGTGGAGTTTCTGTAGCAAAACAAGTTTTTGTTGACAACTTTTTTGTTAGTGAAAAAAATATGGTAAAATACTGAAACTTTTTTGTTAGTGGATACGAGATGGTAAAATGCGTTAAATTTTTAGTGTTTTTTATTAGTGAAAACGGGGCCTTAATTTTGCGAACTTCTTGACATATTTTGGAAACATCATTGCTCTACCAAAACATCTTTTGAGTGAATATGGGCCGTTGGTTTTCATTTCCGGAGTACTTTTCTAAATAAGTTATTTGGGTACGTAGCATTGCTATAGAATATGTAATTTTAATGAGATTAATAGCACATACCATGTGACCCTATAGCCAATGCTCTACAAGGGTGTAAGGCGCCTTGGTGTGTCCAATCGAAATGTCGTCTCTGTGATATGAACCGTTACGTCAAAAATTAATTTAATCGGACATAGATATCTACATGCATGATTCAAAGAGATTTCTCACAATACGTGTTTAGAATTATGCTAACCATCCATTTTTGTGTGCCTAATATTGGCTGACCAACAGGCTAATGGTATCCGAGCAATTCAATTTCTTTATTGAAAAGATCTATCGAGCGTGCTCTACAAATTGAACAATTCAGATCTCAATAACAAAATTTTAATTGGAAGCAACGAAGCGCCCTACAATCCCGTAGTGCATTGGCGCACTACGGGATTCCTTTGCCCACGCAGCCTCCATGGTTACTATTATTTATCACACTTGCTTTGATGGCATCTCAATCATACACATAAGCCAGGAGATCGTCATCCCTGGATGTTAAAATCGAGATCGTTTGAATCAACAGCCAGAGATGGCCTTGTAAAAAAAATACTATTTATTAATGCATGTTTAATTTGGACCGCAAGAATTTTTTTTGATTAAAGATAGACTCTTTTGGACTTTGATTATTATTAGTGAGATGTTTAGGATTGGACGTATTAGACGTGAATGACGCTTTCGTGTCTCTAGCTAACAGCCCCTTCGAATGATGAAGAAGGATGAGATAAGAAATGAGAGCTTTTTTTCACCAAATTTTACCGTTTTTTTGTGAGATTGGATGAGAAAGGGAGAGGCCAGGAGGACTAATCAAAGTTTTTTTTTATTGCACTTTTATCTCCATTTCTTATCAAAATGTTCGATTCAAATGAGCGATTTCACAAGAAACCATAATCGTTTTCTTTTTTTTCTCATGAAACCCTTTCATTCAATGGAGACACGATACCTAACTACCTCATAGACTAATCTATGATTGACGTGTCCAAGCTATCTTAATATCTATTCTCTCATTTTGTTTTCTATCAATGCTATCCATACTATCCTACGAAGGTTTTCACTCCTATTCTATCTCGCAATGCATTACCATACATCCATCTCAACATTTTCATTTCAGTTACACCCACCTCGAGTCGAAATCCTGACTCCGCCGCTGCTTATACTTATGTGACGCAAAACTCTACATATGATATATACAGGTAATTGCACCCACTACATATTATCTGTACAAATCTTTTTGTCATTTAATTATGGCACTATAGAAACGAATATTTACAGTAGACTTGTACATATTCCCGTTCCGAATGCTCTACTATCAAAACAAATCTATGGATGTCATTAAAAAATAACTTACTATAAAATAAGAATTTGGACACTGGCGGAGTCAGAATTCCGATTCGAGAGGCCGAATGAAGTGAATTTTTATTTTATAGAAAAAATATACTTGATATCTTAAATTTTTGATGTTCTAGGATTATACATTATATATTTCGATGATTTCGGCCTACCATTTTCCTGATAACTATAACACAAATGTATGTTCTTGTTTATGGGGAAATCCACAAAATATCGTGAGCTGATTTAAAATTATTTGAAGTTAACACAAATAAAATCATAGATTAAAGGATAATATTAAAGTAAAAATTTAAAGTACCTTTACCAAAAAAAAGAGAGTACAAATTTAAAAAATTAGACTTACACCTCAAAAAAATAGTTTGTAAAAAAATAGGTGGGGCTAGGGCCCCGCTGGTCCCACTACAACTCGGCCGTTGAATTTTCCGATCATCTCCATACCATCAAATAGACTAGACGGTCGGTATGTTTAAGGACTTTCGTGAATCATTGTCGGACTTTAGTTTGATGATTGAAATCATTTAAATTTTTCTTAAAGTCCGTTGAAAATATTAATCACGCCAAAAATTGTGTGGATGAGAATCACGTTGTGACTTTCCACTCCTATGTACTAGGCTTCCACGGGAAAAATGATTGGTGGTGAAAAACAATGCTATGTTCTTTGAACCAAATAATAAAAAGTTACCGGTCATGAGTGAGTACTGAATTCACTGTGTAGCTGTAAACAGATAATTGTTAATACGTTTTATATTTGACGATGTGACTAATATAATTGATTTGAAAGAAACAAATGTTTATGCTGTGGGTTTATATAATTTAATCTCTTTATATATAAGTAGCTATAAACAGTTTAGTTGTGTGATGTGGATTAGTAATTAATTACTTGTATTAAACAGGATGGAGTTCAATGTTGATGATCACATAGTAAAAAAAATTTATTGATCGCCTTTGATCACGTAGTAATTTATTACCGAGTAGTATTGTTTTTTTTTTTTTTTTTGGATAAGCTAATTTTTTTCTGGATAAGCTTATTAGTATTGGTTTGTTGTATTGCGGTGCAATCTTGCACCAAGCTGATGTGGCGATTTGGCTTCAGGAGCAAATAATAATTTCTCTATAGCATGATGGTTAGGGACGTCTCTAACATTATACTGAATTATTTAAATGAAATATTCATTTTCAGTTTGTAAATATTTATATATAAATATGGATGTATATATCAAAGAAACATATGCTCCCTCTCTCCTCAAACGACAGTCTCGTGTGAAAAGATGTGTAATTTTCTGATAAAAAAATAAAGTGCTTACGTATATGATTTTTCAAGTTTCGTCACACCAAATCAAAGGTCTCGATTAATTCTTTAATTTAGCGCGAAAAAATTCAAAAATGATGAGTATTCTATTTTTCTATTTGAAAATTACACTTTTTTTTTTTTTTTTTGCAAGGGACTATCATTTTGGGAAGAAGGGAGTATCTATTAGCATGTGAGGACTAGGCAATCGGTACTAGGTCACAATACCCAAAAGTTCTCTTGCAAGTTGATATTTATCCGCCAACAAAACCGCACGCGTACTATCTTAATTATATTGGGGCATTCTTTTAGAATTAATTATTAAGGCAAAAGATGAATAAATGTTCTTGGATCACTTATATTGACAAGAATACGATTAACATAATGTTAATAATGACATTGTTTTTTCAACTTTTTAAAAAATACTAGTCTCGTCGTTAGTTATACTGAAGTTTAATATACTTGTATGAATTGCAGTCTTATTTTCTATGTTAAATTCGTTGTTGACTTATAATTCTGGAGCCGCTTGGGGTAATGGTTACATTAAAATTTATTTTTTCCTGGGTGGGTATAACGTCTTTTTTTTTTTTTTTTTAACTGCCGATGAACCTCAATAATTTTGAAATATTTCAAAAAAAAATGCCATAAAAATAAAGCTTTTCAAAACTTAATGCTTTGTTTGGATGGGTTTTTGAGATTTTTTGAGTTTGGTTTTTGGGGTAATGAGTGGAGAGAGAAATTAGGGGAATGATTGGGGATAGTGGTAACAAGTGGAGAAAGATAGAGAGAGATATGAGAATAATAATTGGAGATAGAAGTAATGAGTGGAGAGAGAAATGAGAGTAATAATTGAAAGTATGAGTAATTAGTATTTTTGAAGTTGGAATTTTTTTTTTTTCCAAATTAGAATCCAAACAAGGCATTAAGTCAGCTCCCAAATGCAAACCACCAAGGATTTGTTTGAGGCACCCACCACCACCATATCCTTTTCCCCTCTCGTCAACCCCACTACCTCCTTTTCAATTTGGGTTATACCATTAAAATTTGCAAATTTTGCTTATTAATGTATCCTTCGAGGTCCATTTAGGGTTCATCTAGGCAATATTTTTTTAACACAAAAGGGTAAGAGAGTAATTCAATTTATCTCGATCATTCGAGAATGTAGCATTAAATAAAACTTGATTAGTACGATATTTACTTATGCCGGTAAACCTAATTTTTTTGATGTGAAATGATTCACTCAAACTCGACGCGATTTTCAATTGATGAGTCCATTAGGATGAACCAAATATGGTCCGATTACATTATGGGCACGATTGACTTATTGAGATTATCAAAAATGAACTCAAAATGGGTTCCCACACAGTGTGAACGTGATTGTTCAGTTTAACTTCACAAATATGTACACACGTGTTATTGACGGTTTACCGATTCACGGTTCACCCCTTCAAATAGTCAACCACAGCCATAGGGCGGAGGAGTTTTTCAGTGCCGGGTGGGTACCACGTGGTGCCGCTCGGCGCATCCAGATCATCTAAAAGTGTTTTGAATGATCCGGATTAATTAAAAACAATCTCTTAATAGTAATAGTCTATTCCGTTAAGAGATCCAAAATACTTTTTGGACGACCTGAATGTACCGAGCGGATACCACGTCAATTGTACCCACCCGGCACTCAAAAATTTCTCCATAGGGCGAACCATCAAAGTCCTTAGTTGGTCGAATGGGACACCCACTACAACCATGGGCGACTCTAACTAGGGGTGAGCAAAATAACCATGAAACCGTGAATCCAATCCAAACCAATCCAAACCGAATAGTTTGGTTTAGTTTTTTAATGATGTGGTTAGGTCTCGGTTTAAAAAAAATAAAAACCGTGTTAAATGGTTTGGTTTATGGATTTACGTTAATGGTTCTGGTTCCAAACCAATCCGAACCATGTGATATACACACACACATATAGTATATAATCTGTTTAGATATACTTAATAAACTTAATTTCCTTATCTAATACTCTATTCCACCACCCTATTCTTTTCTTTCACTTTCAATATTAATTTCCTAAACTTCCTATTCCTACAATTTCATTACGCTAAACATACATGGTTTGGACTTAGTAAAGTGATTTCCTACTCTTTTATCTCGGTAACTTACTTTCTAATGTATTCTATTCTTATTTAGTTGATTGATGTCAGTGAGTTTTGATGATTTTAATATATTAATTTCAATATAACTTTTAGTTTAAGTTATCTATGCAATTTTAAGTACTTAAAATAGTTTATAGTAATGATATCTCAATTTTAAATGAACCGTGGTTTAAAACCGAAACCAAATCGCCTTTGAATGGTTTGGATTGGTTTGGTTTTATGAATTTTATGGATTGGTTTGGTTCTTTAAATTCATAATCCGTAAGTAGTGGTTTGGTTATTGGATTACTACAAAACCAGACCAATCCGATCCATGCTCACCCCTAACTCTAACGGTATCGCTGAAAAGGGTTCGATGGAGTGAGTTCTCACAACTGTTTCAAAGTAAGAAACTTATATAGATTACTCTCTCCGTCCTCATTTAAAAGTCTTTCGTTTTATTTTAATCAAATAAAAATGAGTTATATTTTTAAATCAATTATAAATTTTATATGCAATATGGATCTTGACAGAGCTTAATTAGTTTTATTAGACAATATTTTTAAAATCACATAAAACATTATATATTACGATACATAAGCAATTGGAAAGTGGGATGAATCCCAAAAAGAATTGTTAAATGGGGACAGAGGGAGTATAATTCATAGATGTGCTTTAAGAAGTAATTCTCGGCCTATGCTTAATTTAAATTAACCAAATAAGCGATTATTTGGTTGCTTTGATTAAGGTAATGTTAATTGCAAGATTTCATGCGTTGTACATGTTTTCTTTTTCTTTTTCTTTTTCTTTTTTGACAAAGTGAGAAAATTATATTAATAACAGCCTATCAGCATCTACTTAACGGAGTGCATTACAAATATTTTGATCAAAATCAAATTAATCATCTAAAAATTATTTTGTTAAACAATAGTAGTAACATTATATGAATGTCCTCAATATGAGAGATTTAATTGAAGTTTTCCCAAGTAATTACTTGCTCGGAGAGTGCGCTTTGATCTATTCATAAAAACGTAAATACATAAAACCGCTACTCAAATATCACTCATGACTTTATTTTCCATAGTAATATTTACCTTGCTAGTAAACACACAAAACTATATGAATGTCGCGCTTCACTACATTTTCGAGTGTGCATTACCCTATTTTTAGTATGTACTTATTTAACGACTGGGAAAACTTATTTGATGCTTTTAGGCGGCGTTACATGGTGTTCCAATACACTCAACTCTTATAGAATCACGTGGGACCCGAAGCTAATTTTGAAGGTATCCCAAATGAGATATATGTGATTGTGAAATGTGTTGGGTAACATGTGCAATTTTGTTCACCCTCTACATTACCCTCCTTCCTATTAGTTGAAATTGTATGGATCCCACCACAAAATGATGTCATGCTTACCATGCAATATACTTTTCGGTAAGTATGACGTCAACTTTGTGGCAGGAACCATTTACTTTGTGATGAAATCCATATCATTTCAATTAATATGATGAAGAATAATGTCTACCTTCTTAAATAGAAAATGAACAAAACTCAACTCGTGGGTAACCATGTGACGCTGCGAGCGGGCAACTGCATAGTTCGTCCGGAATTGGTCCACCTCCCCCCTCCTCTTTTTATATTAGAAAAAAAAATAGTAATTAACCCTATTACAGGAAAAAGATATAATCATTTAATACTCCTATATGGGAATTTTTCTTCACGCATATAGTATATGTATCAACTCTATGATTATGCTTAATTAGAAAGAGAGGCGAAGAACCTCCTCTAGTTTTTGCCTCAGAGCCCCCACGCACCAAAGCCTGCTTGGTTTGCAGAGAGATCCCACCTGAGAGAGAGAGAGAGAGAGAGAGAGAGAGAGAGAGAGAGAGAACTGGGATATTTTTACATAATTCCGATCAAGTCCTCCTTATTCTTATCCATTCCTGTAAGTTCCCTGTATAATTACTCCATTTCTTCTGTCTGTTTCCTCTGCTCGGAAACTAAACAGATCTAATCTAATTAGTTCTAGTTTTATTACTTAACTCAAGATTAATCTCGTTTTAGAAAAAAAATCGAGTCTTGATTCATTTTATTCAGGAATTTTGGGAAAGTTTAGAGATCTGGTGTTGAAACTTTGACATTTGGTGATTTCATCACACTCATGAATCAAAACCCTTTTTTGTGGTGTTTCAAAATCTGGGTTAGTCAATTGTAGCTGATTTTTTGATTTTTTTAAATTTCGTTTTGACTGCTTTAAATCGGATTCTTGTTGAAAGATTGAATTTTTCGAAACACCCATTTGATCAAAATCATTATTATTTGGGTTCAGATTAGTAACCGTTTCAGATTAGCCTTAATTATCTTGGTTTGCATTAATTTTTGTGTTTTTGCTTTTATTGACCGAAAATTTGGTGATGTGCAATCTAGGGTTTCCTATTCCCTTATGTGCTATTTATGGAAAGATCAATTTCTTTCCCCTTTTGGGTTTTTGTGGGATCCATTTTTTTCAGCTGTGGATTTTTGCTTCATACGATGAAGATTCGATAGAAAAGAAATTGGAGGTTTTCGATTCCCTTCTGTGGTATTATGTAACCGCCAATTTGTATGCTGTATCTGATGTTGGTTGTTTCTGTACTGATAATCTATTTTGGAATTTGGGATTTAGGGCTTTCCCTTTTCAGCTGCGGATTTCAGTCTGGTAAGGAAGAAAGGTGGTTTTGGGTCAATCTTTTCACTTTCTCGATGACCGAGACGTGTTGCAAGATCGGTTCTGCTTAGTTTCAGGAGTTTATCCGGTGCTTGTAAACGTGAAACCTGCCGGGATTGCAAAAATCGCAGACTAACTGACCCTCACAAACCAAAGGAATGAAGAAGTAGGTGTGAGGAAATTGTCTGGAACCAATCAGACGTTTGTAAGAGAGACGATTGCAACTCTAATTTCATGTGTGGCTTTGGTTCTATGTCCTTTGTACACCAAAGCAGTAACCGGCGGCGAGCTGTGGATAATTCGGATTCCGATTCCCTTATCCATGGAATTGGTAGAGACAACTCGATTAGCTGCCTCATTCGGTGTTCTAGAGCTGATTATCGTACCATTGCATCTCTTAACCGGAGCTTCCGCTCTCTTATTCAAAGCGGTGAGCTCTACAAGCTTAGGCGGAAAGCGGGCATAATTGAGCACTGGGTATATATCTCGTGCCACCTGCTAGAATGGGAAGCTTTTGATCCCAATCGCCGGCGTTGGATGCCGTTGCCAAAGATGCATTCTAATGAATGTTTCTTTTTTTCAGATAAGGAGTCATTAGCGGTTGGAACCGAGCTTCTTGTATTTGGAAAGGAGGTGATGTCCAATGTTATATACAGATATAGTCTGCTGACAAACAAGTGGTCGTCGGGTATGAGGATGAATGCCCCAAGGTGTTTGTTTGGGTCTGCTAGCCTTGGGGAGATTGCTATTATAGCTGGTGGTTGTGATTCTAAGGGTAATGCTCTAAGCTCTGCTGAACTTTATAATTCGGAGACTGGAAATTGGCAGAGACTCCAAAACATGCTCAAGCCGCGGAAGATGTGTTCAGGGGTATTTATGGATGGGAAGTTTTATGTGATTGGGGGAGTTGGGGGAAGCGATTCAAAGCTTCTTACTTGTGGAGAAGAGTATAATTTGGCAACGGAAATTTGGACTGAAATCCCTAATATGTCCCCCTCGAGGAGCAGTGGTACTGATACCCCTGCTACGGCTGAGGCCCCACCTCTTGTTGCTGTTGTTGATAATGTATTGTATGCAGCTGATTATGCAACTATGGAGGTTAGAAAATATGATAAGGAGAGGAGAGAGTGGCATTCGGTGGGGAGATTGCCAGAAAGGGCAGCATCCATGAACGGTTGGGGATTAGCATTTAGAGCTTGTGGACACCGCCTTATTTGTATCGGTGGACCTAGGGCATCAGGTGAAGGATTTATAGAAGTCAATTCATGGGTTCCAAGTAAAGGCCCTCCTGAGTGGATTTTGCTAGACCGAAAGCAATCCGCTAGCTTTGTGTATAATTGTGCTGTGATGGGTTGCTGAAGATTTTTGTTTTGGATGCACTCGCTCGTGCAACACTGCAACGGTGCTTTTTGGCTGAAATTGGATCCAGAAGATTGCTTTCCCTGTCAGCATAGGATTATTGATAATGGGTAATAAATCCCAACTTTTTGTTTCCCATTTTTGTTTCTTCTTCTTCTTTCTCTTTTTTTTTTTTTTTTTTTTTGATTGGGGAAGGATGGATAGAATACCAGATTTTTACTCGAGGTTCAAAAAAATGTTTTATTGGAAGAAGGTTTTGAGTATCATTTTTTCGGAAAATTTTATTTCTGTTTTATTCTTCATTGGATTTCTCTCGTGTTCATGACATGAGAACTTGAACAGTGGAAAACAGGACAGGGATAGGTTTAATAAATTCAAAGTTCTAACTTCTAATGCAATTATAGAATTCTCTTTGTATGTTTGAAGACTTTCTTAGCAGCTTATGATTGTTTGCATGGATTTCACTATCCTCAATCTTCTCGGTGTTCTCTCGATGCGATAAAATAAGCTTGCTGAGGTGGTGGTACTGTAAAATTACTTGTGTACTGAGCACATCTCTTGCTTCTATTCATGGGCTGTATGTAGCTTTTCTGTTTCAATTTCATGTGTATCAATAAAAACTTGACCTTCTTTATACTTGTATTTGTTGGTGAAATAGATCTCGGTTGTCATATTTCTACATCTATCATTGAATAGGGTAACTACTGACTATAGATTTTTTCCCCCTAAACTTTTTCTGCTCCGGTCATTTCTCCTTTTCTGTACCGTTTGTATCCTTCTTCCCATGGTTTTGCTAGTCTGCCAATGGTACAGAGCAAGTAATGGGCATCCGAATAGCAAATGTAAGTCATGGAAACTGGAAAGTTAGTTGTATCCTTGGTTATGGAAAGTAGGCATATTTGTGGAGCTTATGTGGTTTCGTAATTCTGTCGTCCTTCTCAATTCTACGAGTTAGTATTTTAGAATGGTTCATCTCAGGTTGCACTTCATAGCAGGACTGATTGTCATTATTGGAAACAGAAGACAATAACAAGTTAAAATGTCTGAATGCTTTTATTTGAGCACTGCAAACATGACATGACATGACATGGATTAGGAGAACAAGTAGGGAGAGTTGAATAGGTTACTTGTAGGTTGGAAAAAAGAAAAGGAAATGTAGGTGGATGAAGAGATGCATGTGGTGTTAATCATTCTTTTCGCGTTCTCTATTACATGGGAGAAGTTTGTCGTTTTCACCCTCTCCCTTAACTATCTTATTCTCGGGGTTAAGGAACTCCAGGAATATGTGAGGCGATTTGAAGGAGAGAATGGAGGTTGGCCTGTTGGGTGGTAGCAACTGACGAAGAGAACTTGATGTAGCAGGTGGAGTGTGACGAGAAAGGGGAAGAAAGGTAGCACAGAAGGGCTACAGTCCTAACACAAGGCCATAGCTCATACCGTATACCCTATACGTCTTATGCGTCGAATTCATCTCATTTCTATCTCAAGGATAGAAGGACACTCCCAAATTCTCAAAAAATTTAGTAATATTTCTTCCATTTTACATTGGGTTAGAAAAGTACCATAGGTCATTTTATGCAGATTATAGTGGCTCTAGGCCTTGTTCATGGTACTCGAGTTGCACAATATGTTTGCCAGGTAAATGTCCCAACTAAACGTGTTGGACATGGTCGGATTCCCATCCCCTTGTTCGAGTGTTGTGTGTCCGACACGGGTACTGACCACATTTAAAAAGATTGATGTAACGGAGATAGGTACTATTATTGCTGTTTTTGTTCTTGCTGCTATTTCTATTTGCATTCTAGTGGGAGTGGGGCTGCCTGTGTTAATGCACTGAATTGGAGCAGCAAACAGTTTCACATTTTTTAAGCAAATGCAATAAAGGGATTCCATTTACTCTTTCAAAACAACAAAGACTTTGCTAATTTTTACAGAAAGATAGGTAGTCAATCATGTGTAAACTACAGTGCAGAAGCTATACCCGAAAAACGATACCTAAGGAATTCTCTTGTTGGAGATTTCGGTATCTTGTTGGAACAGTAATTATAGGCTCAATTTGTCGTTGAACAAGGAAGTTTCTTTATGCTTCTGGTTTAGCTATTGACTTAGATCTGTGGTTATTACTCCAGAGTGAAGGAAAATATTAGAGATTATACCCTTCTCTTCTTACGAATCCTCTAGCCTTGATTGATATGTATATCGTACTCGTGTACTTTGCCTTGGTTAAGAAATCCTTGATTAACACATTGCTTTCTTCGGAATAGTTGGAGGGGAAAAACAAGAAACTACGAAGATATTACTAGGGCCCATGTTTGAAATCCTTGAGACCTAATTCGTTTGTGTATTTTCCGATATTATGGTGCAGTTCCATGTCTTTTTTTTTCCCCCTTATTTTAGCAGAAGGAAACACTGAAACGCGTTATTGTTTGTCTACTTATTACAGAGATTGTTCATTCCAGGGATGAAATTATTCAAGTTACTCTCATGCTAAAAGAGTATTACCAGATGTGAATCTTAAGCTTTTCCATTACTGCTTTTCCACAGCTGATGAGATGATTTACGAAGAGTTCAACAGTGCGCAGTTGCTTCCTTGAAATATTTTTGAATTTGGATGTTCCGATTTGGGTTTTTGCCTGCAGAAAATGTTAGTAGGTCCGGTAATTCCTTGGAGTCTTTCATTATCTCCTATGTTGCCGGTGTTTAGTGTCCATCTAACAAACTTTTAACCTATCTTCGGATAGTCTTGTGCGGTGACCTATGCCGGCTGGACAATCACTCTCAGGTGCTGGGTTTTTTTCCCCTCTGGAAATTGGTTCTTTCAAGAATTTTATGCTTACTACTTATCATGGATGAGGTTTTTTTCGGACGATGTATCTATGGATTATCCGGTTATACATCTCCGTTATTGGTGTGCCTGATAATCGTCGTATGTTTACACCATTGTTTCTGGGACAGAAGTTCCTGTAAAAATAGGAAATGCCCGACCTTTTATGTGGGGCTTAACTGTTGATTTACGACAGAAGCATTATGGACTAGGCTGGAGAGGCTCAAGTGACCTCTTTTGATGCAGAAAGATGAAGGCCCAACCCAGGTCCGTCGGACCTAGGTTAGCCCAAGCCTGGCAAAGTCGGGCTGTGGGCTTAATGGCTGTAGAATGTAGATTATCGCTGTTTGTGAAGGTGCGAGTGATCCCTAGGATATTGACTGGAGCAATGTTACGTACGCAGATGTTGGTGTGCATATTCGAATACAGATAGGATTATGTTCTAAACCGTCTGATGCACATGAGTCCCTTGTTATTTTATTGCGTCCAAAAGCTTTAGACAGTTGTAGATATATCTATGTTTTGATCTGTGCACGGACCTAGACTTTTCCGATCGGTTTAATGGCTTGAAGATGTGCTTTTTGTGATGGAAGTATCTGGTAAAATTGTTTTTCTCTCTAAATCTTGCTTCGTATCAAGCTGTTTGGCGGAAATTCTATTTTGCCCTATAAGTCAATAAAACAACTTTAAAATGTTTGAAAAGCTGAATTTTTTTTTACAATTTTTCAGATTTGGTGCTTGTTGCTTGTGTTTTGGAATGATAACTTCGCCCGTGTCATTTTCAGAGTCATATTTCACACAACCAGTTCTAAGACTGATAAAGGAGAAGGGTTGCACGTTGGGTAGTTGACAGCTATGACATGAATCCAATTGGAGAAAACAAATTCATATAATCGACCCTAGTTGATGCTCGATTTGTCGGTAATTGGTCAAGATCAAATTTCAACTTGAATGCTAATTCAGCAGCAACAAACGAAAATCACCGTTATCCACCAAAGCCATAACAAGATTTGAAAGTTTTCAAGGAACCCATTATTGTGGACACCGTGCTGATGGGTCTTGGCTTGCTTGTTAACGCAGCTAAGTTATGAAGAATTCTTGTTCCAAAACAAGGCTTTTAATTTCTAACGAGAGGCGGCACGAAGAGAGGCCTAATTAAGTATTCAAGTGAGATGTCTCATGTTCGATACTGCGTTCCGTCTGGTGTTGTAGTCTAACTAACTAGCCACGAGCACTACTTATGGCTCCAAAAAAAAAAAAATTCGGGCTTTTTAATTTGGTGTTCTTCACTAAGCTTACTACATTGGTTATATTTGGATCATACGTTTCGGGATAATTTATGTACACACAGGAAAGAAAGTAGAAATCGTATCAATTTCATTTATCGGTCATATGACTAATGACTCATACATATCTTTGGTAGATTTCTCTCAAAATTTATTATCCAGACATGGCATAGATAATTTTATTTTATTTTTTATATATAAAACCCAAGTTTCAGTACTACGCACTCGAGAGTAAACTTCATTTCCTCCAAGAATCTTCATCTATCTTCACCATGAGCCACGCCTTGGTGAAGCTTAGTTTAATTTAATTTAGCGGTTATATAACAAATTATTTAGCTAGCCCAGCGAAAAAATTTAGCTTTGCTATCAAATAGGTACATGGTTCAAATCCTAAGGACGTCTATTTTCCTTTCCCGTAAGAATATCTTTTTTTCCTCACAAGTTCGTCTTTGGCCCTGTTTCGTGAGAATCTTAAAGCCGGCACTGTTTTGGCCCAAATATCTGAGTTATCAAAAGAGAATAAGAAAACCGTGACATCTCATCTGAGCTAATTGAGCAACTAATTTGTGCTCATGATATGAGTCTTTATTAAGTGGAGATTGAGCAGGGTGGGCCATAGTCCTCATAAAATGCTCTTGCAGGTCCCACTTTAATGGTGGGCATAGAGAATTAAAATTTACCTTTGATGCCCAAATTATGGCTTTCTAGTCCCATCCCTCAATAATGCAACCCACACAAGGAAAATAAAGATTTGTCTTGTCTTTCGGTTTTGGATTAAATTCGTTTTTATACTTTCTCTATTCGTTGTCTCAAAACCATCAAACACAACATCAATAAAAAAAAAAAAATCGATTCTATTTAATTAAGTGAAAGATAATATGTTTTATTTCGCTTTTACTAATACGATATATACATTCGTTTTTTGCCTAATGTGTATCAGGCCATGTTCTGCGGATCTTATTTTTTTTAAGTGCTTATTTTTTATTTTACGAGACAGATCATTCTTTCACAATACATCACTTTTATTCAAAAAATAAGTACTATTTATTTAATTTAGTAGAACGGGGCCTCAATAAATTAACTAATTGATTGTTTCGCGTGCGACCTAAGTTTATACCAATTCTTTGAAACAAAGTATTCTTGAATATTTATTTTTAGATCCTTTTATTTGGTTATTCGGTTGTCTCTCCTTATAATATTTTAAAGAACCTTTCACCCTTTAAATTTGAACCCTTGGCATTGGAAACCAAGTCAATTAGGAATTTACTAGCAAATTGATAAAGTTGATGCTTTTGAGTCATTTGCCGGTCCACTTAAAACAGGACTAAATTAAGTTCACATTGCATATATGACAAATTAAGTGATATAACTCAAATAGACAACCTCTTTTAAGATCTTAATTTTGGGGAGGTTTCAACTTGATTAAGTGTGGTAAACTGCTCGAGTTTGACCCGTTGTTGGATTGTTAAAAGCTCGTTCAAGATCAATATGTTACATACACAAATCAAGCCTAGAATTTTTTTTAAAAACTCATTAAGCTTTTAAATAAATTTCAAATAAGCTATCACTTGGTGAGCTCGTTTGGCTTATGACTGATATCATATTCTTTTCTTTTCTTTTCTTTTTTCGTTAGTTAGTCCAAATGGGGTTTAGTTAGAAGTTGTCCATAGCTGTAAATCCCAAACACTTCTATCTAGGCTCGAACCCTGGTCTCTCTTGTGGGAGGACCAGGAGATAACTGTTGGAGTGTTGCTAATGGTACCAACGAGAACCCCACCGAAATCGTACCGACGGCCCGGTGCAGGCGTCGGTACGATTTCAGTGGGGTTCTCGTCGGTACCATTAGACTTTTCGTAACTATGGCGCGGCCGTCGGTACGATTTCGGTGGGATTCTCATCTGTACCATTAGACTTTTCGTAACTGTTGGGTGACAAGCCGTTTGGTATTCAAGCAAGTCGAGTTCGGCTCTATTAAAGCTCATTTAAGATCGATCGACCCGTCTTATTTTCAAAAACACATATTCGTGGTTCGTTAAATTTGCTTAAATAATAATTAGTAACTCTTCAACTTGTAGGAATCGTGTGTCGGCCCTTATTGAGTTTACTGTGGGTGGCTACTTCATCTTTTGCTTTTCTTCTTTTTGTCTCTCTCTCTTTTTCTTTCCCTTCTTTTCTTAATCGTATTTGACACAATAGATTTTTATTTTCGATTTTATATATTTGTCGTAAGTTGTCACAAAGTGAAATTTTGGAGTCATTCCTGACGTCGTCGTCGTCGTCTTCTTCTTCTTCTTCTCTCCTCTAGTTATGCATATTTTCTTAAAGCATCATGAAAATTAACTTCAAAACTGTACTTTGCTACCTGTCTACATAATTTGGAGGGTGAGTTAGTAGACGACACTCCAACAAACTCTAAAAATTCCTTCTTCTTTTTTTTGTCATTTTATATTTTACTAGTGTAAGAACAAATTGATCTCTCTTTATTTTAGATCATATAATTAACAAAACTTCTTGTTCTCATTTGTACATGTAGGAAAAGGATATTTCTAAAATGTAAAAATCAATTTACGGAACAGATATGAAACTCATGTATTTAAAATACAGGAGAACGTTATAGTAATTACGCACTCCGTCCTAGAATAAATGTATAGTCCGCAAAATGATAACTTAAAAATAATACTACGAATTTTCAAGAAAAATATAAAAAAAAATTCAACAATTTACTAAATATCCATGAATTCTTATAATTTATGAAAAAAATTGGATTTTTACTTGAGGAAAATGCATTATTTTAAAGTACTCGTTTGCATACTGAAATTTTATTTTGGGACAGAGGCAGTATTTTTCTTCAAATGTCAACTACGTTTTGTAACTTGTTATGTACAATTATATTAATGTGTGGGGACCCTAAATAGTAGTAGTAGTATACATTGAGAAAACATGTGGCACTCTTCTTTTTTCTTTTCTTTCTTTTTTCTTTCTTTACAATCAGAACATGTGGGACAGCGGGAATATGGTAGGCCAGTTGAGTAGCTTTTCGGAGTGGAAGTCTTATTCTTCTCTCTCTCTTTTTCTCTGTCTTTTTTGTTTTGGTTGATTTGGGATCTATTAAACTAGTAAAAAATATGATTGCACAAATAAGAATTTGGGTGTGGTGGGTGGCTTCTTCTCGAATGATGGTACTTGAGTAAGAATTTGATAACCACTTACGTACTTAGGATGAGAACACCAGACAAGGGGGATCCTGTAGGGTGCCCTAGATGGGTATAGGTTGTTCACTTCGACAAATGGAAACGGACAGTTCGGATCAATAGAAGTTCGGATTAAATCCGAGTCATCAGCATCAAAATGAACGGCTGGATCGGCCGTCCTATAGACCCTGTAGTGCCGGCTGCACTAATTTCCAAATTCGAGAACACCCATGATCAAATTTGTTTGGTGGGTGGTTTGTTTTTCCTCTTTTTCTTCTCTTCAAAGTAATTTCATTTTCGTACCCAATTTCTTTAATTTGTGTCTGTTGCATCTAATTCTATAATTAACTCTCTTTTTCTTTTCTTTTTTATAACCAAGGAACAGCCCTACAGCCAAGCTACAACTGGATCCGACTGCGCAACCCAAACCTTAGGAGAACTAGCACAGCCACACCAATCACGACCCCCCACTTACTATCAGGGTACGCATATGATTGGGAACGCTTGTATATTAGTCATCAATAAAAACAACACATAACTGAGTTCCATGGTCACGGCCAGGGGCGGCTTCATCCCAAAAGGTCAAAGGTTTGGAGTCAGCTTCGCGGAATTTTAGCCATCTGTTTCAGCAATCAATGGTCCGAATTTAAAAAAAAAAACTCTTCCAGCGAATAGTTTTTTTAAAATCCGAACCGTCCAAATATATGGACGCGCGTGATTGAGTGCCGTAAAGTGTGTTCACGGCTCCGACGCGTAAAAAAAGTTTTCTCTTGTATGATATCTATGGGACGGAGAACCACACATAGCCATGTTCGGTTTGGATTCTAAGAGAGGTTTTTTAGAATAATGAGTGGAAAGAGATAGATAGAGAAAATTTATTAAAGACCCTGCACAGAGATTTTGAGACTCCAAAACGAATAAGGATCTGTTGAAACGAACCACTAGACACTTTCGTCCTTGAAAAACACAGAATTGAGGTCTCAAACCCATGCAGAAAACGTGATTATCAAAATGATCCATATGCCATGTGGTTGAGACACAAATAAAGATGATAGCAACTAATTTGTCCTTGATTTTTCATGCATTTGGCAAATGGAAAACTCACTCAGTGCCAGCCCAAAAAGCCTCTACTCTATCACAAATCAAGAGTATATGTACGCAAATTAAAGAAATTGGGAAAGTTACGAAACACACTAAAATGTTATAAATGAATTATAAAATAGGTGCATATGATACACCATTTTAAGAGCTTAAAATCAAGAGTATATATACGCCACATCCAAATCCATGGTGAAAAAAGAATCCGGGCCGAGTATATATCACGTGATGGTGTCACAAGAGCACTTAATAATCTCTCTTTGGTTATGGCATGCACTGACACTGTAACTCTTCTTATGCACCTACTCATAACGTGGATGCCAACTAAAGCCACAATGCACGGCACGGCATTTATAGTCACATCATTTCTCAACTAAAACTTCACTTTACAAGTGGCTAAAACAACACCTTATTATTATATTTGTGTTCATCTTTATCAAATACCGATCATTTTAGTATAATAAAATCGAGATTTATTTACCAAATAGCTTAAAACTCTCAGATTAGATGCAAAGTTTCGATTAGCTAGGCCTCATCTACCAAACCGGCCAATCCTTCATTTTCTAGCTATAAAGTATCTATCTAAAAACCAATTAAATTGTGCCCGAGATGCTGCCAAGCAGCTTCCCATCGAGCAGGTACAAAGCGGCCAATCCGGCCGTTCATCTCAGCACGGACGGCTCAGATCAAATCTGAACTCATACAAATCAGATCCGTTCATTATTTGGTTAAAATCCGAATCATCAATTACCGAGATGAGCGGCCAGAACAGCCGCTCTGCACTGCACTATCCTACTGGGAGATGGCATCTCTCAGTCCACTAAATTGTGTGTAAGAGCACACTTGGGTTTAGGTCCACTAGTTACCACGTGCATGGAGCTTTCATGCAAGATGACACCCCACACCACACGTGAAATGACCAGACACATCATGTTAGGTCATTGGCACATGCATGGATCTTCCTCTACCCTTTATACTATTCCTTTAATTTATGAGAACCTTTTGGATTTTGATCATCGATCTAAAAAATCATGATCTGTCCCAATAAATGAGTTGATTGTAGATCTGTTTGGCTGTAGTTTTTGGGTTTCCACTACCATCAGATATGTTGGAGCCTTGCCTGATTCAGCTAGCAATACCACTTTCTGATCTAGTTGGACAATTTGGGCATGAAAAACGTGTTGCACGACTTTAAATGAAGAAAACCATTAATTGGTGTTCGATCATCTTCTTTTTAATGAATCTGGAGAGATGCTATCGCCAACGAGGGGGTTGGCCGGGTTCGAGACTTCAAGTGGTGAAAATTCAGGACTTTGTCGGATCAGATCATGTTCGAGCCCCTGCAGCTAGCCCTGGCCCTTATTGGGGTTGAACATATTCGATTCTAACATCATTCACACGTGGTGAGACCTTAGCTTCGGTCTTGATAATATATAAGTGCGGTGGCATATCCCATAAATAAAGAGCTTATCCATTTGAGCTCGTAAACTTGACTATTTTAACCATAAGTAGAATGAATTCCGGGCTCGCTTAGAGATTTACCTTCACTAACTCCACGCACATACAGGGCTTTTGAATTAGTCGAGTTGTTCATAAGCTGTTCTAGACATTTGATGGCAAAAAGTTGAAGTATAATTTCTCTCTCCATATAAAGAATTTGCTTTACTATTTTTATTCTCTCTCTCTTCCCTTTCTCCTTTTACTTTGGTATGCACGAAAGACAAAAAATACCTAATAAGAGTACAATAAGCAGTGACGAATCCATGTTTCACTATGTATTGCCCTTTCACTTTCGAAGTTTCTTGTATGCATTGCATAGAAGATAAAAATACTCTATTAAGACTATACCATGCATAAGCAATGACGAATCCATGTCTCAGTCTCTCTCCCCTATTACTTAGGAAGTTTTTTTTTTTTTTTTTTACTGCAAAAGAAATTTTATTAATCTTTGAATAAGAATTACAAAGACTAAAAAGAACAAGGATATCTGGTATCACAATTTGAGACAAACAACCCAGCTAGATTGGCACATTAGGTCCCGAACAATTATATACCATTCAAAATCCGAAAAAGAAAAAAAAGGGGAGAAAAGAAGGGCCGGCTAGGAGCCAACCCAAAGCGTAAAACTTAGGAAGTTATTTGTATGCACAAAACATAAAAATAGCTAATAAGAATACCATAAGCAGTGACGAATCCATGTCTTAAATAGGAGGCGAACCTCAATAATATTCCAACCTTTCGAGCCCAAGTTTCTATAAAATGTTTTTGTTAGATTTCTCAAAAGGTTTCAATGTAAAATTAATTGGTCATAGGTAGAGTAGCATCTAAATTATATTAACCAAATTTGAGTGGACTAGATGAGTAACGTGAGATAAAGTCTAGCACTCCTCCTCCTTTGTAGCCCGGATGCATATGGAGGTATAAACTGATGAGGTAAGGTGATTGACTCAGGCGACCTTTACATGCAGCCCGAATGCACGTGGTATACATGAACTAAGGAGATGATCAGGCGATTGACTCGGACGACGGAGACTTGACCACGCGGAGTGAAGCCACCGGAGACTTAATTCTGATACCATGTTGAATTTCTTGAAAGATTCCAACCAAAACAACACAATTACAGTAAGAAGCTCACTGGAGCTGCGCAAGATGTAAAAGACCCCGGTACTTTCGCTAACCTTACCGAAAGGCATTCTCACAGGGAAAGACAAGAAGAAAAAAGTGGAAGACTGGTTAGGAATTGTGATTGGATGCCCAGGTAGATGGGTACGCATTACATTCAATACGTGATGTTGGATTTGAGGTCCGATGTCAACATCCTACCTAAGAAGTCTAGGGAATTCATGGTGGAGTAACTTCTAGATTACAGAGTAGTAACTAATTTTAGGTGGCCTGGATGAGAAACATGAGATAAAGTCTGAAACTCTCTCTCACATGCAGTTCGGATGCACGTGGACATATGAACTGATGAGGTGAGATGATTGACTTGGACGACCCTCACGTGGAGCCCGGATGCGTGTGGAGGTATGAACTAATGAGATGAAGTGATTTGACTAGTTGTTAGACTTTGTCTCAGGTTGCTCATCTAAACCACCCAAGCTCTTGGTTAATATATTTTAGAAGCTACTTTACCTACTGTCAATTGATTTTAGGTTGGAACATTTGAAAAAGTCTAACATGGTATCAAAGCTTAGTCTTGGATGGCATCACCTCAAGTGATAGTGTCTCTGTAGCCTTGGGTTCCACGTGCATTCGGACTGCACGTGAAGAAAAATATTAGACTTTATCTCACATCGTCCATCTAAACCACCTAAAATTTGATAATAGTATATTTTAGTTGCGGTCCCCCGCCCCTAGATCCATCCATGATCGTAAAGATCAAAAACGCATTTGGCGCACACCCCTAAGAAAACATCAAAATAACAGGTGAGAGGTCATCACTCGCTACGTACACAGCGTACTTAAAATACACATTAGTATCATTTCCACAAGAATAATATACTAGAAAAAACCCTTTACAGGCATTGGGCAATCGTGGGGGTTTGGTCCTCTCAAATGGATTGGTTCGATGCAGTCAAACTATTTATAAAAACCTTCTGGTTCACGAATCTTCTCCCAAGGACGCCCTTAGAGTGGGTTATTTATGGACGTCGATTTCAGTCGTTAGACTGTGTTTCAAATGGTCTGGATTTGCGAACAATCTATTCGTGCGAATAGAATATCCGTGCATTCAAACCATTCAAAAAACAATTCAATGGTTGAGATCGACGTCCGCAAATAACTAAAATAAGGACATTTGTTAAGAAGCCGGCGCCTTTTAGTTTATTGGAGAATTATATCTTTAGTCCTATCAGAGCATCTGCAACTCAACATCCACTATTGTTCCATTTGAGAGGATGAAATTAATATTTTTCAATCAAAAAGTGGATATAAAGAAGTTTACTATTTATACAAACTTCAATCACAAACCTCTATATCTCTATATTCATCTCTATTTCAAAAACTTTTTCACTTTTCCTCCAATCATTATTCAATCTCAATGCAAATCTAATACTTTTTGCATTTTATATTCAAAAAGTGGTTTTAGAGAATCCTCTATTTCTTTTTCTCATATTCTATATATGGAGTACCAAATTTTATCCTTCAAAATAGAGGAGGACATAGAGGATGGGTAGAAGTGGAAATTTGCTCCAAAATAGGGAAATAGACGAAGAAATGGAGGAATAGATGAATGATGGGTTGGAGATGCTCTCAACAAGAAACGTAGAAAAGAAAAAAAAAATTGGTCTCTTTACTTTACTTTTTTTTTGCTTTGGGCTGCACTAAAGAGGTGATATAATAATTGAGCTTGAAAGGAAGAGGAAAGAAGAGAGAGGGAGAGGGGATTAGTAATTGTTCTTAGAGCATGACCATACGGTCTTTAGGAAACTTCTCTTTTACACATTATTGTAAGTTTCACGATGAAGTTAATTTGCTACTCCACACAAATATGCGATGAGGAAGGACTATGGAGCATCACGTTGCGATGCTCTAATAGCACGGAATAATCACTTAGATAGGGGAGTTTGTAATTTTTTTTTTTATTGACTTGACTATACACTTCGATGCACATTTAACTTGTCCCATAGTACACTAATATTCTCTTTAAAATACAGAAATTAAATGATCTTGAACTCTATATCAAAATGTGATCGATATGAGGTCTAACACACACTTGGCAAGACACTTATTAGGTCATGTTCACTTGGATTTTGAGGGAGGTTTTTTAGTGTAATGGGTGGAGAGAAATAGTTAAAAATAATAATTATTAGAGATCTCTAAGACCCCAAAACGAACAAGGCGTAAGAAGTTGTTTGATAAATATTTTGAAAGAAGTTTTTGGGTTAGTGAGTGAAGATATAGATTGGGAGATAAAAATTAATGTACAAGTGAAGACAAAATTTATTGAACCCGTAACTCCATCCTTCCCAATTTTTGAATCTTTTTTTGGGGTTTGTGCCACTTTTTTTAAATTGATTATATCTTCTAATCTATAAAGTTTTTAGGTGATTTTGAAAACTTTGTTTAATAGTACTAATCAAGATTTATCAAATAAGATCTACATTACATTACATATGAAAAGTATTATCAATTGAAAAATGCAACCATTTTATTATTTGATTAAGATGAAACGAGAGAGTAGAAATGGAAATGGAGAGAGTAAGATAGAGGAAGCAGTTGTGAGTATCTGAAGTAAACGTATTGGAAGCAGTTGTGAGTATCTTAAGATGAACAAGGATTCGGCAATTAGAATCTTCGGTCAACTCCAAATCCAGCTCTCTCTCTCTAAGAAAAAAAGAACCCTAGCCTGATCACCGTGGGGGAGGCCGCCGCCTCCCCCTCTTCCTCCCCCCTCCTTCCCTCCTCGCCTCTCTCCTCTCTCACCGTCTGGGCTTCCGAGCTCCTCAGTTTTCGGGCATGCGGTTTGGGTGTACGACTAGGACTCCTTAGTACGGCGTGGCCGGCGGTAGGTGGTTCCCTTGCTCGTTTCTCGCCTGTCATCCTCAGATCTGAAGTCCTCGGACCGGCGGCGAGTCAATAAGGTGTGCGGTTGGGTTGAAGGGGTTTTTTCGTTTTGTTTTTTCTGGGCTTTGTGCCCCTTTCCTCCGGCTGGGTTTTCCCCAGTCCGGCTTTGTTTCCGGTTTGGTTTCTCCAGATCCGGAGGGTGCGGTGGTGGGCAAATAAGTTTGAGTGGTTTTCTTTGATTGTTTGTGTCGGAGACTTGGATTATCAGGAGCAAGGTTCTCAATTTCCAGTCGCCGTGGTCCACGGAGCTGCTCCTTTTCGCTCGGTGCTGGCCGGCGTGCTTATCGGGCATAGATGTTGAGTTCTGAGCTGGTGATGGTTCGTTGTCTTTTCCATCGGCTGATGTGGGCTGCTCCGGCAGTGGTGCATCTCGTTGGTTTGTAGCGGCTGCTCCTCGGTGTTTCTCCCTAGTCCGCGTGTTATGGGGATAGTAATGACCAGCGATGGCAACGTCCTCTCTCGGCTTGGCGGATTTCACCGGCTCGTGGGTTAGCCGCTAAGGCTCTTATCATTTTTGTGCGTTTATTGTAATCCAGGGGTTTGATTTTTGGATTTTTCGATGCTTGTACTCGGGGTGATGTCCCCATGCTTGTGTGGTTTTATCTGTAAATTGATTCTCTGGATCCTTATTCGATAATGGCAATGAAGTTGATTTTCAAAAAAAAAGAAGAAGTAAACGACGTATTGGGGACAACATGCGTATTGGTCCAATTTGGGTCATCCATATTAGACAATGAATGGCTTAGATTGCATCTTAGCCGAACAGATCTCGGCTGTCCATTGCTGTTAGGACGAGATGCAATCTAAGTAGTCCACTTGCTGAGCATGAACAATTCAGATTGGTGTTGTTTGGCTGAGATACAATCTGAACCGTCCATTGCTGAGCATGAACGGTCCACATCGGCCCAACACATACGTTATCCCTGAGTAAACAAGGCAGGTTTTAAAAAGTACTATTCGTTGGAATGTACTCCGAACCTAAAAAATAAATAAAATAAAGAATGGGCCACTTTGTTTACCCGAGAGAGAGAGAGAGAATGGGCCATTATACGACTTGCCGAAGGCATGATTCTCTGCACCCTGCGTTTAAAGCTTCAAACCCACTTTTCCTTTTCCCTTTTTTTCCTTTCATTTATCACGAAGGGAAGTTTTATGTATGAAATCAGGTGTATATCTACCTTAGTAATCTATGGTCTACATCGCCCACCACACCTACTGGGAAGGGCAATCGAACGGTAGGGAACAGAATATATCTAACCCCGCCTGAGTATAAACTTGTAAAAAGTTGGGTAGATAGCCACATCCAACCTCCAATCCTCGATGGTTTGGTTCATTTGTGGACTCTTTTTCGAATTTACTGAAGTGATAGAGATTATTTTTTTAGATCTCATCAAGAATATTCTTTTTATATGTTTTCGGAAGACTTCTTAGAAAAATGGATTTTGGTTCAATGTTCAAAATCGATTTATATTTCATTTTTTTTTGCAGCAAAAGTATGTTCGAAGGCATGTCAATCAAGATTCGATGAACATGATTTTTGACGTGTTTGAAGTTCTTGTTGAGTTCTAAAAATGAGCGACACCAACTAGCTTGTAAAGTCTGGGAAGGACGCACAAACGAGCGTAAAATCTATTTTGGTGATTATAAAAATGGAACAAGAACCCCAAAAGGGTTGGTTTAGTTATAAAGACTTGAGACTTAGAGTGAATTTTTTTCAACTTTAATTTAAATTTTTATATTTTTTCTGAAAAACAATACAGTATGATGTAGAAATTTGACTGAATTTTATAAAGATTAAGAAAAAAACAACGAAAATGACCATGATGAAAAACTCCCGAGAAAATAGGCCGAACTCACCATTGGTGGAACTCCAAAAGTCTCGAGTTTAATTTTACTTGTCAAAATATCCAAATATGTATTGCACCCTTATTAATTCGTATGCATGAATGCGAGCGTGGAAACGGGTTTGAAACTGGAGTACTACAGATCATGAGAGAGAGGATAAAGAGCGAGAGCGAGAACGCAGAGTAATATTGATCGAAAGGCTGAAACTACCAATATTTCAAAAACAAATTATTGAACCGCTCGGATCATCCTTGCGAGATCCAGAGTGGATCATGTGTTTCCGTCGGTTGAACCCCGTTGGTTACCTAAGGATTTCTGATTTCAAAAACAATAAACCCAGAGTAATGCTATAAGTATCGACGGGGTGTGTAGGAATTTTGTACCGACCGGCCGCGTCAGGCCGTCTCCGGCCACCTGAAGGCCGATCCAAGCCGTCCAAAAATTCTAAAAAAAAAAACCGAGGGGGCTTGCACTGGAATCAAAGGCATCCGAGATGCGTAGGGTGCTTGATCCGAATACTCATTTTTCACGTATATACATATATACACAAAAAAGAGGTGCTCAGATCAAACACCCTACACATCTCGGATGCCGTTGATTCCCACGGAAGCCCCCTCGGTTTTTTTTTTAGAATTTTTGGACAGCTCGGATCGGCCATCCAATGGCCAAAGACAGCCCGGCGCGACCAGTCGGTACGAAATCTCTACACACGGTCGGTACCTCAATCATTTTCGATAAAGCCATTTATCGCACCAAATAATCCTTTCACACAGTTTGACCCGAACCCTACTTTCCTCCTCTCCCTATATAAAGCTTTCAGTCCCCCTCTCTCTCTCCTCATCCAACCCTTCATCTCTCCCTCTCTCTCTCTCTCCAAAAGCACTAGCTTTCTCTCTCCCTATCATGGCAGAAACAGCACCCAAACGCCAAAGAGAAGAAACCCATGGTTTCCCTGAAGAAAACGCAGACCCAAAACGCCAAAAATCCTACGACCAAATACTCTCTCTCCTCGAAGAAGAACAAGAACAAGAACCCAACCAAGATTTCTCCTCCATTCTCAAAACCCTCCAACGAGAACTCGACGACGACCCGTTTTCCGTACCCGGGTCCGAGACCGACCCGAACGGGAACAACCCGACCTGGATGGGAGGGGAGGAGAAAGACGAGGCGGAGAGGTTCATGAGACACTTACTGGAAGCGTCCGATGATGAGCTAGGGATACCCCACAGAGTGGACGGTGGTGATGGTGAGGGGATGAAGGGTGAAGATGAGATCTCGTTTTGTGATGGGCTTTGGGATTTGGAAGATGAGGCAGCGAATTATTATTCGTTGATGCAGTCTGAACTTTATGTAGATTTTTGGGAATAATTATTAACACCAGTCACGTGGTACCATAGGCCATGGAACCAAAATGTATGGTGGTGGAAAGACCTCCGGCGAAACCACGTGGTGGTTTGAACGAGGGCCTACGTCAACTTGTGATATTGGAAGGGCTTATGGCTTGGGATGATGTTTCGGGAGCATTGAATAATTTATAGATTTTAAAATTTTGGAAGTTTGAAAAGAAAATAGTAGTAGGAAAAAGTAAGGCGTTTTGGGGGGATTTAGTTTTTGGTCCCTTTCTTTTTGTAAAAATTTGTCACTGTCCACGTCCCTTTTATCTTTTAGATTTGGAATGTAGAAGATAAAGGACAAGGGGTCTAAAAAAATCCGTTACACGGATTAAGATCCGAGTTGTTGATTATCAAAATGAACGATCAGAACAGTAGCTTGGCAGCATCACTGGGTCTTAAAATCTGTACTCCATTGTTCCATTTTTCTATCTTGAAAGCAAAAATATAGAGGGAAAATGTTGATTCTTACCCGTGCATTTCAATCCAAATAAACAAGGACTATGTGGAAAACTTTTACTTTGTTTACATGGGACCAGTTCTCCTCACACAAAAGTTGACGCAAGTTTTGTGTAGGATCTATTTTGGAGTCTCACACAAAGAGCCGTTCAATTTGTTTAAAACATATTTTTAAGGATTTCTGTAAAAAATCAACTCATTCGGTTATCGGTAAGTACTTAATCGGTTCATTCAATTGGTTTCTGTCAACAAATAACACAAATTTTGACACAAAATCTCAACTATTGAAATGAATGGCTGAGATTAGAACTTAAAGTTGCAAACTTCCTCCCTTTGATTTCCATCTCACCTCATCACATTCTCTCTTTCTATCTCTCCTCCTCGTGTGTTCTCTCTCTACATGTATATATGGTTGCTTGATACATTTTTTTTTACAAGGTATGATATATGTTTTCCTAACAAATGGGTGATTAGTGTTAAAGAGGATAAATTAAACTTTTACATTGCTCTAAATTGGAATATATGAGGCAGACAGTGCACAATGCAAAAAGAAAAGGGTAAAGAGGATAAAATGATACGAGAGGGAATTACTGAAATACTCCCTCTGTTCCATTTTGATAGTCCAGTACCATCCGAAATGGGTGGTTAGCCTTGATAAACATTGATGAATATTTAAAATTATTCCATGCATGCCTGCAAAAACAAAGAAGATAGTCCTTTTTTTTTTTTTTTATGTCCCAACATATATGTTCACTTCCCAAAACTACAAAAACGAAATTTGTTAAATTTCATTGTTATCCTTATGTTTAATTTGAATTAAACTTTTACATATTACCAAATGGGAATATGAAAATGAAATGGAGGGAGTAGTTGAAAACAAGTGAGGAGAGGCACGTGACCCCTCTCGTCCTATGTTGGCATCGCTAATGGGCACCGTACTCTTCTATGATATGACCATATATTTTGGTGGGATCTACTCAATTATTACTGGACCTTGCAAAAATGTGTGATAGATAAGAGTGCCGGGACACTACATAAGAGTGCCTCGAGACCACCAATAATTTTTCCGTGGGCGATAAGGACTATCTCATCTAGGTAATAGTAATTATTCAGTCCCCGGGACAAAACGTGGCAGTACCCCAAACTCTTCTCAACTACTCAATTGTGTGGCTTCTATGCACTTTGTGATGTTAACCAACCGAATGTGTGATAAATAAAGAGTTTATGGCACCACGTGGCGGCGCTCCGGAAGCATTAATAGTTTTCCCCCATCTAGCTATAGATAACAGGTGGGACCAAACGAGATCCCCTTATTAATGGGACTGTGACTCAGCATTCCATTGTGTCCACCATGTTCCCCATATCATGATGGTACGAAGCATAAACCGTGATCTACCGCTACAGATGATGTTCCTATGGACAGAAAAAGCTATCCGTTTGCGTAGGCACGTACCTAATGTCTTCTGCTTTTTTCTTTCATATTTTCTTTATAATTCATGTGTCACGGAGTCAGGATTAGTTTATGTGCAGTTCGAATGATCTTGAGCGCTAAATTCCACCGTCCACTTGCAAAGATTCCAATTATAATCGGAGTTCCGTCTGAACTAGCCTCAAAAGAGTTTAAAAAAAAATTTAAGAGAGATTTAGTGATAGGTCCACTATAGACATTTCAAAAGCCCACCACCTTATAGTTTTGTAAAGCCACAAGTCCACACAACCTAAACCCTAGAGTACTCTATGAAAGTGCCTAAAATCTTAAACTCTATGAAAGTGCTTAAACCACTAAAACCCTGTAATAGGAAAGTATACCCTAAAACCCTATAAAAGTGCTTAAACCCTAGGGTACCCTATCCTATAATAAAAAAAAGTGCATCCTAAAATCTTATGAAAGTACATAAACCTTAGGGTATCCTACCCTACTCTAGGGTACCCTAAAATAGACTTGAAACCTTACAAAATTAATAGGTGAACTTGTGAGCTTATGAAGTTTACATAATGAATGTAAGACTAATTTTCTATTTTTTTAATAGGGAAGAAATTGTTGTGCATGTTGTTGAGTCCCCAAACTTTTGTCCGGGCCACATGTTTTCTTGTACCATGAATTTGGGATTATAATTCCGGTGTCAAATGTACAAAATCATAAGGGTCTTCTTTAGATTAATCAAGGAGGCAAGCTGATCGTTCGGACATCTAGTCGTTAAGAAGAATGATAACCTCATTTACTACAAGATTTTGAGAAATATAAGGCCCGTTACGCTTAGATTTATATTTTTTTAAGTACTTATTTTTCACTTTACAAGATAGATTATTCTCTGATAATACATCACGTAAAATGACAACATGTGAAGAAAAGAAATAATACTCCCATCTCAATTCAAATATAAAAACACAGGAAAAGGTTAACGATTTTCACTATCTTTTTCACAATCTGAACTCTTTTGGATGTTTCAGAACATGAAGCCGTCAAAATTAGATTACTCAGATATATGCTACAACTGGAGGCAATTGTAAATCGGATTTTCACTCCCCAACATATTGCCTGCAATCAAATTGAGTTGCTCGCAAGCAACTAACGGTTTGGCTCGTTGTGGATTCAGCACAACTCAGGTAAATTTTTCTAGTAAACAACTCGGCTCAAATCGACTTTTTTTTTTTTTTTTGGCCTCTTTTGATAAACAAGAAGAGCTAAAGTTAGCCGTATCACGGCCATGTAGATAATCCCGATTTTAGGGGCTCGACTTGTATGTACAGTCTTGGTATTCTAACCAAGGACGGAACCAGGATTTTACCCTAGCAGTGGCGAAATGTATACTAAAAAAATTTAGTGGTGGCGAAACTATAAAAGTTTGGCATAAATTTTTTTTTTACATATAATAATTGCATTTTTTAAAATTCTTGTCGTGGCGGTCGCCGCTACTAGACCCCCCCTGATCCCATCCTTGATTCTAACCAAACTCGAGTTCTTAAATGCTAATTGAACTCGAGCTCGAATATTTGGCTTAGTTCGAACTCTTTGAACATATATTTTTAAATTTCGTCTCGATTTGTTTGGACCCTTAATCCTGATAAAGCAAATTTTGTGGGCAGATCGGGTGAAAAACGTGCCACCAAGAACACTATTTTACTTTCTCGTGTTTTTCATGCACTAGCCATCAAGGTCTATTAATAGTGGGATAGAATAGGCTAGCTAGTAAAGTAGAAAATTACCAAATTTAGGGTCAAAATAAGGAGATTGATTGCTACTTCCACTATTAATCACCCCATAGTGGAAGAAAAAGCAGTGTGCAAGGGAAGAAAAGTGCTATTTTGAATGTTGATGTTGTGCTTCTAGAATCATTAACTAATTACTGAAGCACCTTTGGCCAAAAAAATTCAAAATTCTAAGTGGTGGATCAATTAAATACTAGAAATAAGGGACAGGATGTGGTCCATCTGAGTATTTTGTAGGCCCTTCTGAGTTCATTTTGATGATTGAGATTGTGTACATTCAAGAACTCATCAGGAGCTTTTTAACCTTGTCAAAAAGCAAATTAATCAGATATCGATCATAATTAATATGATCCTCGTACAAATGTATTTCCTATTCGATGTCCAATTCATCGATTTGAAGATGAATGTGTATCGAAATCATATTGATTAATCTCTGATCAACATGATTTTTGGTATGATTAATGTTCTCGACGAGATCAAAAAAATATGAATAGTCTACATTGTCGAAATGGGCTCAAAAAGGACTCGCAAAATACCTAAAACTGGACCCCGACCTGTAGAGGACTCTGGTCCGGCCCGAACGTAAAACACTTGCAAAAGCTTTGCCCTTTCAGATACGGTTGTTGTGTGGATTGCAAATGTGAGACTCGTACAGCCATTGTGCAAGAATAGTAAACTTATTAGTAAAGACCACTTGGCCAATCCCTTGGATTTGGATGAATTTCTTTTTGGTTTCTAAAGTACCACTTTTACTAAAGCATTTCAACTGTTGCTAATGCAATGCCTAGTATTTTTTTCCTCCAAACTAGTGAAAGGCTTGGAACTTGGGAGCTTGGTCCCTCGATCACATGTTTCAGGTTCGAAACTACATAGGTGCTCTTGTGGGTCTTAACCCATTAAATGGACCTCCTAATAGTAGACGATGCGACTACTAACACCCTGTGATATAGCAAAACATAAAAGTCCTATTTTCCCTCTCCCTAACTTGATGTACTCTTTGCAACCGAAAGTTTTACCATTCAGACGCAGGTGTTCCGTCCCTAAAGAACATAACTTTTGCAGCGGATACATACCGAAGGGTCGTGGCTAAGAATTTTGCCTTCTCTTATCTTACCAAGCCAAAAAACATACACCACTAGTACAAAAGACGCTTCACGATTGATGTTTTGATAGGAACGGAATTCGGAAGGGTCTAAATAAGAGGCATATTAATTTAGAGAGCAAACTATTTATCAAAATTAAATGGATATCCTCCATCTGCACCAATTTTGAGCTCATGGTATATATGCAAAATCATCATTTCGAGATTGACAACGAACTAGCAATGGCTTGGGTGTGTTTGGAACGCGACTGATGATATGAACCCCAAGTAACACCGGAAATAGCGTGACCAAATAAAAGTGTCACGATGAGTAAAATAAGGAAAAAGCCAAACATTGTACCTTCGCAATGTGAAAATGGTATTTGTGTTGTTTATGATTGTGCTCCTCACCACATTATGAGAGAGAGAGAGAGAGAGAGAGAGAGAGAGAGAGAGAGAGATATTTGTGTTGTTTATGATTGTGCTCCTCACCACATTATGAGAGAGAGAGAGAGAGAGAGAGAGAGAGAGAGAGAGAGAGAGAGAGCACTAAGTTTTTTGTATTATTGGTATGTGAAAATCTCATTTTTCTCTTACTTTATTGTAAGTGACTAATGGGAATTGGATTGCATGGTATGGTCTTAATAGAGTTTTCATTTTGGGAATCCGTGTAATTGGGCTTTAATTGCTATCAGCCAAAAAATTCAAACAACAAATCAATAACCCCATTTGCTGGCACTTATATGTAAGCTAACTTATTTGCTTAAAAAAAGTTAATGAATAATGTTTGGTATCAATTATGAGTAATCACTTAATTAGTCTTTTCTACTTATTTGACAAAAAGAAAAAGAAAAAAGAGAAGAGATTATTCTAAACTCCAATTTGTAAATTTAAAAATACGATTTTCAGAAAGACGCTTAATTCAAGAGTGCTCTATGGAATGATTAATGTTAATCTAGACATTTACTTGATGATACGCTATTCTACAACTTATTTAACAAACAATATGAACTTTTATTTTGTTAGCTTATAAAAAGCTACACCAAACACATCTCCAACTTATTTTACGGTTTTTAAGTGAATAATCAAAATAATCATAATTAGAGAATCTAACTTATAAGCGATAATAAACGTGGCCATAAGATTAAAGAAACTTGGAAAACTTTGGAAATCATTTTGTTTTGTTTTGATGACTGCTATATATCACTAGGCCCCACCCCGAAAGCCCAGAAAGCAATCACTTTGAACACCCTAATTATAAAATAGGGCTCTAGTGAAGATAAGTTGAATGTAAGAGATTTCGACCTAGTGCAATAACAAGTAGTGCGCGCAAACGAACCAGGCAACCTGCGAGTAGCTCCAGGCTCGATTCGGTTTGTTTAATAAATAAATTGAGCTCGGACTCGAATTTTAGGCTCATTTAGTGAAGAAGCCAAGCTCAACACTGTTAAGCTCGGCTTGAAGAAGCTCGACTTGTTTGTGTAGACTCAACTCATAAGTAACTGAACTGGGCTTGACTCGTTTAAAATGAGAAGAGTTCAAGCTCGAGTTTTTGATTATGTGTGTTGCTACGTATAATGAAAAGTAGGTAGGTCTCAATTATTGAAAGTAACTTTGAGTTTCTCGATAAAGCACTTAATAATATCCGATCTGCTAATTTTTGACATAATTATTCTACTCGACTAGCTCTACACAACGAACGTTTTCAATCAATCGGAATGAAACCTGAGCAAATACCGAGTTTTTGGCATACTTGTTCTACTCGACTAGCTCTACACAATGAAGGTTTTCAATCAATCGGAGTAAGATCGAAGCAAATTCCACTCGGCACTGCAAAACAGTGCTACCCGGGGCGAATTTTCCATCCCCAAATAAGCATGCGTACTAACCAAGCTGCTCGCTTGATTTGTTAAATACTATTTGGCTCAGTTGGGCTGATCGTTCATTTACAAACGAACCAAGCTCAAACAAATTTTTTTACACGCTTAGCAAACAAGAAGAGCTTGAGTTAGTCGTCGGTTGATTAGTTGTGTACATAAGTTCCGCTCTGGTGTAGAAACTCGGCTCGTATGTAGAGGCTCATTTTGTACCAAAGGAGAAAACATAGTCCATTTGAAAGTTAAAACCGAGTTGGTTTTCCCTTTTAACACCTTTCATCAAGCTTAACCACCGATACTCCTAAGTTTCTACTAGTATTTTCTTGCTAATCAAAAACCTGCCGAAGAGGAGCTGACCGCTTTAACCACCTCCACAAACGTGACCATGAATTCCAGATCCGCGGCAAATCCTGGAAAGGATCAGTCATTCTACTGCAGTGCAAAAATTCTCTCACAGATACCAGATTCATAGAGCTACTACAGCGGATTGACATTGCCAAGTTGAAAAATGGTATGCATCGTCAGCTTCCAATATCACAAAGCAAAAGGCCAATATAGACAGCTTAATCAATCGGTTCCTATGATACTTCACCAACATACGGCATATGACTGAGCCCATAAGATTAACTGTGTGAAAAACCAAACTGCCTCAACTTCAACTCATCCACAGAAGCCAATTTACTACTGAATCTTCCATAATATATCACCACCACTCGAAATGAGACAAACAAATATATTCCAAGGGACAGTCAAGAAAGCATAAGCATAAACGCATTCAAAACTTCCTACAACGAAGGTTCTCAAAATCACTGTCTGCTGTTTAGGCTTAAGTAGTAAACTAGTTAATGTGAAAAAACACAAGGTCACGCTTGCTAATGCTGCAACAAAAACCTACATGGATGCAAGGCCTCACTCTTCGTCTTCTTCATCTCCGTCACCACCAGCAGCCTTCTTAGCAGCAGCCTTCATGTTCTTTCGCTTGACTCTACCTGGACGTCCACCACCAAGAGGACTTGTCAACGAGAAATCAATGTGCTTCTGGGAATCCAGCCTCACCATGAAGGAGGGAACATTGACCACCTGCCTCCCAACCCTGCAATAGCAAAATAACCTTGCATATAATGTCCTAATTTTTAGTTTAAGAAATTTGATTGAATGGGTAAATTTGAGTTGCTCAGCCCTGAAAAGCTAATGTAGTCTTGGGCTAATGCACTCAAGACTCGAGAGTTAAGACTTCAAGCATATGAAAACAAGAGTAATTCAATGTGAAAAAACTATCCCACTATTGTGCAAAAATGCAACAGCCAAAACTAGCAAACTAAAATTGTAAAGTCCAATTTTCATCATATAAAACATATATTCTGCCTACCATACTTGTCCAGAATATACAAAACTAGTACTATTTATACACAATGGTGAAGCTCTGCTCGTCCAAAAATCGGATTCAGATCATATTTACTAGGGCAACAAATAACTCAACCAAATTTTTCTACATGTATTCTGCCCAGCACACTCCCAAGACATAAAAAGGATTTTAGCACACGTTTATGGTCCTTGAAAATCAGATTTAGATCAAATTTAATAGGCCTAATGAACTTCAACACCACCATATCTTACAGAGATAAACCAACATGCAAGTAAATAGAGCATAAATTTCAAAAATTGTACGAAAACTTTTCTGGTTCACTCAATTCATTGTCAACAGAAAACTTTTCAAATAAGCTGCACCAACATACCTGATATGCCTCTGCCTGATTAGCACTCTGGCATGGTGAATTGACTTCGCCATACCTGTCTTGAAAACAAGAGTCTGGAGGCGACGCTCGAGGAAGTTCTCCACAGTGAGGGCCAACACATAATCAAGCTTGTTCTGGCTCTCATCAAGCAGACCATACCTGTTCATCCTCCTCAAAAGGGCTTCACCCTCGAAAATTCTGCGGGAATTCTTCTCATCAAGGGTAAGAAGCATTCTTGCAGCATTACGGATGCGGCTCAAAGCATATTGAACCCTCCACAGCTCCCTCTTGCAGCGGAGCCCATACTCTCCCACTAGCTTCAGCTCAGCATCTAATCGCTCCTTCTCATAGGGGCGACGAGGTTTCTTAAAAGTCTTCCCATCTGTAATTAATAGTCGGTTTAGTTCGCAAATTCAACATGGACAAGAAAAAATATATTTTACATACACACTAAAAAAAACACAGTTCATCACAAATAAAAGCTAAAGCCAAAAGGCTTCACCACAGCATCCAATCACTCCTTAGAGGGACAAAAAGATTTCCTAAGAGTTTTTCCATTAAAAATTTAACTAGGAATAAAGAAAACCATCTACTTTGACATAGTTGCAAAAATAAATATAGATCAGATTACCAAAACCTAAAAGATTAAAAGCATTGAAGCTTCAATTACGCATCCAATCGCTCATTCTCATAATACCAGCGATATTTATCAAAGGTTTTTGCATCTCAGAACCATTATTTAAGTTTAGGAATTTGACTTGAAAAATGAAGGAAAACAAAGGAAACATCCAGTTGGTCTGTTAATGTTTAGAGGTGTACTGAAAGCCTGAGACCATCTCCAACACCACTAGGTATTTTTTAGCCAGGCTTCACAAAAAAAAATTATAATTTCTTATCTTTGCATAGAAATTCTTTTGATATGTGCCCAACAGTCTTCGTTTTGGCGATCATTTCAAAATCTAATCTTTTTCCAATTTACATTGCCGGGAGAGAGAAACTGGGTCTCAGTAATTGTTATTTGTTTTCAGATACCCTCAAACAATGCCAGATGCCGGAATTTGATATAGATGGAGCCAAATGCAACACTACTTCGAGATTGGAGGAATTGTGGTAAAAAAATATCCGCTTTAAAGGAGCTAAAGTAAAATTATCAAGATACTGAGGGGCCAAAACACTAAATTTTACCTACCAAACAATCTACACATGTAGAATGAGAAATTACTCAAAAGTTTGGGGGTGCCATGGCCCCCGCCCGCACCACCCTCCGTCCGCCACAAGTGACAAATGACTAGCTAGATCCAACTAGCTGAAAAGGGAATTGGCAATATGCATAGCTGTTCACCTAGCTTGTCAAAGGCACATATTGGCCACACTCAGGCTGCATAAAATGCCTAACACGACGTTTTCTAGCCCTTCTACGCCGAGTTAACTAAACCAGTAAAAGTTGTATGACAACTCGGTGGATTCATTCTTTGTTTGGTTGACGAGATAGCATTAACAGGACTGAGATCATAATAAGTGTTCTTTCATCTAGAAATATCACCAATGGATTTCAGTTTTTTTCCTTATCTCAGTTCAAATAAACGTTCAGATCAATCATACTTTCGAGCTAATAAACCTACATGAACTAAAGAACAAAAAGATTGATGCAAATAAACGATCAGATTTTCGATCTTATAACCCTACACGAATCAAAAGGGCAAAAAAAAAAAAAAACAAACAAACAAACTGAGATAGTAATACGTTCTCTGAACTAAAAACATAAACGATGCAACTTAGGGTTTTTGTTTAACAAGTACAAATACAGCATCAAATCGCGCTTATTACAAAAACACATAAACAGATTTGTGTATACGGAAGACTTACAGTTGCGATAGTAGTTGACGTGCACCATGTCTGCCGGAGGCTATGGAAATGCAAAAGGAAAACTTCTCGGGAGAGAGAGAGAGAGGGAGAGACGACGCGAGTGTGAAGAGAGACGATTATATACCGCCTCTATTATCTTTTCGAGCGAAACCCTAACAGGCCTTGACGAGGCTTTAGGGCAATGGGGAAGTGGCCCATTAGCATATGGGCTTCTGGTGAAAGTTTGGGCTGAGGGCATAGCCCAGCCAGTAAACTTGATTTTCTTTTCTTTTCTTTTCTTTTTTATTGTTTAAGAGGAAGAAAAAAAGAGTTAAAAGTTGATTTGAATATAAGGTAGGTTATTTCTACTATCTTCCTTTCATTCATTCACATTTTCTCTTCTTCTTCTTTTTTTTTGTAATTGTTGCAATTTATAAACTGGCTTTCAATTTCTTTTCTGTTCAACTTTATGTAAACTTATTTATCGCAACTTCTGCTTTTACTTATTATAATTAAAACTCAATTTTTAATGCTTTTGATTATTTTTCTTTCAGCAAGAGTTACACAGCCAATGATTCAAACTACAATTAGAAGAGCTCTTTTTTGAAGTTGACATTAGATATATGTGTGTGTACAATATCAGCGGAGCGAAAAGTTATTTAGATGCCAATTTTTCGTATTCTTTTAAATATATGAATACTTTCTTATGGCTAAAATATCAAATTTTGACCTTAACGACCTATAATTACAGCATTACTCTACCTATCTAACCCAACCGAATAACAAAACTGAATAATTTACTCCACCACTTCTATATAAACAAACAAACAATTATTGAAAAGCCATCTCCCACTTAAGTATTTGCATAATTTTACCTACCTTTTTCCTCCTTTTCTCCCATCTTTCCTCCCTTTCTCTTCTATTCCTTGTTTCCCTTGTCTAACCCAGCTCCAACCACCTTTGCTCTCTTTGAAGTTCTATCACGGTGAACATGAAAATGAAACAATCTATATGTCTATACATTTATAGCTACCAATCCCTGCTGGAAGAGACAAAACCCCTGGGAAATGCGTCTGAACAAATCTCACGTCTCTCTCTCTCTCTCTCTCTCTCTCTCTCTCTCTCTCGTCTTGTTTCATTTTTATCTTGTATTACTCACCCCTTGGCCCTTCGGTGAAAGTGTATCCATGAAACACTTGTCCCATGGTTTTTTCCTAACCCTTTTTTTTTTTTCCCCGACAAGGTGTGTCTAGGCCAGCTTATACGCATCTCAACTGATCTCCTCCCCAGTCCCCCGAAAATAAAATGGCTGGGGGAGGAAAGGTTCCCTTTTTTTAGTCTACTCCTAGGAACAAATCCAGTAGAGAGTGTGGGGCCTATAGCTCAAAAGATTAGAGCATGTGGCTACGAACCACGGTGTCCAGTGAGAGGCAATCATTCACACCAAGACTAGAAAATTCATAAGAAATTACTTTCTTGCGATCTAACCTCAAGAATCAAACCCCCATCAATTATGTAAGTAAGCAAACTTACCAACCAACTGGACTAACCCTTGATCCCCTAATAAAGGCGTAGGTGCACTTGTAATCATATAGTGGTACAGAAGTCAAAGATATTCTTAAAATTATGCCCACCTGCGGGCAATGGATGCAGAATCACATAGTATGTACTAAATTGATCATAAGAGTACATTCTTGGGAAATATCTCCAAAATCTAGGTCGGGTATTACATTGACCTAATTATCCTTCCCTTTTTTGGACTGCCATTTATTGGATGACGTGGGAAAACAGTAAGAATTGGTGGTATTTCTAATTCTGATGGCATGTTGGACAGTGCCAATCATCTGCCAAAATAGGATAGTTATATCTGTCAATAAATTTATCTTATTTGGAAGGCTTGTCTCCCTTAACCAAGTACACCAATATCCAGAGTGAAACCAAGATAAATATGTTCTCCAGCTGCAGGAAGAGATAGACCACACTAATGCATCAGACATGACATAGTTACATGTGTGGAAGAGAGGGTATGGAGGAGAAGAAAATTTGAGGAGCTATTTTCGGTATTGCGATACTGATTAAGAATCAAGAGACCAAAAATTGCCACAAAATATGATACATAACACGCAGCATCCCCTCTGCGTCTCTGAATACATGATCACCTCCGCTTATGTGACATGACTCTGCTTGCAATAGGTATCTTTTCTTCCTTGAATGGTTGAGTTGAGGCATCAGAGAGACTCGGTAACCTTGAAACACTACCCTTCCCTTTCCTGGCATTTGGTCCAATCTCCTCTATCATATATTTCCAGCCATCAATAGGCCTCCTCCGGCTAAAAATATGAGTCTTGATAAAACTTGCAATCTGCATTCCAGCTTACAGAAACAAACGTATTATATGAAACTACCATGACTAGATCAGAAACTGCATACATTTCCATGGAATAATTTGGAAAGCTTTGCAGACAAGGAGGAGTATAGCAAAATCTGAATGCAGACGCCCATTAAAAATGAGGATCAAGTTTTAAAATCTTCTCGCATGCTAATGATGATCCTTCACTGAATCCCTTTTTACTTTTCTTACATTTAGACTACATTAAAGACTTTCAGGTGACATTAGCCCCTTCGCTCTTTGATTTGTGTTTACTTTCTCAATCTTCCCTATATGGAGCACATCTGCGGGCTCAAATCAATCTCTTTCTAGGGCTAAAGCTTCGGCTAATCTTCCGGATTTTCAAGAATACATTCTGAAGCCAATGCCTCCTTTCCTTTCAACCACTTGGTGGCAGCATCGTTGAAGAAGTTCGGATATTTGAGTGCTTTGGATTATGGTCTTTTATTCATGATGCTGCACTAGCAACCTTCTTCCATGTGCTTACGTTTTGCATTTTGTTTATGTTCATCGTTCTTGTATGCTCTTGGACCCTTGTCTTGTTTGTAAGCACTTTCTTTTATTTTCAGACTGGTAACTGAACACTATGTATCCTTTTCATTTAGTTTTAAGTCATCTATCTTTAAGAATTGGTAGATTTTTGTTGTGTATTTATCTCTATTATCGATTATGTAGATGTTTGTGGAAAAGAGTTTACAAGTTAAACTTCAACTGGGTTTTATGCTATTAGTATCAAGTAAATTGATCAGAGTCCAAACAACAATTCCAAGTGCCACATACCAACAGACATGCTAGGATGACTAGGCCTATCATTTCAGTTAACTTTATTGTGACATTGACCAATGACTCAATGCAGTTAATAATTTGGGGAACCTGAATTGCAGACTGTATCCTTCTTCATTGCATGCTTATCAACATTGCAAGTTTTTATCATACAAGGAACTATGTGCTCCTATGGACATGTGCATATGGCAATGAGATGCAAATGACTATGACAAACCTGGAATTTGCTGAATGCAATCCGGCGCTCAAATTCTTGGATAAGAATGTCTTCTTCCCTTTGCGACATCTCCCAGACACTCCCATCTTGAGCTTTTGCTGTTGTTTCCCAACCATCAGGCTTGTTTTTGAACTCAGAAGAACTTGGGATTTTCGTGTTGTTCAAGTCATTGTTGGGAGAGTCAAAAATCCTGCATTTTTAATCAAGCAAGAAATAGAGGTTATTAAAAATAAACAAAGGAAAAAAGCTAGAAAGAATACAAACCTTTTAGCTAATTATATAACTAGGATACCTACTGGTTTCAAAAGAATGTTACCGGTTGGAAAAGGATGTTAAGACATGATTACCAGGCATCTGAACCTACACATGATTACAGGCTTGCATCACATTATGATGTACATAAAGCTACATGAATCGGAATTCGGAACTCTTGTGGCATACATATACACAATTAATAATGCAGGACATCTTGCTAGGCATCTGAACCTACACATGAATAAGGGCATGCATCACATTATGATGTACATAAAGTTGCATGAATCGGGATTTGGAACTCTTGTGACACACATACAGCTGATTAATGACACAGGACATTAGGACATCTTACCAGGCATCTGAAATGACACGAAGTTTAATCAATTTATCTTGTTTGAGACACCAACTAAGGCACCTCTGTACTACCAATACTATTTGAGTTATTTTCCAAGCATTTGAAAACGATAGCCCTATGCTCCCAGTACGTGTTCATGGCATAATAACGGCAACCTTGTTCATATTCTCCTAGGTCATGTGTAGGAAAGCTGAGAATATGTTAATGGTTCATTCACACATCACACAACTAAGTACCAATAATGATAAACAAAAGCTGAAATGATATGCATTCGTCTATAGGAAGCAGAAGGAATCTATCATACACAAATTAATTGCACTAACAAACAGTATCTGTTACTATTTGTGAGATTCAGGTATTTCTAAGCCGAAGATACAAGAACTCCACGTTTCATGTGATACTTGAACCACACATGAACTTGGAGCAAGAAAAGGAATGCATGTGAGAGCAAAGATAGACACAAGGTGGCATGGCTGGAAGCAACCCCACCCCAAACTTGACAAAAACACATTCTTAGGGCAATATCATTTGTCAATATTTTCTAACTTTTGGCTTGCCCACTAAGATTCTTCAAAAGTTTGATGCCTGCCCCTACCTACGCTTATTTACAAGTTATATTGGTTTTATGTACATCTTCCACAGTCGAGCTATAATCCAGCCTACGTCCTTGTTTGGGACGTGGTTCTTTTTTTCTTCTCTTTTTGTTTTTCTGTACTTTTTTCCGCATAACTCGCAGGTGCTGCAGCTAGTAGATAAAACTAATAACTGTCAACATACTTATAGGGTGTACCTTCCAAAATGTGAACCCATCGAAGGCCTTTGAATTGAATCACCTATGACTTATTGATTAAACATATCATGACTATACTTGCACTATAACATGTGAGCTGTAGTGCTGTACTTCAAAAATCCATATAGCAGAAGGTCCAACATTATATGCATTAGAGCATCTCCAGCCCTTGACTCAGAACCAACATCCGTCCAAAAATCTCCTAAAACTCACTCCAATCCTCTTTTTCCATAGAATAGACGGTACTCTATCATACGCAAATTACTTGCACTAACAATATCTCCCACTATACGTGAAATCAATTTTCTTAGCCTAGGATACAAGACTCCACGTTTCATGTGATACTTTAACTACACATGAATTTGGCACAAGAAAGTGAGAACATAATCATAGACAGACACAAGGGGGCATGGCTGGAAGCAACCCCCACCCCAAACTTGAAAATAACAAAACACATTATTATGGCAATATCAGTTGTGAATGTTTTCAAATTTTTTGTTTGCATGCTAAGTTTCTTCAAAAGATTGATGCCAGCCCCTTCCTACGCCCATTTACAAACTATTTTGGTTATATGTACATCTTCCACCGTCAAGTTATAATCCTGCCTCCATCCTTGTTTGGGAACGTGCGGACGTGGTTCCTATTTTCCTCTCTTTCTTTTTTTCTTTTTGTCGATAGCGTAAACTTTTTCCACATAGCTCATTGGTGCTGCAGCTACTAGATAAAACTGATGGTTGTCACCTTATTTACAAGGTATACCTTCCAAAATGACAATATATTGAAGGCCTTGCAATTGAATTACCGATGATTTATTGTTAAACATATCATGACTATACTTGCACCATATGTTGAGAGCATTACTTCGAAAATCCATGTAACACAAAGTCCAACAATATATGGACTACAACATCTCCAGCCCTTGACTCAAAACAAAAATCCGAGTAAAAATCTCCCAAACTCACTCCAATTCTTAGAGTCAAATCAATATCAGAACAAGATTCACTCAAGTTTTTAAGCAAATTTCTACTCAAATCAAGCAAGACTCGAAACTTCTATTTGAAATCTTACCTCCTCCTCAAATTTACAACGATGCCTAGTCTCCATTGGAGTCCTTCATGCCAAATGAAGTTTCTACTCGCCGAGTCTCCATTGGTGTGCTTCATACCAAATGTAAGTTTCTACTCATTTTTTTCTCATAGTTTTTCAAATTTACTACTTTGCCTTTGCTCCATTAAAGTGCTTCATCCAAAAAGTTTATATTCGGGGGACACAGCTGGGACACGCACAGGACACGGTTGGGGATATGGCAGGAGTATATGTGTAATTATTTTTTAATTTTTGGGGGGTTAAATATGTTATTACTGTAAACATTGGGGCTGATAGTGTAATTAAGTTCATAAAGATAGCTTGTTTTAGAGCATTGAAACCCTAGATCTGTCGATCTTCAGGTTCCACTCTCTTCCCCAATCATCTGGTTGTATGTCAGTATATATATGTCTTCTATATTTCAGTATATATATAGGGCCGTGTCCCCCGCTGTGTCCGTGTCCCCATTATTTTAGAATTCCCGCGTTCCGTGTCCGTGGTACATAGCCTTCTGGTTTCAAAAGCATGTTATCGGTTGGAAAAGGAGGTTAATACATGATTACAAGGCATCTGAACCTACACATGATTAAGGTGCATCACATTATGAGGTACATAGAGTTACATGAATCGGAATTCAGAACTCTTGTGACATTCGTGTACCCAATTAATAATGCAGGACATCAGGACATCTTACTAGATATCTGAACCTATACATGAATAAGGTCATGCATCACATTATGATGTACATAAAGTTACATGAAATAATATATGACTACAGATAAACGAAATAAGAAATGATAACCATTTGCATATAGGAAGCCGAAGGAATCTATCAAACACAAATTAATTGTACTAAAAAACAGAAGTTGTCGCTATATGTGAAATCCGGGTATTTTCTTAGCCAAAGACACAAGACTTCGCGTTTGATGTGATACTTGAACCACACATGAATTTGGATCAAGAAAAGGAATGCATGTTAAACACACAAGGGGGGATGGCTGGAAGCAACCCCACCCCAAACTTGACAAAAACACATAAGTTATGAATATTTTGAATCTTCTGGTTTGCCTACCAAGATTCTTCAAAAGTTTGAAAAAATAATCCTGCCGCTGTCCTTGTTTAGCACGCATGGACGTGGGTTTTTTTTTTCCCTCTTGATAGCTCAAACTATTTTTACATAACTCGCTGGTGCTGCAGCTATCGATGGGCGTTCTTGAATTACTACCTATTCGCAACAAGACAAAACCCACATCGTCCAGAATTACTACCCTATCCACGACCCCACCTTCAACAGAATCTATTTGCTGTGAGAAGAAAAGGCCATCAAATTGTATTTCCCTGGTTTCCGACCCCAAATGGAATTGTTGGTTCAATGTGATTTGTCTTCATATTCCCAAGCCAATATTATCCTGTGGAACCCTGCCAAAGCCCAAATACTAAATGTACGAGCAGGGATGGGTAGGGTCATGCATCCTATACCGTTTAAAGTGGCAAGAACGCCCAGCTCCCCATTCCAATTGATTACATTGTGCCAACCTATAGCTCGATCTTACATAGCATCCAGTGGGGGCAATTCCTCGAACACCTCGTTCAAGGTATCAAAGCGAAAGATACGACGCCCTCTGGTACCATACACAAACCAGTGAGGTTCTTCGTTGACGAATGTGCAAGGCTCACGGTACACGGACTCAAAGGGAACCTCAGCCCAAATTGTTCGCCAAGAATCAGTAGTTAGAGAGTACACCTGTACTCGAGGACAAATCTTACAATCTATTTTAAACATCAGAACTCGTATACAATTTTGTAATCGTTTTTGTAGCAGAACCATATGCGATCAGAATCCAAAAGATTGTGGAGTTTGATCGTCAGGACTGGGTATGTTCCTGACCTCTGCAGTGGCAGGGTTCCATAGGATGATATTGTTGGTACAGGGCTTGGAAATATGAAAACAAACCAGACCGTTAATGGAAACAACTATTTCCAGTTGGGATCGGAAACCACGAAAATCCTTCTTGTCGCAGCAAATAGATTCTGTTGAAGGTGGGGTCGTGGATAGGGTAGTAATTCTGGACAATGTGGGTTTCGTCTTGGTCGGGGAATTAGGGTTGAGAGTAGTACGATTGATGTGTGATTTAAAGAATCCTGAATGATGTGTTGATCCTTTGCATGGTATTCTTACCAACTTAAATAGGCAGTTTGTAGGATTTGGTAGACTAGGTGAGTTTTGCGTAGACTAGGTAAACCTTCCAAAATGTCGACCTATTGAATGCATTTCAACTGAATTACCAATGATTTATTGGTTCAACACATCATGACTATACTTGCACCATAAAAGGTGAGCTATAATTAAAAAATCGTTAACACAAAGTCCATCATTATACGTGTTAGAGTATCTCCATCTTTAACTTAAAACCATAATCTTAGTAAAAATCTCCCAAAACTCTTAACTCATTCTAGTCCTCCACTCAAATCTATATCAAATTGAGTCGTCTAACATTATTGAGTAAATTTTCACTCAAATAAATGGGACTCAAATTTTTCGTCAAAATTTGACCTCCTCCTCAAATTTACAACTATGCCTAGTCTCCATTGGAGTCCTCCATACCAAATGAAGTCTTTACTCGCCTAGGCTCCATTGGCGTGCTTCATACCAAATTAAGTTTCTACTCATTTTTTTCTTATTGCTCCTCAAATTCACAACTTTGCCTATGCTCCATTGAAGAGCTTCATACCAAAAAGTTTATACTCACCAGAAATGCACTTAGAACATACATAGCCATGAATATGGGAGCGTTTTTGCTAAACTAAATGGACAACAGGCCATGTTTTCACGGATATCTAGGCATGTCATTCTCCTCACATACATCAACTACACTTGAATATTTCCCTTAGCTGTAGACTGTAGTCCAATAATTAGGGGTATAAACAAGCCAAGCCAAGCTTCGTAGTACTCAAGCTCCTAAAACTCGAGCTCGAGCTCGGCCCTAAATGAGCCGAGCCTGACTAATTTAATCTTTAAACGAGCAAAGCCAATATAAACGAGCCAGAGCCAGTACAAACGAGCCGGGATTTTGAGTGTCAAGCTTGGCTCGTTTAGTAAACGAGCCTAAACCTCCTCGATTATTAAACAAACCGAGCCGAGTCGAGCCACGAGCTGTTCGCGATCAATTCGGTTCGTTTGTAGCCCCACCAATAATATAGCCGAAACGCACCTTAAATATGGATGAGAGAGGAAAGGAAGACATACTCAGAGCAACTATCAAGCAAACTCTCAATCCCACCTCCACCGCCGAACCCATCCCCCAACTTATCCTCCTCTTGCTTCTCAATCTCCTTAACCCACAACCCGGCATGAATCCTCTGCTTCTGCACCCTATAATCCCTCTTTATGCTCTCCAAACAGTACAGCGAACTCTTCTCCATCTCCTTCAACTTCTCTTCCTTCTCCTGCCGTTGCTGGGTCTTCGGGCTCTTCCTCCTCTGCTCCCAGTTATCCGTCATGTCCTCCACGAACGCCTTCGTCTCGGCGTCCACGTCAGTCGCGGCGGCGGCGGGAGGGGTGTGGGGGAGGGAGAAGTTGACGTCGGACTCCCACGGGGCCCGGTTTTGGCCGGAGAGGTCGTCCGGGAGCCAGGCGGACTCCCAGGCGTCGTTCCACTCGTCGTTGGCGGTGGTGGTGGGTTTGGTAGAGAGTGGGCGGAGGAGGGCGGTGGTGGTGGAGGTGGCGGGGTGTGAGAGGGAAGTGAGGATTGTGTATGGGAATCTACGCATTGGGTTCATCGTTTATGCCTTTATGGAAATGGGTAAATTTGCTCGGAGCTTTGGGAAGGGTTTGGAGAAGAACTGCGAAGGGAGAGACTGATCAAGAAAGTCGCTTTTTTCAGTATGGCTGGGCATATGAGGCCCGCGTTACGTGAGATGGTGTTACAAATAAATAATTGTTGCCATAATGTAAGAAATGGTTACAAACAATTGTTGCATAAAATATTTTTCGAGGTGTTAAAAATAATTATTACATGAGAGAGCGTCACAAATCATCGTTGCATAAAAGATTTTTCCGGCTCAAGGGTTTGTTAGGTAAAAAAATAAGCTTGAATATTGTTGGGAGGGCTTTCAAATCACATCAAACAAGCTAAATCCAATTAATGTTATGATCCTTTGACTTGGGATCTAAAAATAATTCGTGATCGGCTCGATTAAAACTGTTTAATAGTAAATTTACTCATGTAGTTTGAGCATCAATTTTTTCAGCTCGATTAAAACTGTTTGATAGTAAATTTACTCATGTAGTTTGAGCATCAATTTTTTGACTCGTTCAACTTGTTTCATTCGGTTTGTTTATTGTCCTAAATGTGCTCCGGCCTTATTTTTTTACTCGTTCAACTTGTTTCATTCGGTTTGTTTATTGGTCCTAGATGTACTCCGACCTTACTTAAGAGTTGGCCCTTGGTTTTTCCTTCGTAATAATTCTATAGACCCCGACAAAATTTCTCAAAAATGTCCCCTAAATTAAAATTAACAATTGAGGTTTACTTTAATAAGGGAAATTTTTATAAATGGTCCCTCTAGTTTGCATGAATTTTCATTTTCGTCACTCTAGTATCAATTGTGTTACTTTTAGTCCTATAATTTGCATTCTGTCTCAATTTCGTCCCTCTCGCTTACGGCGTTAATGAAACAAACGGAATTGAAGGACAAAATTGTCATTTCTCCTCACAGAGTGACTAAATTGAGATTTCATGCAAATTCGAAAAACAACGCTTATGTTAATTGTCTTGGTCTTGTATTTTTTTTTCAACTGAATTTTCACTATCGTTATTTTTTTTATCACATGATTAAAAAGAAAAAGTTGTTCAGTAGTATTTAGAAATCTTGTAATTGTGTTTAATTAAGCAATAAAACACTATTAAATATTAAGAGATCAAATACATTAAAATATGGATATAAGTGTATTTATTTTGGGACTTACTCATAAGATCACTCATATAACAAATAAACACGGATTTTAAACATTTTTTTATTGGGTGAAAAAATAAGAAGATTATAAGAACATGATACAAAGACATTAGCTAAGGGGTTGATTTGTGCATTTTCTAATATTTTTGTAATGTGTAATGAAATATAAATTTTTCAATATAGTTTGATTACCCAATAAAAAATAATTCTGTTGTCAAATACATTACTTATTGTCTTTTTTATTTTATTTGAAAAAAACGAAAGTAAAATGTAAAATTTTAAAAATAATCCCTCTGGTTTGCATAAAATTTCAATTTGGTCCCTCTATGAGAGAAAATGACAATTTTGCCCTTCAATTCCGTTTGTTTCATGGACGGCGTTAGAGAGAAGAACGAAATTGAGATGGAATGAAAATTATAAGGTTAAAATTGATACAATTAATAGTAGAAGGACGAAAATAAAAACTCGTACAAACTAGAGAGACCATTTTTAAAAATTTCCCCTTTATTAATTGAGATATACAAAACACTCTGCTAGCATGTGAGACTATTTGAGTCCTTCCCGAACATTTCGTGAGTCTTTCCCAGCCGATGTGGGATTGTTGGATGGCGAAATAAGTACTCCTGACTTTTCAACTTCTTTTTCTTTTTGCGCTCTACAAGTACTTGCATATTTCGTAAGGAGTTAGCTTAAAATATTAAAGTTATGACGATCAAAGTTTCTTAACATCTCCTACTAATGGTCAAATTCTTTTGAAGGTTAGGCTCTGTTTGTTTGGGCATAAAATATTTTATCTATTTTTTGGTATTTAGATGTACAAAAATTGAGAAAAATATTTTACATTAATTGGATGAAATGACTTACCCTTAAATCTTCTATAAGTTATTTTCCGAATTGAACCTATTACCTTCTATTACGTTCTTCACTTCTTCTAAATCTCTTTTGGAACGAACCAGTAAACTAGCTGACTGTTAACGTTAACCAAAAGGCCGAGAACGCTCAGACCATGTGGGACTTTAAATAAAGAGCCCAAAGACAAGAAAGCCAAGAAAGGTACGATTTGTAAGGCTAATAGACCGCTTATTTTATATTAAGTACAACCTCTTTGATTCATTACGATGGAGAAGCCTCCAAATTTCAAAAGTAAAAGGCAATCTCTTGTCATGCAGTGAAGCAATATGGCACCGGGAGTAGATCATGAAGACGAATTAATACAATGTTACCAATAGTTAAAAATTTCCTATTTTATACAACCAGCTTGAGCAAAAAGTTAATACAATGTTACCAACAGATGAAAATTTCCAATTGCAGACACCATATCCAAGAAAAGATGGACATACAACGGGAATGCCATATCAAAGTTTCTTAACATCTCTTACTTAGGGGTGTTCAAGAAAATCGTCCGAACCATAAAACCGGTCCGATCCGGACTGAACCGTCCTATTCGGTCCAGTTCTGCGGTCAGGTTATGGTTCCAAAAAATAAGAACCATTAATTTTGGTTTGGTTTCTGGCTCTCAATTAAAGAACCGTGGTTAGAACCGAGCCGGACCATTTAGAACTAATATATATAATTATATAAAAATAAATATATGTGTAGAGATTGGTCTACTTTTTGAACATGGAAGAAGTTAGTACCGCTAATTTAAGTGATGTTTTGGGCATTAAAACTGTTATTCTTTACTTCAAGACGTGCTGCTATATTTTATAGTTTATGATATAGGTTTAATTTTAGTCCTTTTCATAGTTTATGATATAGGTTTAATCTTAGTCCTAAATATAATGGGTCATTAATGTTTTTCTGTCGCTAAATTTAATTATTCCATAAGTGGTTTTGGCTACTTTATTGGTGGTTTTCGTCAATGTTTTTCGGTCAAGTGTCAAGTATTTCGTGAACCATATTGGGTTTTGATTCTTAATAAAATGTCTTTTATTATTTTATGAGTTATTTGATGCTTTAAATTTTTAATTTTATGAGTTTATATTTTGTGAATAAGTGTTTGGACGTTAATTGGATAGAACCGGAACCGAACCAAAACCGGACCGGACCGGTTTTGCGATTTGGTTCTGGTTAGGTTCCATGCATATATTGGTTAGGTTCTGGTTTTCAATTTCCTAGAACTGTTGGAAATGGTCCGGTTGCTGGTTTTCTAGAGAACCGGACCAATCCGGACCGTGTACACCCGTACTCCTACTAATGTCAAATCCTTTTGAAGGTTAGGCTCTGTTTGTTTGGGCATAAAATGTTTTACCTATTTTTTGGTATTTAGATGTACAAAAATTGAGGAAAACATTTTACATGTAAAATATTTTTCATTAATTGGATAAAAAATGACTTACCCTTAAATCTTCCATAAGTTATTTTCCAAAATAAACCCATTACCTTCTATTATAATTCTTATCACTCAATTTCCTCGATCGTTAGTCCTACCCACGTTCAATGTCCTTATTCTCTCCCTCCTTAATTGAATTTAACCACCCCCCTCTCTCTCTCTCTCTCTACGTTATTTTGTAGGTTTTTGAAAATATTTATCATATGTCAACCAAACATTGAAAAGATAAAAGTTTGAAATTTGTTTTCTAAAAACATTTTACATCCAAACAAACGGAGCCTTAAATGTGTCTAACACCTTCAAATTTGATATCCCACAAACTCTCTCTCTCCCGCCAAAGGTTCAGAAGTTTTACAACCTTCACGCCTAAAAATTTACATTTGATAGCTAAAAGGATTGGCTTTAAAATTGGCCGTGGGTAGAAGATTTCCAAATCGACATTAAATTTGTCTCACAAATGGAAAGTAAGCTTGGAGCAAGGAACAATATGAAAAAATCACAAAGGGTGAAACCTTGCCCTTCGTATGCCTCCTGAAAACATAATCACTTGAAAGATACATATCGCAGTTGGCCTAGGGGCCTATACATATTCGCATGTTTAGGTACCAGACGTACAATAGTTATGATCCATGAGAAAAGAAAAGATGTTCTGCAGTATCATTTTGACTGCTCTCTAATTTGTGCAATGTTTAGGATTCTGCCACAGTTTGAATTTCTCTCCGGACTTTTAATTGTGGATCTTTGACGTGGGTAAAAAAGTTTCAGTAAACTGTGTTGTTGTACATACTCGATTGACCCTATCCCAACTGTTAGAGTCGGCTGCATGAATCTTGCTTTTGTCATTCCACTCAATTGATAGTAACGATCGATTTCATTAAAATCACAAGCCGAAATTTCTTCTCTCACTGATTAGGTTATTTTCGGTTTCCCTCTTATCCTACCATTACTTGTAACATGCATAATGTCTCTCTTTTCAATTGGCATACTAATCGGTCCTTGTTATCCATGACCGATTTGTTCACTCCCCGATTTTTCTTCATTTTGTCATTCAACAAGCGCTTCCAGTACTATCTCTCGAATATGGTTATGTCTTCTATCCGGTTTGAAGAACTATCTTTCTCACTTCACTAGTATTTTCAATCATACAAAATAATACCATTAACACTACAATTCCTAGTCAAGACCAGATACAAATGCATTAAAATGATACGGTCAACACAGTTTGTAAATAAGCAAACCGGGGGATGGTGCTATGCGGCTGGTGCACAGCACCGTGTTGTGCACCATCGGAACGGTCAAACACGATTAGTAAATAAGCGAACCGAGGGATGGTGTTGTGCAGCTAGTGCACAGCCCCAAGTTGTGCACCATCCAAGTCGTCCGTTAAGCTTAGTAAGCATTTAGCCTTACTCATGTACCTTAGGTGTGCCTTAACAAACTCCCACAACTTTTGAATGGACAGTCGAGCGTTCAGTTGAAATTTCTCACGGTCAAACGAATTGTGTTTCGCTGCTGTTATAAACTCCTACCCTCTGATTGCGAATCCTCACAAATGAAAGGAAAAGGCTCAAGATGCTTAAATCGACCGTGCTATTTTTAGAAGTTGAATTTATATTCTCCAATGACCTTCCAAGATGGATGGTGGATGCAGGATAAAGAAGTAGTGTTTGGGCTGTATGTGAGAGTTGGAGGAAATTAATCCCGTTAGCACAATTGTATAGAACGGGTTTAATTTCCTCCAATATCTCATCTCCGGCAATGGCACAAGTATTAAAATGCACAACACAAGAGGGGAGCAAGGGAGCGTGTAGATCTCGGTAGGTGAGATCATTTCTCATTTTCTTTTTTGGTAGATAAGCGTACCTTAACCACAAAATGAACATTATAAAACAGGGCAATACATATTCAAAGGGGCTAACCAAGATGATAGAACAGAAAACCACACACACAGAGAGAGAGAGAGAGAGAGAGAGAGAGAGAGAGAGAGAGAGCTAAGCCTAAAATAATCTCTCATGAAACCATGATGCTATTCGAACACCAACGTAACACAAACCCAAAAGGACAGCTAAGCCTGCAGTAATCTCACAACCCACGAAGCTATTCGAAAACCTACATAATACAAACCAGAAAGGAAAGGAACCAAGGCCAAAAAGCTATTTTTTTCCCTTAAAACTGTTTTGATAGGTGTGAACGAAACTATGGCAGGCATCACATAGCCAAATGATCGCAACAGAGCCAGAAAAGCAAAGTAGCGGCACTTGTAGGCAGCCTGTCTTTCTAATTTAACAGATACCCTCTTGCACAACTTAGTTTTTCTTTTCTAAGGTAAATCTTGCACACAACTTTGTCAAATCCTACAGATACATAGATTTGCAGGTTTGCGTCGATTAGCATAGTTGAAAGGTCTACACAAAGATTAAGACTTGCCTCGAAGAAACAGTTAGCGCACACAGGTGGAGTCAAGAGTTCATTTTATGATTCTGTATAGTATTTCCTGAACTGTTGACCAAATTCAAGGGTGCCGAAATCAATGTACAAAACATACAGGATATATCAAAAGTCCACACATAAAACTATTAATTGCCTGGTACATCTCTTGTGCCTGTTTTGGCTTTATATTCAAGGTTTTGTGTATCGAAATCACTAGTATGAATTTATCCAACACATATATCTCTTGTTCCTGTTTTTGCTTTATATTCAAGGTTTTGTGTATCGAAATCACTAGTATGAATTTATCCAACACATATTTGAGGTTTACCATGCAAAGGTAGGTCCAAAGTAGGGATGAGATTCTCTCATCTAGTTTTTACAGACAATTTTTGTCCGTATCAGTGCTTTAATACTTACAGGCACACTTAAATCTAATGTATGAGTCCCGAACTAGTCCATAAAAACTTGGATTGATCACAGGAACATCAAACAAGTAGTCTCCAAGATATATTCAATTGTTGTTCCTCATATTAATTTTAAAAGAGTGTGACCGATGGTTGGAAATTCATTTAGAAATTGTATCTATTGTGGATATTGTTGTCCCTCCCTCCTGATCCATGAGGCATAATTCACATCATCAACTAAATGCAGAAGTCTCAGTACGTAGCTAAGCACTTGCTAACAAAGATCAAGAAGATCACAGAAAGAAAACTACCAATAAAGAACTCTGACCAGTAAATCAAGTCAAACTTGGGCTCAAACACTTGGATTTTATGTCAACAGAAAAAAAGATTACCCTTCTACCTAAAAATGGGTTCATAATAAGAACTTGCAAAACCCACATAAGATAAAATGCAAAAGAGAAACTAACAAAAGGATTCAAAAAAATACCAATTGCTTGTGTTCATAACCAGCCATTTATAATTTCTCAACCTGTGGCATTCCCAAAAAGGCCCCAGTCGTTCACCTTGAAGCTGGAGACTGCAAGTTTGAAAACCTCCGCCATCGGCATACGTCCGGACTCTGCAGCAGGGGCAGCCAGACCAGCACCAACCGAGCTAGCACTTTCACTCAAAGGGCTGCACTCACATTACCAAAAAAAGGTCAAAAGGGTTGAAACACATCATATTGTAACATGCCACTTCTCCTATGTTTAGGTCGGATTAGATATGTTCGATACAGCAGATTGAGGATGAGGAATTATTCATAAATCCTCGGTGTAGTACTAAAACAACCACCTATTCTTTACTCTTTAATCTTTATAAACAGTGTTCCTATCGAAAGTCGTAAAGTATGTTTGCACCATGTTTTCCAGATTTTCTGAGCCACTATGCTTGGGTGGATCAGGTAGAGGAATCGAACCTACTAATTTCATGTTTAAGCAAAATTTCGCAACAAAAGTTAAACAAACATGCTCAGCAATAGCAACAATGATACAGGTATCTATAAGTAATTTTGAAACTGAAAGCCAGTGAGGTTGAGTCTAGTACGGACAAAGGAAAAGGAGTGGCCCTGAATTCTAGACCTTGGAACTAACCCCTGATTTTCTTGTGTTCATAAAATACCCAGGGGTCTCTACATGACCCTAAAATATTGTGGGACACCATCTCTCTGCAAGTCCTAAAGTGCTTACTCCTTCATTTGCTTGAAGATTGAAAAAAGTGTCAAAAACAAATATAGCTCAATATGACCACTGTAACTCTCAGAACATATAACACAGAGCAAACTATAAGCCAATTTGCACAATATTTTCTTGCTTGAAAGCATGTACATAATAAAGATAAAACTATTGAACCCCAGCCAAAAAGAGAAGAAAAAAAATCCAGGGAGTAGAAGGGGAGATATTGTTGTGCATTTTGCTTCCATTACAGATTACAGACCGTCTTACATCTACATTATGAGAAATATGTCAAATTACTTGTTCTTGATACTTACTTTATTAAGATGGGCTCATACGCAGTGATTAGTACATCTGTACCAACTTCCTTAAGGCGCAAATTTGCCAAGTACACCTGCAGGAACCAATATGTCAAATTTCACTTGGCCTTTCGAAAGAAATCACGGCTAGTAGAGAGAGTAAAAGAACAACTTACCCTGATTACGTTTTGTGCTTCCCTTCCTTGGCGTCCCTTGGAGATGCCCTAGTACATGAACAATAATAGCAGTTAGTAATTATAATTTACCTCAAATTAAAAATAGTATGTGCTTTGACTCATGTCCATTCTGCTTTAGATTAACAGGATTACAAGATACTGCCAGACTCAAACTAGGCATTACTAAGGATGATGAATCCAAGGTAACATATCTGCTCATGAAAATTTACACATCCACTTTTCTTCTTCAAGTTCTATCTACAAGCACGTGGATCAAATTTTTTATCTAAATATCGATGTGACCCAATTCCAGTTTTGAAATGCCTTTGATACCTTAGCTCTCAATCCTAGCAACAGAAAGACCATCTGGCATCCTGCGTCCCCCATATATTTTTGCAAAAATTTCTTGCAGGCTCTCCTTATCCAGTTACCACACAAGATACACCATCACATGGTAAAAATTTCCAAATCAACTGATCCATACGTAGTTAGAAAGTCCATTTTTTAGCAACTTGAAGCTGTTATCACATCGAAAACTCACCTAGTCTGCCAAATCCTGCAGCCTGACTATTTTGAAGTTGGTAACAATAACATGCAAAGAATCTTTCCCGCTTTGTTTTGAAAATTCTAAGATAATATTTTTTTGAAGCACTTCCCTCCTGCCCTAGTTATTGACCACTAACTATTGTCCACGTAACCTTAGATTATACAGTTGTGGTGACAGAGCAGGGAGCCTATAGAAAAGATTAAAAATGAGAAACTCAATGAGTATCTGTCATCACACATGCACCTCCCAGTCTACAAATAATACAGCCCTAAGGAAATGTAATGCCCATCCTTCCAAAGTTATTGAAACTTCAGAAGCTCTAACACAAACCCAACAATCAAATGCAATAGATCACCACCGGATTACAAAAGAATAACAAACAAGTCAAAAGAAATCCCACTGCTAGCAACTTCGCTACAAGTAACGGATTTGCTACTTACCATCTGGGCCACAGCAGTTGTAACAACGGCAGGCATGTTCCTGAAACACAACCCATGAGCCTCAACCACTCCTGACTGCTCAATTACCTGAAAAAACAAGATAAAAGAGGTGTTAGGCACAAGGCAGCCAGCCACCAACAATAGTGAAAGTCACACTCAGTGGCAAAATTCACATTTTCACGGTATGGGTAACACCGTGCCATTTCTGACATAGTTTAACCTGGTACATTAAGTTGAGTAATCATCAGGGCTCACGGAGGCCAGATTCTCAGGAAAGCACCAGAGCATAACATTAAATCTTATCAGTGTTCCCTCTTCCTACTTTCTAGGATACATAGCTGAGTTCAAATTCTGATTTTTACAAACCAATAAGAAGGTTTATCTCAAGCGAGAAACGAAACAAGTATGGACAATGAATACACACGTTGATATCACAAAGGATTTATGTGCTTCAGCTTAAAGCCAACCTCCATGGCCAAACATGAGCATCCTATGAGCTGGCCATATCCCAAAACTCTCACTATGAACCCTAGAGCTCCACAATACCCTTTATGAGAAAGAATCTACAATACAGAGAAAAGTACCAAATAAAGATAACTAGTCGTTTGAGTTATGTGGACTGCAAACAGGTCATATAAAATTTGGGGTCAATTTGAGACACTCACAACGAGTCATCAAATGATAACAGCGTCCAAAGGGCATCACTTGTCATGATCCTGATTGGGAATTCCATCATGCGACCAACTTTTGCCAAGCACAATAACATCGGTCCATGATGCGGTCCAGAAAAGGTGGCCAAGGGTATTTCAGTAATTTAACCATTATCCGGTTTTTAAGGGTTAGGATTGGCCATAGATCTACTTGGGATATTGCCTAGACATGGGCTGGATTCTTAGGAGTGTCTTTTGGGTTTTAGTCAAGTCAAAATGTCTATTTAATTTTCTAGTCAAAGTCTTTAGAGTTAATTAGTTGATCTAAGAGTCATAAGTTTTTCCATGTCATTAATGTAGTCAAAGAGTCTATGTTCAATGTGTCTTTGGAAGTCTAAAGTTAGTTGAAGGTTATTTATGTTAGGAAGTTCTAGAGTCAAGTTGAAATGGTTATAAATAAGATTGTAAGCCTTATGGCAAATCATGATTGAATGAATGAAAAATTGAGTAGCTTTCAAGCTATTAGATTGTGTGATGCAATCTTTTCTTTGGTGTGATGCTAAAGAGCCCCTAGGTGTGATGCCTTGGGTTTTCTAGGTGTGATGCCTAGACCTATCCTTCTACCCTCATCTCGTTCTTCTTACAAATTACTATTCACGTCCACTGTTCACAGCCCCCAAAAAAACAGCCCCTTTCCCTTGTGTTCGATCATACTTAGCCCTATTCCAACTCTGTCCTGCATCAATTTGGTATCAAAGCGAGCGTAGCATCATGTCTACACGATCCGGAAGGCCGTTTAGAGGAAGATTAACTGATTTCCAGCGTGATGAGATTCTGTTAAAACTTGTGGAGCAATTGGATAATAATAATCTGCGCATCAGCACTTTGGAAGGCCAAAGAACTCAACCTAATGATGAACAAGGAGGCGAACAAGGCGAAAACTCCGGGAATAACAATCCTAATGAAAATGGTGAGAACCAAGGTGAGCGCACAGAAGAACAGCGTGCAGATTCCCTTCGAAGTCAGCAATTTAGGGCTGGCCAAGGTCAAGGAATGCAACAAAATTCCATGTCTGAATGGACCCATGATTTGTTACAGAGGAACCAACATGAAACCTATGATACAGCCGGAGATATCACTAAGAAGATTAAAATGGAGGTTCCAGATTTTGAAGGTAAGGTCAATCCTACTTTGTTTCATGATTGGCTTGCTTCTATTGAGGAGTACTTTGACTGGTATGATATGGCTGACGATCGGCGACTGAGATTTGCTAAGATGAAGCTTGTGGGATTAGCAAAAATCTGGTGGATGGGTGTTGAAGGTGATATTCGAAGGTTGGGGCAACCACCGATTGGTACTTGGCAAGAGATGAAGGCTAAGTTGAGGGAAAAGTACATGCCATCAAATTACCATGAGAAGTTGTGTGAACAACTCATCGAGTTAAAGCAAAACAACATGTCAGTGGCTGAATATATGCAGAAATTTGATGAGCTGAAGATGAGGAGTCAAGTGACAGAAGATTCAAGTCAAACTCTTGCCCGATTCAAGGCTGGTTTGAGGCCAGACATAAGGAGGGAGCTGCTTCGCCAACCCTTGTACAGTCTCGAACATGCCTTCCAGGTTGCTTTGGATATGGAGGAGTATTTGAAATACCCAATTCCTAAAAAGTTTGGGTCTCAAGTTGGGGAAACTGCAGCTAAAGGGTACAATGATGCAAGTCGTTTCCAGCCTAGTGTTTCTAAGCAAACTTCAGCCAATACGGCTGATCCAAAAGGCAAGAATCACGCAGCCAACAAAGGGGGAGGAAAGGACAACAGATGCTTTAAATGTGGTGAAACTGGTCATATGGCCTATCAATGCCCGAAGAGGAACTTACACATGGGAATGGAACAAGAAGCTGAATTTGACCAACAACATAATGATGACAATGATGATTCTTTTGACGTTGGGATTCTAAATACAGATGACTTAGAAGAAGAGGAGGTGGACAATTCGTTGATCTCTGTTGTTAGACGTATCCTTACAGCACCTAAAGTTGAAAAGGAGGACTGGAGGCGTACTTCTATCTTTCAGATGCTGGTCCGCTGTGGAAACCAAGCCCGAAAGCTTATTATTGACGGTGGGAGTTGTATGAATGTTGTATCTGCTGCCACAGTGGAGCGTCTTATACTTCCTGTTCAACCACATCCTCATCCGTACAAGGTAGCTTGGATCGACAACACTTCCATTCCGGTAACTCAGCGCTGCCTAGTTTCTTTCGCTTATGGTTCTTATAGTGATTCTATCTGGTGTGACGTAATTCCCATGAATATCACACATATCCTTCTTGGGAGACCATGGCTTTATGATAGAGATGTGCAACATTGTGGGAAAGAGAACACGTATGCTTTCTCATTCAAAAACAAGGAGATTGTTCTGAAGCCAATGAATACAACTGAAATGGAAAAATACAAGGAAAAGAAGCCAAAGGATGTTGCTGAAAATAAGCCTATCACCAAGAAGTGTTTTCAAATAGAGAGTATGGAACTGGGAGTTATATATGCCGTGGGGGTAAAAGAAGTATCAGAATCAGCTGCTGCATCAGCCACTGTATTACCATCAGAAGTGGCTGAGTTGCTGTCCCATTTTTCTAATGTTGCACCTAAAGAGCTCCCAAATGAATTACCTCCCATGCACAATGTCCAGCATGCAATAGATCTCATTCCAAGTTCGCAATTGACTAATCTTCCGATAATTCATTTCCATCCCGACTCCAATGTCACGCCAATGGGATCATCTATTGAGTTTTCGCATATGAATTGCAAACAAGCAACACCAAATATTTCTCCTCGAGAGGATGAAGTGGAGAAAGTGATGGAGCTGGTTGCTGGAGAAATGAAGGAAATAATTGCTGGCCCAGAAACTGATACGCCTTTACAGATGTGTAAGTTGCTGCCAGAATCCTCTAGTACAGTGCCAAAAGAGTTTCCCGTTGAGCTTCAATTGGTTAATCAGGTGAATTCAAGCAACCAAGGGAAGTCGAAAGGTGCACCAGCCGTTGATGTAGTTAAAAAAGAGTTCAATGTCAAATTACACGAAAGTAATGTCACCACAAGAGAGGTGGGGCCAACCATTGACTTTGTCATTCCTGACAAGTTCAAGGATCCACGTGGAGTCAAAAGCGTCATTGTCTTCCTTTTTGTTTGAAACGAAAAAGGGTTGGCCTCAACTTCAAGCTTTTCATACCAAGATGCGGTTGCAAATATGGAGGAGTTCATCGAGTCTTATACTCCAATACTTTAAAACTCGAGGACGAGTTTTCTCCAACCAGGGGAGAATGATGCGGTCCAGAAAAGGTGGCCAAGGGTATTTCAGTAATTTAACCATTATCCGGTTTTTAAGGGTTAGGATTGGCCATAGATCTACTTGGGATATTGCCTAGACATGGGCTGGATTCTTAGGAGTGTCTTTTGGGTTTTAGTCAAGTCAAAATGTCTATTTAATTTTCTAGTCAAAGTCTTTAGAGTTAATTAGTTGATCTAAGAGTCATAAGTTTTTCCATGTCATTAATGTAGTCAAAGAGTCTATGTTCAATGTGTCTTTGGAAGTCTAAAGTTAGTTGAAGGTTATTTATGTTAGGAAGTTCTAGAGTCAAGTTGAAATGGTTATAAATAAGATTGTAAGCCTTATGGCAAATCATGATTGAATGAATGAAAAATTGAGTAGCTTTCAAGCTATTAGATTGTGTGATGCAATCTTTTCTTTGGTGTGATGCTAAAGAGCCCCTAGGTGTGATGCCTTGGGTTTTCTAGGTGTGATGCCTAGACCTATCCTTCTCTAACCCTCATCTCGTTCTTCTTACAAATTACTATTCACGTCCACTGTTCACAGCCCCCAAAAAAACAGCCCCTTTCCCTTGTGTTCGATCATACTTAGCCCTATTCCAACTCTGTCCTGCATCAGTCCATGATTCAGCACCTAAACCTTAAGCATGGCGAGTTTCTGTAAATTCTCTAGACCAAAATAAATTAGGTAAGGATAACTGTTATTCTGCTTAAATATACAAACCATTCCAGTCCCCCAACTTCACATTTCTCCCTCTTGCAGTATATGTCTCCTAATCTCTACTCTCTTTCCCCTTATAATTCCTATAATAGCAACTCTAACCCCAAACCAACAGCCAGAATCCAGTAGTACTTTTTTTTTTGCTCAGTGAATCCAGTAGTATTAGGTAGATGTCAAACTACCCATTTCAACCTATCCAACACAACCAAGTTGATGAGTTACAACAACATAGAATTTCCTTATTAGGTCAAAATGTGCCCATGCCCATATAATGTGCTAACAACAATGATGTATTACTCGACTTCATAAATCAATCAACTCGACAAGCGCATACACACTGAACACCACCATTTTTCACATTCGGAGTCTGAATTATGCCATTGTGGCATCCCTTAAAAAAGGGCTAGATCTTACTTATGGAAATACGAGATGCAATGGAAAATCTATCTAGGTACATCCCACTTTTGAAGAAACTAAAATGAAACAAAAAAGAATGTGGATGTTGATTAGTTACCATGGCTCCCTCGGCATCTTGTTCTGAGGCAAGGTCTTGAAGAAACCAGGTGGCACTTCCATTATCAGCAACATCATGCTTCACATCTACGAGTTCAACTATCAAACTCTCATCACGAGCTGGGTCCACAAAAACCTCCTTCAAATCACCAACAAAATACATAACGAAATCAGTCAAACAATTGAAAACCCATGAGACCCAAAAAAGTAATCAAAACTTAGATAGCCAAAATGATATGCGAAAAAACATTTCCCCACGGCAACAGCATAAAAAGGAGAAGCAACAATATATATTGGGACAAAAATAAAACCCAAACCTGATGATCAGGGACTTGTCGAATGTTGCTCACATCCTGCACGTCCAATTCAATAGAAATTCATCAGTCCAATTGGCAATGCACTTGCAATTAGTTTAAACACTATCAAGTACCAAACCTTATAAATACAAATCCAGATATATCACGATAGATTGACGAAATTGAGAAAATAATTCCATTTACTCTATTATAAGGGCTTGAACCATGTTCCGTCTCGTGATCAATCCATGCATGCAAAAATTGACGAAATTGAGAAAATAACTCCATTTACTCTATTGCAAGGGCTTGAACCATGTTCCGTCTCGTGATCAATCCATGTATGCAAAATACACACTCAGAACAAGTAGTACATGTTCAAGCATCATTAACCAACCCCTTATTAGCTCAATTCACTTCAATATGGACAATATTGCATCAAATATCCGCACATATCCTTATATACATATTTATGCTTGATCAAGGTTTCGAATACCGTTTCATACCTGCTGGTATGGTACGTACCAATCTTTCCTCAAACCCGTACCTGATCCTCTAGTTTTGTTCCGGCTCATACGCCGCTCAACACCGACAGGTACCGGCAATACCCAGAAAATACCGACTGGTAGCGGTCATACTATATTTTGACCTTTTTTTGCTTTCATAATGAAATCTTTCGTACCAAAAAAAATCTGTATTTTTCCATCTTTTATCTTGTGTTCTTCAAATCAATATATTACTACTAGTACCTTATTTATATTGATTGAATGTTTTAAGCAATCATATAAGCAATAAGGAAAACGGCATTAAACCTGAAACGGCCGAGATTACACTGGTACCGGTACGTACCAGTACCGATAAGAAAAACGGCACTGGTACCCCGGTAGGTTAGTTAACGATAAATATATACAAACTAACCTGAAACCTAACAGGGAATGTGCTGGCAATGGCGCCACCAAACAAAGGACGTTCGGCATAGATATCTTCCGGCATTCTGATCAGGAATACCGCACTTTCCTCAACTGGCACCATCAAAAAGGCCTCAGAATCAGATAAATTCCGAAATATTCAGATACAAAAATCGGAAAAAAAAAAAAAACATCAATAAATTACTTAACGACAAACGTCACAATCCAAAAAAACGCTACCGGTGGGAAAAATTGAAGATTCGGGAATATGCAGGGAATCGAAAAGGCTTACTTACTGGAGTTGGTAAGAGGAATAGCGTGGACTACTGGAGCGGAGGGGTGTGTGGTTTGAGGAGGAAGGTGAAATATATATAGGAATAGGGAGACAGCGTGATTAACACGCCCAGTTCAGGACACGCGCATTGAAGGAGAAATTTTTCAGTGCCGGTTGGGTATCACGTGGCTCGGCACATCCGGATCGTCCGATGCAATTTTGGACGGTTCAAATTTAAAGAGAGAAAGAAGAGGGGTGAGAGGAGAGATAATGTTTTAATTTGAACCATCCAAAAATGCATCAGACAGCTCGAGAGTACCGAATGGATACGACATGAGATACATACCCGCTCGCTGGAAAAATTTCTCACATTGAAGCATACGTTTGTTTTGGAAAAATTCCAAAATTTATTTGGTGATAGCGGGTCATGCTCCAATACCGGAAGAATCTTGTCCATCGTGTATTTTTGCAGGGGTTTAAGTTGAATTTTGCGGTGAATTATAAGGGTGAGCATGGTTCGGATTAGTTCAGTTTCATACTAAACCAAGAATCAAACCAATACTTACGGATTATGAATTTGGAGAACTAAACCAACCCACAAAAGCCATAAAATCAAACCAATCCAAACCATTTAAATACGGTTCGATTTCGGTTTTAAACCACGGCTTGCTTTGAACTAAACTATTGTCTTCAAAAAATATTTAAAGTACTTAACATTATGAAGATAAATTAAAAAAATACATATATTTAAATTATTAAAACACACTAATATCAACCAACTAATTAAGAGTAGGATACCAAAAATTGCCTCAAGTCTTAAACTAAGAAAATAAAATGCTGGCAAGTCACTAAAATGAACCAACTAAGAATACCAACTATTAAACATCTTAAGATAGTTTAACCAAATAAAAGACCAAAAATAATTTCTAAAACTATTGAATTGAAATGAGGTAGCAAAAGGGCAATAGTAGCAGCATGGTAGAAACCAACTTGTGATATCACTCTACATCAAGGTTCATATCATTATCTTGGCAGTGAAGGAAAATTAAATATTGCAGTGGATTTAATAAGATCAATAAATTAAGAAAATGGTTGACTAAAAGCTCTCATATTTATTGAGTGAATCATAATTAATTTATGTATATATGTATGTATGTATTATACGGTCCGGATCGGTTTAGAACCATAACTGTAAACGTAAATCCACAAACCAAACCATATAACGCGGTTTCTAATTTCTTTAATCCATGACCAAACCATACTACTAAAAACCCAAACCAAACCTTCCGGTTTGCATTGGTTTGGACTGATTTCGCGGTTTGACGGATTTTTTGCTCACCCCTAGTGAATTATTGACTAAACGGTTTATTTGGTAGTATTTTATTTCAAAACATCCCACCATTCAAATACAACACATTTACTCTAAATGGCATTTTTTGTTTTTTTTAGTGAAAATAAATGGTATTTTGGCATTATTTTAGAAAAAAAAAATAGAGTGTGAAGTCACCCTTAGACATCATGTGTTATTGTTGTGTGCTTGAGGCATTGGATAATCACTTCTAAGCCATACTGCGTGAAGAAGTGGAAACACGTGTATGAAAACATCTTAAATAACTAAAATTATGTGGGAAAGGAAATTGAGAGTCAAAATATAGAGCAATGATTTAGAATGGAAACTATGATCCTCCTCATCTTCAATTCCAAACCTCTACACTATGTCACCTTGGTTTAGAGCAAGGATGGGATCAGGGGATCTAGTAGCGGCGATCGCCACGATAAAAATTTTAAAAAATGCAATTATTATATGTAAAAAAAAAATTTATACCCAACTTATATAGTTTCGCCACCACTAAATTTTTTTAGTATACATTTCGCCACTGCTAGGATAAAATCCTAGTTCCGTCCTTGGTTTAGAGGGTGAACTGAGCATCTGGGCCGGCCCAGGCAAAAGTTTCAATTTTTTGGGCACTCCAATTATATGTCATATATAAGTTTTTCCGTAACATAACAAAGAAGATATTTTGGCCAAGTGGTGTCTGTAAACAGAATTAAAAGCCAAAGGTTCTTGGTTCGAAACCCGAGACCTCTATTTTGGGCACTATTTGTTTTAAACCCCAGTCCTCTATTTTCTATTTTGGGCACTACTAAATAATATGACGACACTTATTTGTCAAAATATATGATGGATCTTATATTTTTAACTATTTAAGCATAGTGACTCAAGATCAAAGTTCAAACGTAAATGTTTTGGTAAGAATTTTTTGAGAACGTTGAGCTGCACGAATGGCAACGAATGCTGAAGTCAAAGAGGCCGAGACGCCTATGATTTTGTTTTAATTTTTCTTTTAACTTTGAATATAAAATTCACAAATAAAACGCAAAACATTGTGATTGTAACTGCAAAAATTGTCAAGTATTAACTCTTTTAGAGCACATTTTTTTTATTAGGCCTTTGGCACTAAAAATCTTTGGACCGGCCCTGCTGAGCATAAATCTTGTTCAGAAATGGAAGTCTTGATTATGTCATACTTATGATCCAGGGCTCTAGCCCAAGTGGTTGTGGGGGGCACTTAAGTGTCAAGAGATGAGGTCACATGTTTGAGTTGATGGAGCAACATCGGCCTATATACCATAGTAATTTAACTTACTAACATACTAAATTCTACCGTGTGACAAAAAAAAAATTATGGCATACTTATGATTGAGTGGACAATAATACCATATTTCTAAGTAAGGAATATCTTTGAAAATATCACATATGCATGTTAATTACAATAATAATATGTCTTTCTATACACATTTTTCGATTAATCCACGATTCTGTGGTGAAAATCCATGGACCTAATCTTATTACACGATTCTTAAATTTTTTAACATATGTTTCGACCATTAATCCACAGATACGCACAAAACGTATGATTTAGTTTGGTTCGAACTGATTTAGCTATTCAGTGAGACATTGTTGCAACCCTAATAATAGATGGAGAAGTTTGGGTTATCAATAACCTCAATAGGACCATCTATTTTCTTTTAGGAACTAGACTATCTTCAACCCATGGCCTTTTGTAGCCAAAGTGGTATTGCCTCAAGCTCTCCATTCAAAGATTGCAGGGTTGAGTTCCATATGAAAAAGGGTGATTTCCATTTCCTTTCTCTTAGATCTAGGCATCAATAGGTCTTAAAAAAACATATTGTTTTAAAAAAAATACACTTTTACGAATATTTATCAACATAATTTTTGCACTTTAATCACTTCCACGGAGAGCCGAGATTATGAATTTTCAAATGAACAACAGTCCTGTACTTTCATGCACACCTAATTCATCCCCAAAACTTATACCCTTCCAAGCACCTAAATTGAAAAAAAGATTATTCTAACATTTGCCAAAAGAGTATAGAATAATAAATAAAATATGAATTGATATTTAAATTTGTTTAAAATTATTGGCATTTGGCGAAGGTTAACAAAATCAAAAAAAAAAAGTGTTTTAAGAGCAAACTATATAACCAACACAAAAACAAACACCACCCCCCCCCCCCCCCTCTCTCTCTCTCTCTCAATCAAAACACAGCAGCAAAATTCAAAACCAAATCCAAAAAATCCAAAATTATACCTTGTCCCTCATCCCAAATCATCTATAAATCCCAATCCCCTCCTCCTCCCTCCCAACTCTTCCCCTCATTTCCAACCTTCTCACATATTCTTCCTTCCTCCACCTGTAACCTCCATAAAAGAAAACCCTAATTACTCGGTCTTCTCTCTCCTCGGCCCAAACCTCTCTGATCCTCTCTCTCCTTCCATTTCCGCCTCTTGATCCACAGATTCCCGCTTTGTATCCCTCGCCAGTGATTATACGTATAGGTTTTGTATCTATCTTTACGATTTCCGATCTTTTTTTTTTTTTTTTTTTTGACGAATTATAAGCAACTGATTGATTAGTTGTTGTTGCGAGGCGGTTTTCGTGTTCGATTGGAGTTTGTATAGTTGAGATTGCTGTAACTTTAGAGAGAGAGGGAGAGAGAGAGTGGAGATGAGTAATAATAATCAGAAGAAGAGGAATTTTCAGATAGAAGCGTTCAAGCACAAGGTGGTGGTGGATCCGAAGTACGCCGACAAGACGTGGAAGATACTGGAGCATGCGATTCACGAGATTTATAATCACAATGCTAGCGGCCTCAGCTTTGAAGAGCTTTATAGGTTAGTTGGTTTGTTTTCCCCACGATATAGTTGATTGATTGATAGAGTTGTATTTCAGCTTGTTCGTTATTCTCTTTCAAATTATATGCATCAGTTTTACGTGGATAGCTGGTTACTTCATTTGCTTCCGAAAGAAGCTTTAGTTGCGTGCACAAAGTCGATGTGTTGAGTTATTTTTATATCCAGGGCGTCCATCCTAGCTTACGCGCACCTCGACTTATCCAGGGATGCAATTCACCATCCACTAGTGGGCAGTCTAATTAGAGCCGGGACAAAGGCATGTATGGACTGGCCCCATAAGAGTTGATAACAGTTGAGAGGTTTCGAGTTTGAGACTGGGGAGCAAACACCTAAGTCACAAGTCTTGACCAGCATGCCAACCCTTGGGGTTGATGTACCGAGTTATTTCTCAGGGCGTACACCCTAGCTTACGTGCACCTCGACTTATCGAGAGACCCAATTCACCGTTCACTAGCAGGGAGTAATTAAAGCTTGTCCCATATGGACTGGCCTATAAGAGTTGATAGCAGTTGAGCGGTTTGGAGCCCGAGACTAGGGGGAGCAAACACCTAATCACAAGCCTTGACCAGCATGCCTGCGGAGTTAACAATGTTTTTATGGTTATCATTGACTAGAAGACTGCATAAGCCAGGGGGTGCTCAGAGAAGTTGTCGTTGCCATATATTTGTAGTCTGGAGACTCCAGACTATTGTTTAGTGCCATGGATTCATGATGTTTGACGGAAGATGCATGGGGAATTTAGTTGATTGAGATCTGATAAGGCATGAATGAATGACTTTGGCCACTTTAATTCGTGGGGAAGTATGCTGGACCAACATGACAGCTTACGTCCTCAAAATTTGTCGACATTCCACAATGTATACTTTGTAGGCATTTTGTCATTTAGTTCATTAGTTGTTACTACTTATTGCCTTTTGGATCGGAGCTTAAAGTCATTTTTACTTTGGGTGACCGTATCACTCTTAACTTCCTTTTATTCCATGAGTTTCATTTAATCAGATTTGCGTATCAGGTCCTAGTATATGTCACTGCCACAGCGCCTTGAATATTCTTATTGTTATAATTGTTGGAATCTGCTAAAGATGGAAGTAGTGGATTTGTTCAGCTTTGAGTAACATTTTGTTGCTAGAAATGCAAATAGATGTTGGTATTGCTTCTGAGTTATGGCCAAATTAAGAAACCGTTAATGGCAATTATGTGCTGAATGAGAAAGTATAGGGTTGTCTTTTACTGCTGTCTCTAAGCTTCAAAATACATCTGAGTCTTTGGATTTTTAGTTATCAATGCAGCAACAAAGGTCAAAACCGTCGGTCTTTTACTGCTGCCTCTAAGCTTCAAAACGGTTTTGACCTTTTGTTTTCGCCAAGCAAAAAAAAAAAAGTTCAAAAACCGTTTCGCCATCCTATTCAATAGCTCATTAGGTTTCCTTTTTCAATGAAATCCTTTGGACCCACATGTTCTTGTGTTCCTATTGATTTTTGGTTAGTGTTAGGTTTAGTTATTGTGGAGCTCTTAATGAAACTTGGTCAAGTCAATTCCCTGTCTTTCAAGTCTCAAAGCTCTCGAGTTTTTTTTTTTCCAAGAACAAATTCATCTTATCAACATTGATGAATTGGCATTGATGTTTTCTTATGTTGCCTTTTATGACCTAATTGCTCTTTACTCATGAGCTTTACTGGAGATCCAAACCTCCCCTATCTTTTTGCCTGTGTTAATAACGAACACGTCCCTTCCCCGTCGAATGGCGGAATTTACTATGGAAAACTTGTATTTGATCTAGCCAGATGTTTAGAACATTATAGACCCTCCTTTCTATGTTGCAACGGGATCAAATTCGTTCTTCTGTCCCATCAAATTTTACTCATCAGGGTTCATTTTAAACAAGATTAGATTCACAAGTTTCCTTTCAATCACTGTTTATACTTTATAGATTGGTAAGGCATGAAGCTCATAAAGACTTTTGGTTGGGTCAATCTCCTCCGTCGATATTTAGTGCAGGCTCTTGATTATTTTTCTCCAAGAACAATTCATCTATTTAATAAAGAATTGGTATTGATGCTCGATTACACTGCCTTTTATTACCTAACAGTGCAATATGCATTCATGAGCTTCACTGTAAACCCAAACCTCCCACATATTTCCTGAATGTGGTCTTTGGCCCTCCCTTGTCGATCCATCCTTATAGGCTCTCAAGTCTTGATTATTTTGTGCCAAAAACAAATTCATCAAATTACTGGTCAATAGTGCTTTATTTGTGAGCTTTACTATAGACTGAGACCTCCCCAATCTTTTCCTGAATGGGCCCTTTGTTCCTCCACCCCCATCAGGCATCAGATGTCGAATTTATAAAGACGAGGTTTATTTGATCCAAACAGATTTTGCAAAACGTTTCAACCTCTCCCTCCTAAGTTGTCAGGGGAAATAAAGAGGATATTCGGTTCTTTATCTTTTCCAATAAGGATTGTTCCGACATCTATATCCTCTCCGACTCCAATATATACTCATAGATAGAAATGTTTGAAATCCTTCTAACCCATGACGGAGGAATGTTCGGAATCTTTGGATAGAGATAGAATATATATTTACACATATATATATATGTGTGTGTGTGTGTGTGTGTGTGTGTGTGTGTAAATATATATATATATATATGAGAGAGAGAGAGAGAGAGAGAGAGAGAGAGCATAGTTGTTAGATCGTACGATTCACGTTTTGCATCGTATGATTCGGTGATTAATTGATACGAATAGGCTGCCTAAATCGGAAATAGGTGCGAATCATTGGTGAATCCGTGATCCGAATCAGTAAATTGTTTCATTTTTTACTCTCTTTTTTTTCTTTTTTGTAGTTGGAAAAGGGTTCAAACTATTTTCTTAAGGTCTTTAGTGTTGTTATATGCCATCTTTTGTCTATGTTTCTCCTTACCTAGTATTATAGGTAATAAGAAAGGGAGATTTATTACGAGAGTGGATAGAAAATGACGAAGATAAATGGAATACAACCACCCTATAGACCTTCTAAGGGTTTGTTTTGTACTTGTAACTCTTTTTCACAAAAAGGACCATGAGTAGGAGCAGCTTATTTATTACTTAACAAATTATCATTTAGAAGAAGCTTTTTATTGATTTAGGTCTAAAACTTTCATTTTACAGTATATATTTTAGTTACCCTAATCAATAAACATATGTTTCCATGCTTTATAGAAACCATGACTGAATCTGAGCGATTCTCGATTCGGAAAAGGACCACTTTGATTCCCTATTTGATTCACAATTTGACAACATACACACCCACACGCGTGCGCGCGCGCGCGCGCACACACACATATGTATATCTCCTATTTATCGGTACAGTTGATATGCGGTCGTTCCTTCCACTAACAATCCCAGGCGACTTCTTGTCCAGTATATCCTCTCCAATGAGGAGTGAAGCCAATAGACTTGTCTCCTAAAATAAGGATTACCTTTCAAGCTTTTTGTGGGGGCATGGTTGGAATTAGAGTGTTTATTCTTAGTCCAACTTTTGAATAAATCCAACATTAGCATAGCCACTTGGAAGGAGGATGCAAGATGAAAGCACAAACAGCTGTCCTCTCCCTTACCCATCTTGTAATTCCCGAAAACAACTATCAGGGTGCGGGTGAGAATAATCATTCTGCTTCATTTACTGGTTACCAGAGAAGGCCTTGAAAACCAATCCTTACCAAAGGCAATCCAAAGCTCTACAGAGGGCATAAATCCCTGAATATTATCAGAGGTGCAATAATGAATGGGAAGGTCTGTCTGGTATATATAGCGTTACTGAATTGAAAGGTTTTATGTAGGAGAGAGTGGAGAGTTAGTGCAGAAAACGTGAAGAATCACTATGGAAAGAGGAATTGAATTCTTACTGCTGAAGGCTTCCAATCTTCGGACATTTCATTGATTGGAGAACAAAACAAACTTTGAATTTCCTCCTAACAGTTGTGCGAAAAGTCCCCTATCCTTGTATATATGTTGACTAATTTGTGCAACTAAATAGAAGTGGAAACAGCATGTTTCTGTGCCTTCAAATGCGACATGTTGGAATTGTGTTTCCTTGAGGAATTATGTAGGCATTTATGGTTTATGTGTTAGCACTTTCATGGCGACACCCTATGGACTTTGATGTAGTGTTCAAAAACTTCACTTGTGAAGATAATGATAAAATTTTTAGAGTAGACCTACCAAAAGCTAAATATAAAGAGGAAAAGAAAGGAAACAAAATCTCTTTACCAAAGGATAATTAGAAAGATAAAAGAAAATTTCCTCCAATGCCTCTATTTTATTCCAGTCGTTGGGATAGATGATGTTTAGGCTCCAACAATTGAATTTTTTTTTTTTGGACATGGATATGTTGTATTATTTGATGTATTTGTCCTTGGCCATACAAGTTACCTCTACAGGCATTCGTAGTGTGGTGATGTCGTTTCTTTGTTCAGTTGCTGGGTAGTGGGGTTATTGATGGTTGTGCCTTCTGGTAGCCTTTATTTTGTTTTGTTTTTCATTTTTGATTCTTTTTTACTTGACAATTGAATCCCTCGGAGGTCCATGTGCACCAAGCCTTTCACCCACAACTCAACCCAACCACACACACACACTCCGTAACCCACCCACCCTCTACAGACCCACTCCCTCCCTCCGTCCAACCCACCCGAAAGAAAAGAACTGAATCATGCGTGTGGTGCAACCTCTAGATGGTGCTGCCATGCTCTGGCTATGCGCTGAGCATGCATGTTATGTTTGCCTTTTCCTTTGAATTGTGGATTTAGGTTCCACATTTTAATATTTTTGTCTGCATATGTATGCATGTCATGTGACTGGTGTGTTCGAGGTATGATAATTCAGTCAGCACCTCTTGAAAATACATGGATACAATCACATGGGCGTATAGAGATACAAGTAGGATTGTTTGGATATCTATCTCTCAAGCTTATCCAAGTATACTAATTTCTAGAAATAATTTGATTATCTCCTATACTTATCTCTATCAATGGCCGAGATCAGTGATATCTTCATCTCTGCAGTCATCTGAAGGCACTCTATTTGAGGTAGAAACCACGTCTATAGGTGCATTTTCATATCAAGGGCAACTATTCAGTTTGGATCTTAAACTCAAACTTACTCAACTTCTATGGTTGACAATTGACCATGATCGTCTGGTCCAACACCACAAGCTATAGTTGATTGATAAGTCGTTGCTTGCATTTTGGATATATATGTGAGTTCCTTTGAACCGGAAACCTAAATTTGCATCGTTGGTGATTGCTTTTGTGCAAATTATGACTAGAAGGTGATTATGGAGATGCAAACAATCCAGAGCCCAGACAAATTGACACTTCCCCTGAACATGAGACTTCTTCCCTTTTGGAAATTAGTGACGAAGCTTCTCACTTGTCATGGTGGTGTGATGACATTGCTTGGACTACCCAACAGGGTATCTCTTAGTCAACATTGCTCAATTTATTAGGAAATTGGTCATGACTTTTGCTCAAGTACCGAGTACAAAATAACAAATTACCTGCAGAAATCCCAGCAACGAGAGAGATTTTGTGTACAACAAAACCATTTCTCTCCTATAATTTTTCTAATCATTCCACTTGGGCAGTATGTTCAGAATAGCAAGACTTCTTGATTATAGTAACTTTTTTTTGATAAATATTATTGATGATGGTGACATAGCGCTAATCAAAGTTTTCAGAGGCGAAAGCGCAAGGCGAGGCGCTTGACCCTCCATGGGGTGAGGCATACGCCTCGAGGCATTGAGGCGTAAGCCGTTTGATTTTCTATTTTTTAAATAATTAAATTAATAAAATAACTTAAAAATACAAAAAAATACGCAGTTCATAAAAGGTAAATTAATACGAAAAGATAGCATAAAGTAGATTATCAATTAATTACTTATTATTACCTTATCAGTTATAACTAATTGAGTAATTGAGAAACTCTATAACATCACTTTATTAGTTATTAAATCTTATTAACTTGTCACTTTATTAGTTATTAGTTATTAACAGAGCACATCAATTTGTCACAAAGCACGACTGTAAATGATGATCGACGAAATTACCAAAATTAAATTAGAAAAAATTTCTCTCCTGAGACTTACGCCTCACCAATAGAGGCGTAAAAGACGAATGGGACATACGCCTAGGTGTGCCTAAGGAAATTAGGCGACTGCCTTTGTGGTTCACTGCCCAAATTTTCACGCCCTGAGGCTATTTGACCTTGCCTCACCGCCCCAACGCACGCCCCACAAACGCTTTTAAAAACCTTGGCGCTAATCAAGGTCATATTGCGCAAGGTCTTCATAGAGTCATGCCCTTCTGATGTGGCCGAAGAAGTGGTTGCTACCATTCTCTCCTGTCTCCTTGCCTGATTAGAATAGATGAAAATAGTTTCAGAGCCTCCAGTACGTGTTTACTGGACTGCAGTCTGGGGGTAGGGTCATATTGTTGCAGCCCTTCTGTCAAAAAGGCCTATATGACACAACGGAGCTCCCATATGTTTGTGTTTCCTCTCCAAAAAATAAGTATGGTTAGTGTTGTTGGACCAATTAAGCAGGAAGAAAAGATTATGTGGCATTGAAAATCGTTCATACCTTGGATGGAATAAACGATAGTAGGAAATGGAGGAGAATTGTTTACAGCTAAATTCTAAAACATTCTCACAATCAAATGTTTTAAAGTTACAGCAAAACAAAGGAATTTCGGTTTTGAAAAACCGCTTCTGAGTTTTTACTAGTTTTTTATGTTATTGATCAGTCTCACCATAGCAAATATGATATGTTCAGCTTTTACCCATTTTGTCATGTTAATTATCTATCAAATCATGCTTCTTATGTTGCTCCGTTGAGTTTCAATCACGCTCTAAGGATTTTAGGTTTAGTCAAGTCAGTTTTGTAAATTGTGCAGAGATTTGCTTGATATCATTTCTCTGCACTTGAAGTGATTGCATACTTGAATGACCTCTCTCTCTCTCTCTCACACACACACACACACACTCACAATAAATATATATTTATGTATTCATAATTTTGTCTATTGTGTCTCTAAATTTAAACATGTGGATTCTCAGAAATGCTTACAACATGGTGTTGCACAAGTTTGGTGAGAAGCTGTATTCGGGACTTGTGTCAACAATGACTTTCCACCTAAAAGAGATATCAAAATCTATAGAAGCTTCCCAGGGCGGTTTGTTTCTGGAGGAGCTGAACAAGAGATGGACAGATCACAATAAGGCACTACAGATGATCCGTGACATTCTAATGTACATGGACAGGACTTTTATTCCCAGTACCAATAAAACTCCTGTTCATGAACTTGGGCTGAACCTCTGGAGGGACAATATTATACACTACAGCAAAATTCAGACAAGGCTTCTGAACACCCTTCTTGAACTTGTACTGAGGGAACGGACAGGTGAAGTTATCGACCGGGGTCTAATGAGGAGTGTTATTAAAATGCTTATGGATTTAGGACCCTCAGTTTACCAAGAAGATTTTGAGAAGCCTTTTCTTGAAGTTTCAGCTGATTTCTACAGGGTTGAGTCTCAGAAGTTCATTGAGTGCTGTGACTGTGGTGATTATCTAAAGAAAGCTGAGAGGCGACTGAATGAAGAAATAGAGAGAGTCTCACACTACTTGGATTCCAAGAGTGAAGCCAAGATTACTAATGTTGTGGAGCAAGAGATGATTGCTAACCACATGCTGAGATTAGTCCACATGGAGAATTCAGGCTTAGTAAACATGCTTCTTGACGACAAGTACGCGGACTTGGGAAGAATGTACAACCTGTTTCATAGGGTACCAAATGGTCTCTTAACCATTCGAGATGTCATGACTACCCACCTAAGGGAAACTGGTAAACAGCTTGTTACGGATCCTGAAAAGTTGAAGGATCCTGTGGAGTTTGTCCAGTGTCTTTTGGACCAAAAAGACAAGTATGATAAGATCATAACAATGGCATTCAACAACGACAAGACTTTCCAAAACGCTTTAAATTCCTCTTTCGAATTCTTCATCAATTTGAATGGTCGGTCTCCAGAATTCATTTCATTGTTTGTGGATGATAAACTGCGGAAAGGACTAAAAGGGGTGAGCGAAGAGGATGTAGAGATTGTTCTTGACAAGGTTATGATGCTGTTCCGTTACTTACAGGAGAAAGATGTGTATGAGAAATATTACAAACAGCATTTGGCAAAGCGACTCCTATCTGGTAAAACAGTTTCCGATGATGCAGAAAGAAGTTTGATTGTCAAGCTTAAGACAGAATGTGGGTACCAGTTCACTTCAAAATTAGAAGGCATGTTCACGGACATGAAAACCTCACAGGACACGATGCATGGATTCTACGCAGCCCACGGGTCTGAATTAGGAGATGGTCCCACTCTCGTAGTCCATGTTTTGACCACTGGGTCCTGGCCCTCTCAGACTACTGTAACTTGCAATCTGCCCTCCGAAATGACTGCATTATGCGAGAAGTTCCGGTCGTATTACCTTGGGACCCACACAGGGCGGAGATTGTCTTGGCAAACTAACATGGGAACTGCCGATCTGAAAGCGACCTTTGGAAAGGGCCAAAAGCATGAACTGAATGTTTCCACTTATCAAATGTGCGTCCTAATGCTTTTTAACAATTCCGATCGGCTTAGCTATAAGGAGATTGAGCAAGCCACTGAGATTCCTTCTTCTGACCTAAAAAGGTGCCTTCAATCCCTAGCTTGTGTTAAGGGAAAGAATGTTCTTCGAAAAGAGCCGATGAGCAAAGATATAGCGGAAGACGATGCATTTTTGGTTAACGACAAGTTTAGCAGCAAATTTTACAAGGTCAAGATTGGGACTGTGGTTGCGCAGAAGGAGTCTGAGCCGGAAAAGCAGGAGACAAGGCAGAGGGTGGAGGAGGACAGAAAGCCTCAGATTGAGGCTGCAATAGTGAGGATCATGAAGTCGAGGAGAGTTCTGGATCACAACAATATTATTGCAGAGGTGACGAAGCAGCTGCAGTCCCGTTTCTTGGCAAACCCGAGCGAGATTAAGAAACGAATTGAATCTCTGATTGAGCGGGATTTCTTGGAGAGGGATAATTCAGATAGGCGAATGTATCGATATCTTGCCTGAAGGAACAGATTCGGGCAGATTTTACATGGTTCTTGGTGCAGGTCAGCTTTTACATTTGGAATTGTACCTTAGTTGGCATTCGAGAGAAATTGTTTGTTTTTTCCAAACATTGTTCAAGTTCTCATGATTTCGATGAATTTCTGTTTGTTGTTACTTCCTCCTTTTGCGTACCTTGTTGATGCGTTTGGGTTAACTACCAGACCAGATTGAACTTCAAGTTCAGATTTAAAATCTTATAGCAGCTTTCTATAATTTCCATGTTTTTCCAGTAGCTTAACCTAGATTCCTACCCTCAGCTCCCCATGTTTGATGATATGCCTGAAACACCCCAACTTTCTACAGGGGTTTGTGCGCTGTTTTGGCTTAGGACCTTGTCACTCAGCACCTTACAATATCTTTTTTTTACTTTTCCTGAAACTGAAAACCATGTTAGTGGCTTTCCACCTGCGTCTTACTGCGGAATGATCTTCCCCGAATTTATTTGAGGGAAATTTGATATTTATAGCAATCCTATGGTAAACCTCATTAGATCTTGTATCTAAAGCTGGCATATGTTGTGGTGTTGCTCCAATGGCAATGGGCATTGAAGAGGCTTATTGCTTTTCATAATAACGTTGCTATTTCTCAACCTCAACCAAACAATTCGGTCAGGTTCAGTTTTTAATTTTACCAGTCAGGTTTGTTTTTGGTTTTTTTCCCCCCTCAAAAAAGAGTATGATTAATTTGACTCGATCGGAGCTGTTTAAGTTGTTTAAAATATTTTTTTTTAAGAATCCATGTTGGTTATCGGAATGGCCTTTGATCTATTATTAATTCACATTCACTCCCTTCCACATATCTTCATATATATTGTTCACGTTATGTTTACAAGGCAATTTGATCTAAAATAAATTTCTCTACTTAATAAGTGTTCTTCACAAGCCTCAACATTGGATTTATGAGAGAACTGTTTAGTACTGTGGTTCATTCACACTCGTTCGATACGCATCAACACAACATTGCATCAGAGTAATGGAGTCATCAATTCCTCTCAGCCATGAATAGAACTGATAAATTAGCCGAATGGGCTGATATTGCATCAGAGTAATGGAGTCATCAATTCCTCTCAGCCATGAATTGAACTGATAAATTAGCCCAATGAGCTGACAAGTGAGCCGAATGAGCCGAGCATTGAGAATGTTCGATTAAAAACTTTTATCAGGAGATGTTCAAACCTGATTGAACTTTAAAAATCTAAAAGAAAAACACGTCCAAAATGAATTTGTTTGTTAGTCGAACAGATCTTGAAATAGCTTTTAATGAGCCGAACACAAATTGAGCTCAAACAATTTGGTTCAATTTAACAGGGCCCAGGGAAACCACCACTTCCGTTGCACAATTCTCAGCGGCATAAATAACAACTCGATGAGCATGAAATTGGATTAGAGTAAGTTGAATAACAGCAACCAAAGAGAAACCCGAGTTCAAAACAGTCACTGGTTATCTAATCCTCATCAAGAAAAAATCCACACAAAAAAAAAAACACCTATTCTGGCCATCCCAACTCGTCCACTTTAGATGCCGAGGTGAAACACGCCATCCTGCCAACAGAATTGTCCGCTTTAGACATTGAGGTCTACCACCCCATCCTGCCAACAGAAAACAGATTAAAAGGTCAGTTTTCGCCAAGGCAATGGTGGACTTGAAATTCTACATGAGATGAAACCATCATCTTTACAATATGAAAGAAAAAGGGAACAACAGACCTGAAGAAAGAGTATGTTCTTGAAAACTATGTCCCTGGAAGGAGGATGCGGCTTTCTATATCTGAGAATGTCTTCACATCTTTACCCCATAACCTGCTTATTCGAGAATCAACGCATTTAACAGCAGATTATGTGAAAGATTAATTCATTCAGTTTATTCCAAATTTCATTCGTGAATAGTGTGTAAGACAATTAAGTATTTAAAAACGGTTATTGCATATGGACAGTGGGATTGATCTTTGAGGAACTAGTCGAGGCACGTGCAAGCTGAGTTATCAAAAAGAAACTAATGATGGTTGCGTAGGGAAATGCATTAACCATGAAGGGCACTCATTTGCAGCATGCACAAGAGCAGCGATTCAATGTTCACTCTTTGAAACTTACCAGCAATCAATACCAACGGCATTGGCACCTTCCTTATCAGCCTTTAGATCATCTCCAACATGTACTGCTTTATTAGCTTCCACGGCAATCTGATCTACAACATGGGCAACATTAGAACAGTTGAATTGTTATCACCATTAGCATCTACCACGAGAAATGCAAACGAATCTTGCATACTTTTTCAATCATCCAATCCCCCAATACACCCTGGGAGTTTATGATCCAAGTGCAGAAATCTAATCTTTCCAAACTCAGCAGAGATAAATAGATATCAAAGAGCTGGCATGGGTACCAAAATTGAAGGCGAACTTTGCAGAAAACATTCAAAAGCCATGCCGACCATTATGCTCAGCAGAGATAAATAGATATCACAGAGCTGGCATGGGTACTAAAATTTAAGGCAAACTTTGCAGAAAACATTCAAAAGCCATGCCGACCATTATGTCTGTGCATGTTGAAGATATAAACAATGAAATTCTCCCGTTTCTAAAAGCTTAAGCTTTCAAATGAGATGGGGGTCAACATTTCAACAATTGAGGACGTACCCAAAGCAGCTTTAAAGATACGTATGTCAGGTTTTTCGTATCCAACCTCTGAAGATATAATTACAGCATCAAACCTAAAAGGAAAACCAAGAAATACTTTAATTCACAATATGAAGCTGCACGTCCACCCATATCTAGATACAACCAGGCTATAGGCTATAGGCTATAGGCTATCACAATTTCTCATTGATTAAGGCACCTCTGGAGACATGGTCCACTGCCACCATCTAGTTCCTTGATGAAAAGGAGAAGAAGCTCATAAAAAAAAAATGAAAAGAAGAAGAAAGACAGCAAGACTTTCTATGGCGAGACACACACACACACACAAACTAGTCCACCAGACAATAATAGCTAAACTAGTTGGGATAAAGTAACTATTTCATTCTTCAAGACAAAAGCTGTATTTTGAAGATAACAAACTTTCGGAGTGTTTATGACGGAAAGATTAAAGAAGAAAAAATCTAGACTTCTGACTTTATTTCTCTCCACAAATCGTTGATTCTAACAGAAAAGGAATAATTACTGTACACTACAAGCCTAAAAAATGAATGAAAGGCAGAATCAATAGAAGATCTTTCAGGGCTTACAGATCTACAACGTTGAGGTCCTTTAACAGCTTCCTCAAGCGTGTGTCAAAGTTGGACACAACAGCCAATTTAACTACGCCAAAATTCAGTTTTAGAAGCAAAGGAAAATAAATATACTTCAAGCATTCAGTTTCACAATTTCAATTTGACAGACAAAGAAAATACTTGATGATTATAACCTCCACCATCTTTCAGAATTGACATTGTTTCATAGGCTCCGGTGGGAAGACACCATGCATCGCCGTTTGCATAGTACTGATACAAGCAACCATTAGAAACTGAGTCTAGTGGTCAAGTACTGAAATTGGGTTGAAATTTTACAATAGCTTAAACTCTAAAGTGCTAGATCTGACCACTAAGGTAACACATTTATGAGGCTGATATATGTTTTAAAGTTCTCTAACATTACCCCATACACTTCTTCAAAATAATCATCATTTGCACAACCAGTGGCTTCAGAAACAACAAATTTCCAGAAGGGCTTTCCATCTCCCTGTCAATTATACAGAACGTACAAGTCCATAGTATGTTAGAATCGAAAAGGGATAATGTGCTCGTCTTTTCATGTGCTGTCAACTTTCGAAACTCTAGTCAACTAACAGGTTGGCATAACTTTATTAACCAAAGGATTCAAAAATGAAGGAATTAGCCTCATTGGAATCACTTCTCTTACAAAAAATAACACAACAATGGTGTTAATAGTTTACTAATGATAGGCATACATGTACGAACAATGACTCCCACAGAAATCCTTTAAAAGTTGGAATTTCAAAGGATCTGACTGCCTTCATCTTGTAAGTTTGATACTACGATAGCTTTATGCCTCTATTGTGATGGGAGATCAATGCCTCATTGATCGCAGCATGAGGTCGCTTGATACATACAAACATGACGAAAGGACTGTACAGTGTCAGATTAATAAGGTAACGAATGCAAATAAAAATATTTTAATTTGTCTTAAAATCTTTTTGTAAGCAGCATCTTGCATTTCCTTTGGGCTATCATATGTTCATGTTGGGAAAGCAAAAAGAAATCATTTTCTTCCGACAAGGAACCTATAGAGATTGATTGAACAAGGTGGTCTGTGATTAATGGGGTCCGGCCTTGCCTGTCCCTTCTATGCATCTCTGTTTTTTTGCCCCAAAAAGATACTTAGGAACTTTCGGAATTGTTAGGAGGCAATAGAACATGAGAAAATCACGTTTAGCATGAACAGCAGTGAAATGACCTGGTAGCGAAGTTTCCCAGGCCATGAAGCAGCAAAAGCTCTTTTAAATCCTTGCTTTACTTCAGCTGAATTCACACTCAAACCTGAACTTAGCGGAAATAACAATTCAATTGCTAAACCCGGGAGCATAGTCAAACATATCATTAAACAACCCAACTATCCCACTTGAGGTCAATTAGCACTCCAGCTTTACATGCTGTCAGCAAATCGACGGAGTTTGAATCATGGTGCAACACCATATTAAACACAACTTTCAGAAGTAGCCCTAAACAAGTGATGCAATGTCTCTTAAACACCATAACCTTACTCATTACCAAACACTAACAATAATGTAAATCAAGATAAATTAGCATCCGTCGTTACCTATCGGCTATCGTCAGCACATTGCCAAAATCATAAGCCTTACTATTCACAACTTATTGGAGCATAGCTATCTAAAGCAAGTTTCTGAATACCCATACCGACTAGAGTACCGATTTTCCTACGGGTACTGTATGTAACGGTACTGGTGAAATACCGGATACCATTTTTGATTCATAGCGTTATTTTCCCGTATTGAAAAATTTAACAAGTTTCGAACTCACAACTGCTTGCTTGGAGGCCCAGGTTTTTACTGGTACAAGATGGACGACATGTTATGTGTTGAGCCATTATATATTACTTACTCCAAAACTGGGGGCCCAATTCTGCGCCAGAAAAATGGAGGCCCTAGGCCCCCTCCTGGGACTTGCCCTAGGGCCGGGCTTGCTGGCTAGAGTACTGATTTTCCTAAAGGTACCGTACATACCGGTACCGGTGAAATACTGTATACCACTTCGGATGCGTAGCGTTATTTTCCCGTATTTAAAATTTTAACACGAAATATACATTGATTAAAAAATTAAACATACTCCAGCTTAAGCCATAACAAAATCACAGTTCTAGGATACCAAATTTGCTCAGAAAAGGTACCGCAAAGATTCAAAACCCTGATCTATAGACAAAAATATTTGCATGAAACAGAACAAAAGATGAATCAAACCAACCGTATTTTTGGGCAATCGAAGCGTAAGTCTCTGCTACAGGTCTGGCCAATTGCAACAGTGTGCCACCAGCATCCAACAACAACGCGTCGTATGCTCTCTTAACTAACTTCCCTCCGCCTATACATACATGATAGAGATAGTGATCAGTCAAAGAAAACACTAAAGTGGGTTCTTTAGGATGCTGCGAAAGAGACGGATTTTGGACGGGGAAATACCTGAGAGCAGAGAGGGAGAAGTGGAAGAGCAACGAACAAATGGAGTGAGCTTCAGATTAAGAGGTTTTATTAGGGTTCTACTGAGAGCGCAGGCCTCCATGAGAGAGAGAGAGAGAGAGAGAGAGAGAGAGAGAGAACTCACAGAGAGAATTTAACGGGTTTTTTTTTTTCTATGTATAGATTGTCAGTATTTATCGCACAAATTTTATTTTAATTTTTACTGAAATTTGAGACCGGTTGATTTAAACTCAAATCCAAATTTGAGTAAAAATCATTAAGGGTCATTATCGGGCCGGGCCGGGTCGGTCCAGCCTTCTAAGTAGCTGTCCAAGCCCGTCCACGGGTCAGGTCGATCGGGCTTTTTCTTTTTGACGGGCCAGGCTACCTACCATAAATTGAAGCCCAAGCCCGGCCCACGGGCTAGCCCAATTGGCAGGCCAAAAGCCTGGCGGGCCAACGGGTGGGATTAAATTTCCTTGGGTAAAACTAAACCAAAGGAAAAAATAAAAGGTTTTGTGGGATTTTGGGCTAATAGGCGGGCCCGTTGGTGGGCTTTTGGGAGGGTACCACGGGCCGGGCCTATGGGCGGGCCTAGTAAAAATTCATAGGCCCAAGCCCGCTCATTACAAACTACGGGCCGGGCTAGCTTGCCTGTTTTACAGGCTCGGGCTGGGTAAAAGCCCGGCGGGCTTTGGGTGGGTCGCGGGTCTTCGGGCTAAATGATGACCCCAAAAATCATCCAAATTGGAGCTTCACTCCTTATCCAAACTTTTTTTTTTTTTTTTAAATGTCACTTCATTTCAACACCCCAAGGGGAAAGATTTCATCAGAAATACAAGGAGAGAACCAAAACTACTAAATCGATATACGAATTACTGCTTTAAGCACACATGCTACAGACTTTAGGACACTCTACCGAAGCAACCCTACACTACGTGCTGGTATGAGAGACCTGTCAGCGACTCAGAAGTAGAGGCTCCAAAGAACTCCTGCTCAAACCTCGAACAACAAGTGAAAGGATGAAATCGACAACCTACCAAAAAAACATAAAAGAAAATAGAAAGAAAAAAAAAACTGAACAACCTCCAACCCACTAAGTTACTGCCCTGGGTTGACTCGCTGAGTCGCCCCACTGAGTCACAACAAAGAGTAACAAAACAGATCTGGAAGCTGTTCGGCTTCTTCCCCAGAATGAAACCAAGCTCCATCGCCGGCCGCCTGCGAAATCCGGAGCCTTATTGCGTTGGGGGGCCCAAACCACCCAACGTCATCTCCTCGTCGGCCCAAACATAAACCCCTACCAGATGAGGGAAACAGCTGGTGGTGGCTGGAGGAAGAGGTGGCAGAGGCAGAGGAAGAGGCGGCAGAGGGGGCGAGTTCTGGCAAGGCTATGGTAAGGCCGGCGATGGAGATGAAGGTCAGTGGTGGGCAGGGAGGGGGACGAGCGAGGGTGGGGCATGAGGGTGGCAGCCCCACCCCCAAAACACAACACCAAGCCGGAAACTAGCGAAAGGGATGGGGGCTGAGAATAGGCGGTGGGGTGGATGAGGGGTGAGAGAGGAGGCGCGAAGGAGAGAGCGGTGGGAAAAAGAGGCAAAACCTAACCCTAGGGAGGGGTAGAAGAGTAGACCAGCGGCTCCTAGAGAGAGAGAGACTAGGCGGCTCTCCACACTCCTTATCCAAACTTATATCATCAAATTTGGGTTTTACTCAATTTCTTCAACAAATTTGGTGAAATCCAAACTCTATACTGAATTTTAACCGACTCTTTTGCAGCGGTGTTTCACCGGGAGGAGTTCGTCGTTGTTGGGTTTGTCATCGGAAGGACTCCGTGAGACGACCGTAGCAGAGATTGAGATAGAGAGAGAGAGTCATCAAGAGACGCAGAAGAGTTTGTCGATGTCACTCAACCGGCAAGGGTAGCAGAGATCTCGAGAGAGAGAGAGAGAGAGAGAGAGAGAGAGAGAGAGAGAGAGAGAGAGAGAGAGAGAGAGAGATGCATTAGATTTGCAATTCCAGCTGCAATGAGTGGCAGGGTTTGAAATCTGAGTAAAGGGCAGGAGAAGCTCATACCAAATCAAGCTTTTACTCAAATTTTTATGCAAATTCAAGTAAACATTTGAGTAAGGAGTAGAGGTGCTTATACGAGCGGAATTGAATAATCCGAATTCACTTCGTTCACGAAGTATGTACATGTGTTTAATTGTACATAGAACGGATGAAAAATTCAAGTTTCTGAAATTTACTTCTATTTCTTGAAACAAGATTTCATGAATTTTTTGTTTTTTTGGAAGTTAAGACATTGAAAGCTAATGTTTGTTTAGAGCTTACCAAGTACTAATATGCAAAAATAAATAAGTAAATAAAATGCGCCAATTCTGACTAAACAGTTAAAGATAACATGGACAAATTTTCTCATTCAAACGGAATCTGATTTCTTTTAGGGCCCGTGTAGTCGTTGGAAAAGAAAAGAAAAGTACGAGAATTTTTATGTATTTCGGTATCAACTCAAAGTGAGCAAGTTGTGGAACTCATGTCTTTAACTTTGACACAAGATTTCGCCGAAAGCTTACCTATATATTAATTCCCTACATACAAAATTAAAAGACTACTAATATATATTTTAACTTTCTTACAAATTTCTTTTATTAAACGAACATAATTTTCTACTAGTACAAGAAATTTACTACTTAATACTTACACATAGGGGAAAACACATTTCCTACTTAATACTAGTCTGAGTTTTTGTGGCACCTATACTTGCGAAATAGGTCCAGCAACCCTCTGGAACAATTACTGAATAGGATCTATCTCCACAAATTAAAGATTTAAAGCCAAGTAGTAAAAGTCGGAGATGAGATATTGGAGGAAACTAAACAGAATGCATGGGAAAATGCCCTATCTGTTTAGTTCCCTCCAATTCTCATATATGACATTCGCAACCTTATACTTTGTGTCGTTTCTACTTTGCTTCCTTCCATTCGATATCTCGTCATAGTGAAAGTCGGAGATGAGACATTGGAGGAAACTAAACAGAATATTATGCACAAGAAAATGCCCTATCTGTTTGGTTCCCTCCAATCCTCACATACAACATTCACAACCTTCTACTCTGTGTGGTTTCTGCTTTCCTTCGACCCGTCTGAAGAAAGGTTGCTGCACACTTCCATTTAGCACTACTCGTTTATAGGGCTGATTCACGAGTCCAGTGGGGAGCAGAACCTTTGCAATCTAAACAGCATGAAAATCCCATGCTCACAATTCAAAAAAAAAAAAAACTTCAAAATAAAAAAGAGTTACAAGCCTCAAAGTTTTTCTCAAACAAGCACCACCTGCATGCTCACAAAACAGTTAGGTCTCGTTTTGCGCTCTCTCTCTGTCTCACACACACACACAGCAACAATTGGGTGAATAGTGTCCTTTAAAATATTGATTTTTAGGGAACATATGTATTATGTAAGGTCCACTTCTGGGTCCTTCTTAGACTTACTTCGATAATCGGAACTGCTCAATTCTTCAATATCATTGAGAACATCAGTAACGCAAAAACCTTGTTAATGCTCTCAACGAGTGCCAAAAAATAAAGATTTCTAATCATTCGAAGGTGGGCTTGAAATGGCCCAACACCACGGTTCCTGAAAGACTATGTTTTCCCTTCGTTAAAGTGGCAGAGCAAGTATCAAAAAATCCTTCGTTAAGTATTTTTAACAGTTAATGTTCACTCACTTGTCAATGTGGTAAGATAATGCCTTGGTAGCCGCCTCACTAATGCTTGATAAGTAAGGCTGCTAGCAGCAGCCTCACTATTGAATGATAAATTGTTCAACAATGCTATGATGACTACATTTGTATATCGCACAAGGTTATGCGCTTAGGGCTCGATTGAATGCGAGATTAGGTTTGGAGGTATTATGTAAGAAGGAAGGATTGGATAGTAAGGGGTATTGGTTAATAAGAGATAACTCATATTGATGTGATGTTTATAGATGAGGGATTAAATAGTGATTGGTTTGGATAATGTATTAGAAAGGGGGGATAAATTAGTACATGGTTTCGATGGAGGATAAATAAGGCGTATTAGGAAGGGTGGATGATGTAAAAACCTGACAAATGATCATTTTGCCCTTGTGCAGTCCCAAACTTAATTATGTATTATGTTTATATATATATAAAATTACAAATATAATTAATCTTTCACACTTTAAGCTGTAATATTTATTTTTACTAACAAATATACTAATTTAATAATATTACAAAATGAAAATGTCAATTTTAATTTGATAAAATTCATTTTTTTAAAAAAATTCTGTTTATTTTTATTTTGTTGGAGAAATACATTGTTTGGTAGTTGAAAATGTGTCTAACAATTTTGTTAGGTGAATTCCCATGTGCCCAACATATTATTTTGGTGAAATGTGCCTAACTAATATAATAATTATATAAAATAAATAAAATATTAACATTTCGTTTTTTAAGTGCTTTATTATATTTATGAAATTTTAAAATGTTAAATTACGTACCTATTATTTGGATAAAATAAAATAAGTTTATTTTTAAAATTATTTGGATAAAATAAAATAAGTTTATTTTTAAAATGTTTAAACTGGTTATTTGTTGAAAATGTTTAATAAAAATACTTAATAATGTTTAAAGTAGGAAATTTTATGATTTTTAAAAATGTTTAATAAAACTGATTTTTTTGAATTTTTTAAGAAACCAAAATTTATAAAATGAATGGGGAGTAGATGGTGGTTGGAAACATGTGGGTGTTAGTTGAAATCATGTGAGGAGTAGGTTCAACAAATTATTTATATCAAATTTTCTATAAATAGCACTCATTTTTCATATCTCATCCCACATCTCATCTTCATTTCTTAATTTTGTTTTTTTCATCATTTGAATGGCACGCCGGGCTTAGAGCGAGGAGGAGGAGGATACGTTGTTAACAAACCTTACGAGCCTTGTAGATCAGGGAGTTTGCGAACCAACAACGGAGGGTTTCGCAATTCCTACTTGGGAGTTCTTAAAAATGAGATGCGAGTTTCTTTCCCTCAAGTAGGTATAAACGAAATTCATATTGAAGGAAGGATCAAGAAATGGAAGAGTGATTATCGCATACTAGACACTATGCTTAGGCATCCTGGGTTCGGGTGGAATCCAAATGAAAACAAACTAGTGGTGGGCAATGAGACTCTTAAAGTACTTACTTGGACAAATTCATCCCAAATCTCATTTCCCACCACTAGTTTGTTTTCATTTGGATTCCACTCGAACCCAGGATGCCTAAGCACAGCATCTAGTATGCGATAATCACTCTTCCATTTCTCAATCCTTCCTTCAATATGAATTTCGTTTATACCTACTTGAGGGAAAGAAACTCGCATCTCATTTTTAAGAACTCCCAAGTAGGAATTGCGAAACCCTCCGTTGTCAGTTCGCAAACCCCCTGATCTACAAGGCTCGTAAGGTTTGTTAACAACGTATCCTCCTCCTCCTCGCTCTAAGCCCGACGTGCCATTCAAATGATGAAAAAAACAAAATTAGGAAATTAGGAAATGAAGATGAGATGCGGGATGAGATATGAAAAATGAGTGCTATTTATAGAAAATTTGATATAAATAATTTGTTGAACCTACTCCTCACATGATTTCAACTAACACCACACATGTTTTCAACCACCATCTACTCTCATCTCATTATGAGTGCTATTTATAGAAAATTTGATATAAACTCGCATCTCATTTTATATTTTTCCAAAATGAATTTTTTTTAATTTTTTTTTGTAATAAAGGGTTATTTGATTTGGTATTGGACTTCAAAAAAAACTTAGGGAATTTATTTCTACACTCCATTTTTTGATACTCATATTTTCTTTTTTGTCTTTTTGCAAAATAAATTTTACATACGCTTTTAACACTAAAATCCAAAAAGGAAGTGTGGTTATAAAAAAAAGGAAGGGTAGATATCAATGTTGTCCAAAAAGTGATCCTGATTGAAAGAAATGATGGCATATTACACCATCAATTGTTCCAAGTGGACATAGGCATAAAAATGAATCAGAACATGTTTATCTTATCCGCATGCAGATTGCACACAGCCAGCTGGTAATTAGAACCAAAAGCCAAGTTTCTAAAACTGAAAACTACAAAAGGTTCCTCCACATAAAAACATTGAGGAGGCTACGTTCCATATTCGATATCAACGTACCATAGTATTTCTTAACATCCAAAGGCTGCCTGCCTGCCTGCCTTAATCATCCAATGCCCTCTTCAATAAATGAGGTATTACATGATGCGGTATGTAGCATATATTGAAACAGTCGACGTTGAAGAGTTTCTTCAGCTTCTTATCACATATATATATTATTGTACCGTTATCCCATCCTACCTACAAGAGCCAGAAAAAAAAGACTGAAAGAGTGTCCGAATCGACACATTCTTTTAAAAAAAAGAAAAGAGGCACAACCTAAATTAGACCAAAATACAGCAACATAACTTATATATATGTAGGGTTTATTAAATCATAGAAGCCATACCCTGGGGTTTTTTTGATTGAGCGTAGTCCAATAATCTATTCACAATAGCGTTTCTGTCATCTCCTTTTCTCCTGTACCAAAGAACTCGACTAAAGCATCGGAAATTGGAACTGAAATTCTCGATCTTCGAAGTCCTGAAAAGAATGTTGTAACAAGCAAAACTACACAACAGATTAGTTCTAGTTATTAGTGAGTGTAATAAACTAACGGCTCCACTAATAAGTGCCCCTGGGGCAATACTTTAGGTGCAATAAATAACACCTAAACTCATGAGTTGTGTTCATGGGTATTCACAAAGCATTACTTATCACCACTATTTTCTAAACTACTCAGAAATGTTTGTAATACTTTTTTTTTAACGACAATACTACCCTCGTTTAATTTTCTTTTAAAAATGGCAAATGCAAATAAATAGACTACGTAGGTAACAAATATTCGATCAATGCTTGACGGCAAATGTTGTGGGATGACAAAAATAAAAATTACAGTTGTATAAAAACCATACAAAACTCGGATGAGACAACAAAAATAAAAATTGACCCAAACTCCAATTTCTAATATTTCACACAAACTATAGGATTCAATCCTATGTAGCTCGAAGTGGTTTTCTTCTTCTTTTGTGAACCAGTGATGATGTCTTCCTTCTCGGACACATAATAAAATTGTGTCCGATACCCTTGCACAATCAACAAGTCTTTCCAAATAACTCAAAAAAAGAAAAAGAAAATGAACATAAGAAAAAATTTATACCTTTGTAATGTCCTTCGGAAAAGGAATGTAACGAGCTTGATTTGTAATTGTAACAACTTGGATATGTATGTTTTTTTTCCCGTTTGAAACAGGTGGTCAGAGGAAAAATGCTAGATCACCTATTAAGGCATTTGTTTCTTATGGAAAATGAAACTAAGAAACTGGCGCCAAGTTTCCATATGAAGAATCATATGGTCAACTAATTAGATTTCCCTCCAAAACTGGCGCCAAGTTTTCTCACCTTAAAGATTAAAGAATAGAAAGAGTCATGGTCATTTTTGTCATTTGAAATATTGTTTGACTTCTTTTGATGGAGTGGTTTATATTCTCAATGTAGTTATTAATAGATGTTGGAATGAGTATAAGAAAAATGTAATTAAAGCATTTAAAGAACCCTAAACTTGTGCTCCAAACTTATGCCCCAAAAACACCTTGTAGCATTTGCCATAAACTAAAATCACGATTCGCACCTTCCTAAAACTCTGCCCTGTTAAGCCTCGCATCTTCAGAGTCATAATCCTTCATATTTGGATCTGCAAGTTTATATACAAAGTCACAAATTTTTAGTGCTAAAAGGAATTAGGGCCCGTTCCGTTCACCCATGCTTATTTACTTACTTCTTCAGAAATCTTTATCGAATCTTTTTGTAATAACGATTTTTTTTTTGTTGCTTTTGTTTGTGGGAAAGGGGTTCCTAATATTTATTTTGGACAAGATTTTGGAAGAGGGAAAGTATTAAGACTGGGATTCCATTCAGTTGTCGGGAATATTGTGTAGGAAATTGATTCCCAGGAAAAATGGAGTGAAGTGAAAGAAAAAAAAAATCCCTGAATGTGTTCTCTTGACAAGATTTCTGGTAGCAAAACAAGAATTCCTTACTTTTGGCAAGATCTATTTTTGCAAGAAAGTGCTTCTCAGAGGAAAAGTTAAAGTTATGAGTCCTATAACTTTCTCGATAACTGAACACACAGAAAGTTCCAGGAAAATTGATATTCCTATCCTTATCCATTCTTTCTGGGTAACTGAATAGGGCCTAGAGTAGAGAAGTAAACACTTGTATCTCACAAGCTTTTGATAAGGTACAAAATGATTAGAACTCATCCACATTTATACAACTCTATTATGCTACCTTTGCACACAGGGTCGGCACAATTCTTGCTTTGGTGATGACGGTGATAATTGCAGTTGAGCTTTGAATCAAGCACCATGTACACCAGGCAATTTCTACATTGGTCTAGATCTAACGGATACAGACACGATACGGATACGCATATACGAGATTTTTTCAAAAAAGAGAGGATACGATACGTTGAGTATAAAAGTAAATAAAAAATATATTACATATAATTTTTAATTCATAAAATTTCATTAATGATTAAAGTTTTTCATTACATAAGTTCACCATTTCACATGCTGAGAAAGATATATTTACATCTAGTTATTTATATAACTGTATTTAAATAGTTATATATATATATATATATACACATATACACAACGAGAGAGAGAGAGAGAGAGAGAGAGAGAGAGAGAGAGAGAGAGAGAGAGAGAGAGAGAGAGAGAGAGAGAGAATATTGTCATTGTGTTTCTTGTGTCGATTGGTGGTGGAAAAAGAAAAATATAGTTCTAATTGCAAATTTGACACATATTTTAAGTAATAACATATTTACCTTCGCACGTATCTGAAACATATTGGGATACTAAAAAATAATTCTAAAAGCAGGATACTTTAAAAAAGGGGAAAAGACTGAAATAGTCCCTGTAGTTAAGTATTTGTGTCAATTTGGTCCCTGTAGTTGTAATTGGCTTGATTTACACTCTGTACTTTTCATTTTGTTTCAATTTGGTCCAATTACTAACTTCCGTTAGTCTGCCGTTAGTCCTTTAAACAACAAAATCATATGGCCCCCCTTTTTTGGGGTTAAAATAGACTCGTTCGGCTAAATAAGCCAACTGGCTTATTTTTTTATCCTTATTCAAATTTTTTTCGTATTTGTTAGTTTTTTGTCAATTTTTTTGGGGTTATTGTATCGTTATGACGAGAGGAATCTAAAAAGTAAAAAATAATGATCGTGATCCAATTTTTTTTGAATAAAGACGAAAAAATTGGCTTATTGGCTTATTTTTGTCTTTATTCAAAAAAAATTAGGTTTCGATCGTAATTTTTTACATTTTAGATTCCTCTTGTTATGACGATGCAATAATTCCCAAAAAAAAATGATGAAAAACTAACAAATATAAAAAAAATTTGAATAAGGACAAAAAATTAAGCCAGTTGACTTATTTAGCTGAATAGGGTTACTCATTCCCCTCTTGCCCTAATATACCTCTGAACCAAAACACAACTCATTCTTCCATTCTCCATTGATAAGGAGGCACTTGGGAAAAATTTTGGTTATAATTTTCTACAAAAAGTTGCCGTCGAATTCAGCATTTTCATGATCAGCCATGAGGTATCATAACCGCTGATATTGTCTACATGTTCAACTTGTGGACAAATACTGAGATGCCTTATTTTTCTGCATAGTACTAAAAATGCATATAGAACCATGTCCAAAAGTCACAACATGATATAGATCCAAAAGTCAACATGATAAATAGCCATGTCCAAAAGTCAGAATATTATATAAACTCAATTCCAAATTTACCATGTCATAATCTAATATATAGACATAACAAACCACTCAACTAGGTTACAATAAACCTAACTTAACAGCCCAAGTGGTTATACAAAAAATAGTGCCTTGTCATTCTATTCATTTTCCTACACTTGGCCCATGCACTGATTCCTGACTAGGAATGTTGAAAAATAAACCTAAGCCAATTTTTTCGTCTTTATTTAAAAAAAATTGAATTTCGATAATAATTTTTTACTTTTTAGATTTTCCTCGTCATGACGATGCAATAACACACACCCCCCCCCCCCCCCAAAAAAAATGACGAAAAACTAACAAATACGAAAAAAATAAGGAAGTTAGCTTATTTAGTCGGACAGGTCTGTTTTAATCCCAAAAAAGGGGGCCATATGATTTTGGTATTTAAAGGACTAACGGCGGACTAACGAAAGTTAGTAATTGAACCGAATTGAAACAAAATAGAAAGTACAGAGTGTAAATCGAGCCAATTAAAACTACATGGACCAAATTGACACAAACACTTAACTACAAGGACTATTAGAGTTTTTTTCCCTTTAAAAAACTATATTGAATACGTATTCGGAGGGTATCTGAGAGTATTGATATCCGATACGGATACCATACGTAATACGGAGGCCAAAATAGAGTATTCAAACTTCATAGGTCTAGATCTATATTAATTTAACCCGTGAAAGGGGGAACTCAAAAGTTGGTCTCGGTAATTTTTCATCTTTCTTAAATAGCAATAATCCTTTAGTCTTCTTTGTACGCAGGTATAGATTGTGGATTTAGAAAAGGATTTTCTGTATGGGTAAGGAATAAAGGTAATTGAAGAAAATTGGATGGAGGCAGTTGTGGCTGGTTAATTTTAAGTAAGAAGAAAGGAAAGAGAACCATTTTTTGGAAGTAGCAGAGACTAGCTGAGATGGATTCTAGAGATGAACAGATTTGTCCAAGATGAAGTGCAAGGGAAAATTTTGAAAGAGAGAGAAAGGACAAAAAGCCTACAAGTTGCATCAGTTAGGACGTGGAGGGCAAGATAGGGTCCCATGTCATGGCAGTGTAGCACAAAACTTAGAGTTTGTTTGATAACTTAAATTCAGCACTTAAAACTGAATCAGTTAAGTAATAAGTGATTCAGTAGGTTTGATAACGACATTATACCTTGTTTAACAAATTAAGTGCTACTTAAAATGTAGGCTAAAAAGTTGAAAAAAATTAAGTAGCTTTGAGCTACTTAGTTTTGACTGAATTTTTATGTACTTGCATTTAATCACCATATCACTACCACAACCACCCCACCCACCAGCACCACTCCTACAACCACTCCACCACCACACCACTTCGCCACCATCGCCACCACCACCACCACTTTGCCACCATCACCATTACCACCACCACCACCACCATCACTTCCACCACAACTCCACCACCACCACCACCGCTCCCCTATCACTCCATCACTACCACCACCATTACCACACCGTCGCCGCCGCCGCCACCACAATGCCACCATTGCACAATTATCACTCTACCGATACTACTCACTATCACCATTACACCATCACTCCACTGCCACCACCACCGTCACCGCCACCGCCACTATACCACCACCATTCCCCTATCACTCCATCATTACCACCAACATTACCACACTGCCACCACCATTACCACACCGTCACCACCGCCACCACCACAATGCCACCATTGCACAACTATCATTCCACCGACACCACTCACTGTCACCATTACACCATCGCTCCACCCCCACTCACTGCCATCATTACATCACCATCACTCCACCACCACCATTACACCACTATCGCCAGCACTTCACCATCACTGCTGCCGCCGCCACACCACCAACACCACCACAATCACCATTCCCCCATTATTATAAGTACATTGTGACCATTAGTAAATTAAGAGAGAATCAGAATTAAAATTAATTTATCATTTTTTTAATTCAATACTTAATATGTTTATCAAACAGCTTTTCAGCATAAAAAATTCAGCATTTAGCTTTCAGTACTTCATTTTTCAGCATTTAGTTTCAATTTTCAGTTTTATCAAACAGGCCCTTACCTTTTTTTGGTGAGGCGATATAACCAGTGGAGTTAATAGTTTAGTTAATAACCACAAGGGGTTGATCTCTTATTTATAGGAATCGAATCCACGACATGTCACCCCAAAGGAGGCTACACGGCTAACTGACAAAGCGCCTAAAGGTCATGTCACTAAAAGACTGGCTGCGTTATTTTCCACTTAAAATGATGCAGAACTTATTTTTTAAGTTGTTGTGTTCTTCTTAAGTTATTTTGGACCTTAACTTATTTCTAAGTTTAGAAGAATGCATGTACTAAACTTATTTTACATTAGGTTACCAAAGGGTACAAAATAAGTTAAGCTCCAAAAATCTGTTAAGAAGAATATATGAGCTAAACATATTTTAAATTAAGTTCCAAAAGGGTAAAATAAGTTAAGCTCCAAAAATAAAAAAAATGCAACCTTCATCGTGGCATTATCAATGTCCTTTTTCTAAACATCTTCTTGAATCTAAATATTCTAAAACTCTTCTAGAAATTATATATTTACATCTCCTTCCAAAATATCTTCTTTTTTGGTTTTTTTTTTTGTCTTGGTCTTGACTTGAGCTTTATTTTCTTGGGCTAAAATACTAAATCAAGGTTTTGGAAAGTGTTTATCAAAACTTTTTATTTTCCTGGTAGCTTATTTGAGTGGCCTTTTTTTTGAAACCTTTGATCAATTTTTTTTTTCTTTTTTCCGATTCCTTTATCAAAGATTAACCAAAATAGTATTTAACTAAAAAAACCACTAACACAATAAGATTCTTGTATAAATAAGCGAATGAGTGTAGGGCAAACCAAACGTGCAGTCAAAGGAAAAAAAACAAAAAAAAATTAAAAAAAAACTTTTTTCTAGCACTTTATCATCCAATATTGAAGTGGTAAAGGTAATGCGTACCGCCAATCGGCTCCATTTGCTTGTACAGCTCCACCTTGATCAAGTGGCGTTTTAAGGTTTCAACACAAAAAATAGGACGTAGTTTCTCATCGAAGAACACATCTCCGTTTTGGTTAAAGAGTTTATTCCCACAAGTATAATTCCACACTATCTTGAAAACCTAAAACAAGATTAAAAAAAGTGTACGTAAATCAGTATTATGTGCAAGCAAAGCCTCTCTTTCTTTTTAATAAAAGGATTGTAACACACATACCTCCCATCTATTTTCTTCAGCCACTCCCACAAACTTCGCCAGCGGTGGAGAAAGCCGCCACAATTTTTTAGGCCTAGCAAACCTAATTAATGGCATGCAAGAGCATATTAGTACGTATCTGCTGTAAATTGTAATTAACACCTTGTGGAAAAGCATTGTTACAAAGCAGAAGTCAAAACAAATACTACTAAAATTCAGTTTTTTTTTTTAACAGTTATCTTTGACATTGACTGATGTTTTAAAAGTCGCTAGGTGTTAGTGAGTCGGTCGGCCACCTTCGAGCGGGTAATCGGATTAATCGGTGCATATTAACTAGTAATCGACGATTAATCATTAGTTGGACCTAATTGAATAGGCCCCTCTAATCTTCGATTAATTCTTTATTTTAGAACACTAGACATAGATGAACCTCTGACACAATTCTCGACCAAAAAAAAAATGGAGTACTTAATGGAGTAATTTGTTGTAGAAGTTCCAACAACAGGCCTTATACATTACGAGATACACTTTTTCATGGACGCTTCGTGAACAATCTCAGTCGTTCATTCGTGCAATTAATGGTTGAGATTCATTTTCAATTATTATCGGTCACAATTAATTATTACCGGTCATATAGGTTTTCAATCCAGCTCATCCAAAAACGTTTTGGACAGTTGCGATTGGACTCCGTAAATAACTTACATAAAAGAAGATTTTCTGTATACATTACTCCTACGAGAAAAGGATTCGTGAAACTGTCAAGAGGAAAGAAAATTGGTCCGGTCCAAATTTATCTGTGTAGAAACGAATTAACAAACCGTTTTCTCCAGTTTTGGGTTCCTTTTCCTTTTGATTGGTCTTTAACCGCATCTTCTTCGCTTTTACTCCTGCTAGTTCTTCACCAACAACCCCAACTTTGTAGTTGAACTCCTTTGATTCTGATTGATCCGCTTGTTTACTGCTGGGCTATCATCACCGTCGTCGTCGTCGCATTGTAAATAGTTCATTAGAAAACCAGCAAACTCGCGCCGAACGAACGCTTTCTTGTTCGAGAAATCAACTCCATATGCCGCCTCTAGCTTTCGGTACAGGGAGCCAACCGTGACCTCGTCGGGATCCGACTTGCACATCATCTCCCGAATCCGGTCGCGGAGTTCCGAGTCTGTCGCCATCGCGAGGAGGAGCAGATCGAAATAGGGACAACGATATACAGAAACGACGGACGGAAGGTATATATAAAGAGCGAAGGGCTTCGTCCTTCCTTTTATCCATCCACCCTAAATTACGATTTGGCCCCTACTTGGATTATTATTATTTTTTTGGCCACATGGTATAGTTAACAGTAGTTAGCGGGGTGTGTTAGGTTAGCATAGAAGGTACAAAGATTATCCATAGCCCTGATCCCTAACCCCCTACGCAGAGGCTCAAACCTTCGCCTCCTGGAAGGAGAGGAAGGAGTGGTTGGCAACCAATTGCACTATGAGCTATGGCACCGTTTAAAGGGTACACATGTAGATACAGAAGCCCTCCGCCATTCAGCGGCGGGCTGTCGTTCGTAGCTGACTATGCGAATGGGAAGCACCCTATGGATTCAGAATGGTCTCCAGAACCCCTACCCCATCCAGCGGCGGGCCATTGTTCGTAGCTGACTATGCAAATGGGAAGCATGCACCCTATCGATTCAGAATGGTCTCCAGCTTCAAATGCTATAGGCGAGAGCTCCTCCGGGGAGCAGATCACAAGGAGGGGAATTCAAGAGAGTCCAAAGTCTATCATGTCTGGCGTTTTGGTTATCATTTGGAAATTTAGGCAAGGGGGTATCGTGTCTGTACTTCTGTTGGTCTCTTGCCAACACTTTCTTGGGGCTCCAGAGGTGCGTGAATGTCGGCCCCGAGATGCCTACCTCGTTGGAATGTCGGGTTATTTCCGTTGTGATGTCTTTTCAAGCTTGAGTCCCTTTTAATTGTTTGTAACCTGTTTCAATGAGTAATAAAATTCTTTTTTGCTCATTAAAAAAAATAAAGGGCGCACTATGTCCCTAAGCTTCAGCATTTTGCTCACTGTACAAGAGGCGTTAGGAGGATTTTTCAGAATCCAAATGCATTTATCCTTTGATTATAATTGTGTGAATCCACTTTACCCAAAGCGTGTCATTCTTTTTGCGAAATGCCCATAAGTGTCTAGCCATGGAAGCTCGATTCCAGTCCTTCATAAGGTTAAATCCAAGGCCACCTTTTCTGCTTTAGGAACAACACATCTTTCCACCATGTACTTTTGAGATCTGATCCAGACCAAAGGAAGGCTCTGAGAAGCTGCTCAATCCCTTTAATCATCTTCTGTGGAACGATAAAAATAGAAGCCCAGTAGACCTGGATACTAAAGAGAACTGATATAACTACTAGCTGGGCTCTACCCCCATAAGATAAAGTTTTATTTGTCTAGGATTGAATCCTTGAGAGAATTCTAGCTATAAGTTGTTCACAATCAGAAGCTTTCTATGTAGTAGAGATAAGTGGAACCCCAAGGTATTTAACAGGTAAAACACCCTCTGAAATGTGATGGAGAACATAGAGGGGTGATGCAACTTCTAACCCACTGATGAATGCATTGATATGGGAAATGCGTACACTTCATAATCTCTAGCAGGAAAGTCCAATCAATAGAATCGTACGCCTTCATAAGGTCCATCTTAATAGCACATCGTTGAATTCCTCCAGACTTGTGGAACCGTATCCTTTGATTTGAAGCAAGAAATTACCAAGTATTTGAAACAAGAAGTATCCTTCGATTTGAAGCAAGAAATTACCAAGTATTTGAAACAAGAAATTACCTAGACAAATAAAGATTATTGTTATGCTTATTGTTGTTGTTGTAGTATTGGGAATAGGAATGGTGGCGGGGAGGGGCGGGCGGGTTTTGCCACACCCCGATCCCGACTCGAAAATTTAGCTCCGCCCCCGCCCCGAACCCAAACCAGGTAATTTATGAGTACCTCCGCCCCGCCCCTATAGGGTATCGGGTTTACCCGCCTCCTCATTTTATTTATTTATTGAGAAAATATGATATAGATTTTAAAATAAGTGAGCACAAACAATAAAAATTTATGAAATAACTATTATAATTTAACCAAAATCTATTATCTAAAAGGAAAATGGAAGAAATAATTAATATTTTATGTGGTATTTTAATTCTAAGGGTAAAAATACAAGAATAAAAATAATTTTTTATACATACAATGATTTCGGGCTGGGGCGGGTAACCGAACGGGTTAACGTCAACCCAATCCCGATCGGGTTTCATCGATTTTCCCCTACCCGACTTTCGAAAAATACAACAAAACCCTGTCCAATCGGGACGGGTTGAATTGCCATCTCTAATTGGAAACAACCACATAAGCTCAAAAAAAAAAAAAAAAATTGAAACAAACCCCCATCACCACCAGCTATTGACCAGCAGCAATAGGAGTTTTTTTTTTTATCAAATTAATCTCTTTTTTAAAACAATTAACGGAAATACTCACTTTCAAATTATTTTTAAAATTAGTCGGTAGAACAACTTTAAAAAGCGCTACTCGAATAGAGTCACCTAATTAGCGCTTCCCGTAAGCTTGCATGGCAGTAATGTCCACGCAAAGAGCGCGTCATCTCGCCTGGCGCTAAGGCTTGGATTGCTATAACCCAAACGATGCTTCTCTCTCTCCTCTGCCTCTCTGCAGACGTTGAGGTCTCCCACCCTGTTAACGGCGTCGTCTTCCGTCTCCCTCCCTCTCATCTGACCGTATGTCTCTCTCTCTCTCTCTCTGTATGTTCGCGCGTGCTATTTTTTTATGGTTAATTCGATCCACACGCCAAGAGTGAACTGGTAAGAAACGGCGGCTTTCTAGGCTTTTGTCTAGGGCCGGCCCTGGTTTGAACGGTTACAGATGTAGTCAGTGATGCCTTTGATTAGTTACCCAGAAATCAAGTTGGTCAGATGAGGTTTCGAATCACCTAGTTGTTTTGGTTTTTGAGGAAAATGAAAAACCATAGCTCAAGTAGCCAAAACTAATTTTTACAAGCCTTACTCTAGTTTGTTGGAAAGAGAATTATGCGTACGGATGCATGCATATACTTATAATTGCCCCGTTGGATGCAAATTTTGTCGTGATTCATTGTTTGAGTCAAATTTATGCGTTGGGGGATTAGTATTTGAGAAGTATTTGGCTTATTATTCATGTAATTGCAAAAAAAGTGTGGGTTTACACTGTTAATTAGATTTAGGCAATAGATTCTAGAAAAAGGCTTTTTAAAATTTCATGGTTATTTCTACTGTTTTTCTTACTTTCTAGCTTTGAGAAGACATACCATGTGGCAATGAGAATATTACTAATGCTTCAAAATCTTTTAGAATCTTGAAAGTTCATATAAAAATTTAAATTTTTTGTCTTATATCTGATGGAATATGCAATGTCTGATTGGGATTGGAGGATAAGATAGTTTTTTGGATTAGTTCAAGCAAAATGGAAAGCTAGCCACTTCTGATTCATAATGCACAGTAGGAAAATAGGCTTCATCAAAAACAAACTAGTAAATATGATTTCTAATTTCACTTTGCAATCTCACATATATTATCCCCATTCCCACAAAAGTTATGCAGCGCCCATAAGATATGGAATGGCAATTGGCAAGTAACGCAATTATGTTGTGACTGTTGCCAATATGGATCCTTTTGCCAATAGAGATCATGCAAAAGGGAGAGAGACGTTTGTGGAGTCCTTAGACGAAGTGTGAAAAGTAAAAGGGGAATTTTATGTAATGTTCGGAACGTTGGAGGGGTTATTGGCAGTTTAATAACGTTTCTTTCTTTATCTCCTGACATTTCATCCGGTATTTATTGTAAAAGAGAGGTTCGATTGACTTTTGATTTGACGTTAAGGAGCGCTTCCATGCGGTTGTTAGGATTAGCCTTCGTTATTATAAGTCAAAATTTATTGTGTTTGTGACAAATGTGTGTTCAATTTGGTGGAATTGGAGGTGAGCTTGTTGGGTGGGGTTAATTTTCCTTTGGGATTGGAGTGGTTTAGGTGGCGATTGCGGTTGATTTGGGTTGCAATGGGGGGAGCTCTTTTTGTTGCTTTTTTTTTTTTTTTGGCTAGTTGAATTCTAGGAAAATAGGGTCTATAATTCTTGGACAACACAGTGATTTGGGCTGTTGATATTGTTTACGGAAACAAATACAGGGTTGCAAAAATGGAAGATGAGGTCATGGATGAACGTGATGCATCACAAGTGATCACATCGTGTTCTCCAGCAGAGCGAAAGCAGGTTGGAGAAGAAGGCGCTGGTAGTAGGAAGTATTTTCGAAACCACATGTTTATAAGCCCATATTGGCCTAGCTTTTACAAGAGCATAAATTGTAGCCCTATTGTATTGTTAGGAACACAGAAATAGAAAAGGGTGGGTAACGAATTTGCCGCTTTCATATTCAAGTTGAATTGTCAAGTTTTAGGTTCGGCCCTATTATCAGACCTATGTTGACTGCATGTTCCCTTGAAAAACCATTTGGAGTACCTCGTGTACCATCCAAGATTCCCTTCCTTGTCTAGACAAGATAGTTACAGTTGGCAATTTCGTATATCGTCAACTAAGTTGTATGTGTGAGCGGGGTATCTGAGGTAAAATCTCTCTTCTTTTTGGTACAGTTTTGGGACAAAAATGTGTGACGGTGACAGCTTCAAAAAAAGAGTTCATACCAAGTGGGTTCTGGGGTGTTTGCTCATAGTTATATAACAGTATAGATAGATATCACTATACTCGCTTTAGAGAACTGAGTGACAAAATTACCCATCTGTTAGTCTGCTGTCATTGACCAAACGGAAACTGCTGTTGGCATCAAAGGAGTCCCGTTAAATGCCTACTTTTGTCCCTAGTACCGGTCATTCATTATACACAATACATTTCTAGAAAATAGTTTGGACTGGTGGCGACTAATTCCGACGACAACGGTACTCTTAAAAAAGAGGGATGCAGTGGAGGGAAGCTTTAGTAAGCTTAAGATTTAAGTTTCTTGACAAAGCGATCGTCATACGTAAACAAGGTGATCGAGCTTGTGGGAGTTAAAGCTTATCTTCCTTTGCTCAAACAATTTCAAGGATCTTTGGCCTACATTTTTAACGGAGACCAATGCATCCTTGGGTAGTGCGAACATATATAGTTTGATTGACTGTTTGAAGCTTGTCCATGTGTTTGGTCCATAAAGTTTATCTAAACAACTTTTTGGGCCAACCTTTTGACTATGATCTTATGAAAATCAACTTTAAATAAATTAGTAATTAATGTCTGCATCGAAACCCAGATCTGGATCCCTATCTGCCTTAATCCTCCATTTTTAGATTTGAGGTGTCCCCCCTTATAGATATGCACTTGGACCTGTATCCGTTTAATATAGCGCTAATCGTGCCTTTTGCAACCGCGACAGGAAACAACCATTGTATAGGCAGCTCAAAATAAACTATCATAAGTTGGAAAATGACTATCGTCAGTTAGATGAAGTTTTCTTATAGCTTCTGGTATTGGAAAGTATTATCATAAGCTAAGCTGAGGAATTACTGGTGTGCAAAGGTAGTTATATGTATTTTTATTCATTTGAAGTGGCCTCTCTGGAGCATCTCTTTGTTCTTTTGCTTCAATGCCTCTTGAGTCTTAAGTTTGCATTATCAATGAACTCTTGTGACTTATTCAATCACTTTTGTTTCTCTATCATAGTATCATATTGCCAAATATTTCAGAAGATGATTTTTGTACTTCAATTGTTTACTTATCCATTTGTTCTTTTGCTTCAATGCCTTTTGAGTTTGCATCAGCAATGAACTCTTGTGACTTATTTAATCATTTTTGTTTCTCTATCATATTGCCAAATAGTTCAAAAGATGATTTTTGTACTTCGATTGTTAACTAATCCTATTGATGTTACTCGTACCAAGTGATTTGCCAAAAATGTCTTGCCGGCCAGGAGAAACAGACAAAAGTGATAATTACAGGAAGCGTAAGGAAGAGTTTGCAGAAGGTGACAATTGTGATTAATTTATTTCAAATGCTGTTTGTTTTTGTAGTTCTATTGCTGGATATATTTTTACTTTTATACTTGTTCCTAACATCTTTCAGCAATTCGGAGATCAAAAATTCCGGTTCCAATATCTGAGGCTCTCATGGAGTTCTTTGGTATTAAGGAAAACTGGATGCTCGAGCATGAAGCTATGGTTGGAGTATGGGACTACAGTCTAGATAAAGGTTTAGTGGTAAGTGATTGTTTCATTAGCATATGTATTACTTGTTTTAGTTAATGCCTGGTTGTTGGTTTTTAAGTCAGTATGTCATCTTTCTTTTTTGCTTTGTTTTTGTTTTCGTGTCTCTGTTCAATTGCGGTGCACTTAATTGGAGTATGGTCCAACTAAGGTGTGTGTATGAAACTGAAAATGGTACCAATGAGATCAGTGTAACTCTCTTCTGTGGTTCTTTTCCCCATAGAATGTCATTGAGCAGTCTTTCAGTGTTCTTTTCTTGTTTCTTTGTAGGCTACTGATGAAGATGAAGATATCGGTAGAGTCTATTGTGATGAGAAGCTGAAAAAACTCTTCAAGGTCGACACCTTCCATGGACTCGAGTTGTCGTTACATGTAGTTAAGCATCTACTGAAGAGAGCACTGGAAGATTGATGAGGACCCCTCCCCACCGTCTTAGATGTGACTTAGAAATTTCTGTAATGCATAGTTGGTGTAAGTAATTCTCCTTGATAGCACTTTTCCCCCCTGACAGTTTGTTGTTTATAAATCTGGGAGCCACAAGGATGGTGATGTTTATGTAGGTTTCGTGAATTTACACCGTACATGTAGAGTTGTTGCTAACTTGGCCACATGGGGAAAATTGGTGGTTAGATTGTGGCCTATGAAGCATGGACACGTCTAGATGTGGTAACCGGTTTTGCCTGTGTTGAACACAGGCATGTGTCAGACTATATCTAATTTGCTAGAGACAATCTGATTGTTTTATTCTCTTATGAATCTACAACAGGTACCTATGACTTTATACAAGGGGAAATGGGGAAGAATCCAAATGGTGCATGCATGGGTTCATGGGTATTTAATCCAAAGCCCCAATCTGCCTTTGCCTTCGGTTCTCAAGAAATCTCTACTACAGCCAATGAAACAAAAATGGGCCACCGTGACCGAGTGTCTGGCCATGGAAACGAAGGGGCTCTTAAAGCTTTGACCAGAAGTAGATTGATTTTCAATAGGAATAAAATTCGAAGTATCAAATAGTGAAACTTATGTGGTTCTTTTCCCAAAAAAAAATTGATTTTCAATAGGAATAAAATTCGAAGTGTTAAATAGTGAAACTTACGTGGTTCTTTTCCCTAAAAAATAATTTGGCGGTGTTAATTTTTTCAAAAGCCCTAACAAATTTTAAAACCCCTAATCGCAACCACCCATTCCTCCTCCAAGGTATTGGGCCTCCCCTTCTTCTCCAGCACCCGCTCTGTGTGCATATTTAAGAGAGGGAGAGAAAGAGGGGTACGGTACCTCTAGTAGAGCTTCTGTAGCAAGAGAGAGAGGAGGGGATTCTACCACGTCAATGGAAGCAAAGCGGAGGTGAGGTGACTAGAGGTGTCAAATGGGCTAGGCCGGAATGAGCAAGGCATAGGCAACAAGAGAGAGAGGGGGGGGGACTCTACCACGTCAATGGAAGCAAAGCGAAGGTGAGGTGACTAGAGGTGTCAAATGGGCTAGGCCGGAATGAGCAAGGCATAGACACGAAACGACACGTTTAGCGTTGACATGGCACGGCACGGCACAAACACTAAGGTGGGCTGGGTTGGGCCATCGTTTTAGAGCCCATAGCACGGGTACAACACAGTGCACGGTACGGACACGTATAAGAGCACTACACAAAGGTGATTTTTTTTATTTTTAAAAAAAATATTAGTGAGAAACATCAACAAAAAATATACGCCAATTGTGAAATGTATAACATATATAAATATTATAGTATATTACATGCTTCCCTCATCATTTTCTCGCACGGCATCTTTATACCCGCTTTTGGCACCAAGCATCGGGGCCGGCATTGAAAGACCATTTAATTAATTAAATTGGGCCATCATATGGGCTACTATGGACTGAAAATTTATGGGCCACGGTATTCAATTAGTCTTGGGCCTAGCTATTCAGAATCGAGTACGGCCCATTCAGAATCGAGTACGGCCCAAGGTGTATGGATGGATTGAATTAATACAGCCCGTGATCCGTAAGTTGGTATGGATTGTGGATAAAGGACCACGAAATGGGGGAGTTTTTTTTGTCAACATTGTATATATCAGCGAGGGTTAGTGGGGGGAAGCAAAAGAGAGTCCAGAGACTATCCATAGTCCTAGCCCCCATAGCCCTGCCGCCGGTGGAATTCGAAGCTTGGTCACCACTGGGGGTGGGAGATGAGCAACCAACTTCACTAGAAGTCGTTCTCGAAATGGGGGAGTTAAGTTATGGCTGAAGTAGTTATTCCCCTCCAATTATTTTGAAGGCCATTTGACTAGTGTTCTCTGCAAGTGGGGTGGAAGTACAGTTGGCGTCTCCCTTATACTCCCGTGCACATAGACAGGGTTCGATTCCCGTAAACACCCATCCCCTCCCAAAATTCCCCTAGCATAGAGCCATAGAGTATGTGAGGTTTAACGAATACCAAAAAAAAAAGAGAGACTATTGTTCCCCATTTACCACGGAAAAAGGGAGTGGGGTGGTTACAAGCTTCAACCATTTGCACCATGACCATCAAACCTGGACCGGTGCAGTTTTGCCTATAAATATTAATTTTGAACCCGAAAAACGGGTTCAGCACCACATAATCCCGACGCTTCAACCAACACACAAACTTTCCAGCAAAGTTTGATACTGTATATTTTACTTTCAATTCATACCAAGGGCCTTGCACTTTTTATCTTTGGTCCTCGCACCAACTTGTAATCATCAACTCTTTTAACCCGTTAATGGAGTTTGATTAGTTTTCTATGGAACGGGGGAGTGTGCTGCGCAACTCTGTGCTGTGCAGCTCCGTGTTGTGCGGCCGTCGGCGCGGCCTTGCCGGTATTGGTCCGACGATCGGAGATGTCCACTGCGTAGAGCTCGTCAAATACTACAAGTTTACCAAAAATCAACCCGATCAAATATCGTTAAGTACTTCATCGGAATACATAAAACTTGAAAAAAAATATGAATCCTAATGGATACAAAACACTGGATCAAAACTGATGAATACATGTAACTTGAAAAAAAAATGAATCCTAATGGATACAATACACTGGATCAAAACCGCTGAATCCATTCTTTTTGAATTATATGTGTTCCGATGAGACACTTAACGATATTTGATCGGGTTGATTTTTGGTACACTTATAGTATTTGACGAGCTCTACGCAAAGGACGTCTCCGATCGTCGGACCGATGCCGGCAAGGCGGCGCCGGCGGCCGCACAACACGTAGTTGCGCAGCACATTCCCTCGGTTCATTTTGTATCTTTGCTTTTGTTCTTTCTTTTTCTATATGGTTGGGAAATAGTTAAGTCCGCTCTATTGTGGCAACCCACGAACCAACTTGTGACTTTCCCTTTTAAGTCACACAATCACTCTACGCTTAGAAATTAGATTCATGGCATTAACCATTCAACCTTGGCACGCCCACAAACAATCAATAAATTAATGCCTACAAGCGCGCTCATGCCTTACTCAAAGTCCCCGTGTCAAAAACAGGAGTTTTCACACGTACGTTCAATAAAAACAACAGATATCCCCTTTCAAAAAAGAAAATACACAAACAGTTGTCGTGCACTCTTATACGGTTCTAGTACTTATATGGTTCTCTTTCTACAGTTTACCTCCAATTTCATTCATTTTATTGCAAAGTTTAATTATCAATAAAATGTTTTGTGTTTTTTTGAACTAAATGTGTAAATTAATTATCAATTTATACGGTACTTTTTTCCAATTGTAAAATAAGTAATGGACTTTTTGTTGAAGTACTTTTAGCTTCACAAGGCCCAAATGTATCCGGACACGAAAATCGGCAGGGCGCAACACGGATTGTGGTGGGCCATGTGGCAGGCTGGGTCGAGGATATTCTGAAATAGCACAGCATGGCACGACACGATCACTAAATGGACCGGCACAACATGACACGGAGCACACTAGACACGACCGCACAAGAATAATGGACCGGCATGGCACGGCCATTCGACACCTCTAGAGGCGACCGAGTTGCTCTTGACAACCTGCCGTGGAGGAGATAGAGAGGCTGTGTAATAGCAGAGGTTGGTGTTGTGGTGATTGAAGCGTAAGGAGATACAGAGAGTTGAGAGACCACCAAAAATTTTGGGCTTTCAAAATAGTTTCAATAGGTTTAGTGAGAGAGAGAGCAAGAGGAGTTGAGTTTTGTTCATCCTCTACTTAAGAAGGTGAACATTACATTCTTTTTTATTGGTTGAAATTGTGTGAGAAGGGGGAGAGGGGCAGCTTGAACCAATGGCTGAGATTAAATAAGATGATCCAATGGCGGTTTAGGACACATAGGGGCATAGATGCCCCCAAATGCAAAAAAGCTATGTGCAAAGCAAGCTGTGCACAGCAGCAGTTTTCTCTTTTCGGGTCGCACAAAGATGATCGGAGCCGCTCATTTTGTTCAAAATATGTCCTTTAAGGTCTCTGTAAAAAATGAGCTTCGTTCGATATCGTTAGAGGCTTTAACAAAACATCCAAAATCACTTTAGAATTTAGCCTAAATTCTGAAGAAAATCAAATTAGATCGGAAAAAAAAAAATGACAGACGTTCTCAAAACTAGAATGGAAGAAGAATTCGGAGGTACTCGCCGTTGAGAACGCCGGTGATCGGTCGCCGGCGAAGGTGCCGTAGAGAATTGCAGAATCGAGGAATCTCTCTCTCCCTCTTAAAAAAAAGAGAGAGAGGAAAACAATTGCACCCATTTGGTGCAACATATTTTCCTTCTCCCTTTACTAGCTAAATGGCAGAAAATGGGTAAAATATTTTATCAAAAAACATTTTTCGTTTAAACGAACAAATGGGGCCTAAATCTACACTCTACAGTCACTTGCTCAGAAATGGAATTTTCATAGTTTCGGTCTCTCTCTAGACACCTACTAGCTATATCCCATTGCTGATCACAAAATATTTTATTATAAAATATTTTACGTCGAAACAAATAGAAAAAAGAAGAGAAAAAATGAAACGGAAAAAAAGATGAGAAGTGGAGCCCTAAAAAATTAGGAATACTTAACCAGTGGGATTCTTCAGTCCTCGGTTGGATGATCTAAGCCAAATACCACGCAACTCGGCCGCGGATCGACTTCCCTCTGGGCAAACGTTTCTATTTCTTCTTGAAGCCCCATCTGCAAGTATTTTCCCCCCTCTTTGATGGTATCAATTCAATTTTCGAATGAAAATATAGGAGTAGAAAAGAGGAGACATAAATGTGGGATGTTGTGAAGAGAAGAGAAGAGATGGGAAGAGTAGACACATTAGAGCATGTACATCAGTTATGAGAAAAAATGACTATGAACAGTACATTTTACCTATTCATTCTCATCGAAAATTCCATCCCACTTGCAACAGCCTCTCTACTTTACCCCATCCCAAACCGGCAAAAAATATTATAATAGATACAAATAATATTATAATATTATAGTAGAGAAAAGGAACCAGTGAGAATAAGAGAGTGGGAGGAAGATGAGAGAAACAAATAATATTATAATAGATACATTGTGAGCAGTAGCTCGTTATATACACCGAGCATTTTTTGTGAAGGAAAAATTTGCCGAAGATGGTGTGGTGCAGCCTGTTTTTGTGTCCTAAATTAGCTAAAATACCTAAAAGTGTTCATTTGACTACTCTTGTGTACATGCCCTTAGTATGGGTACCGTCTGTCTCTTTAGCTTGTAGTAGGCGTTGGAACGGGTTCCACTTGTATGTGAGAGGGATGTGACTGAGATGTGCCACACTCGATATGCCTCTAGCATTTTTGTTTAGTAGATCAAAAATGATACTCACACAACAATTCAAATACAACAACTTACACAACTCTCACATGCATGTGGGCTCCACACACACTACTATATGTGAGCCCCACATATATGTGAGAAGTTGCGTAAGTTGTTGTGATTGTTGTATGAGTAGCATCTTTGTTAATAGATAAGGTGTAATTTCAATAGTCAATAATGTATTGCCACGTATAGAACTTCTTTTTTAGATAGCAGGCGTGGGTGGGTGTTCCGCTTTATCAAAAAAAAGAGAAGGAACTTTTAGAAAAAGAAAGTAATTTAAAATTATGTATTTACGCAAATAATTTTCTTACTAATATGAATCTTATTAGATCTTATTGAGATCTTTTAAACGGTGCAAAAAAATTTAAAAATTATTATTTTTTTATCATATTTGAGCTTGAAATTACCTTTTTTTTGAAAAATAATATTTAAAAAAAAAGCGGAACGAGGCCTATATATGGAAATTGTTGGGTCGGGTTTTATCAGGTCGAATTTCATATAACTCGGCATCCAACCGAAACTATAACTATTGGGTTTTACTTCAAACAGATTTCGGCCGTGTATCAGGGCAAAATTGACCACGGATCATCGGGTCGGACAGGGGCGGTCAGTTTGGACGGGCAAATTCGGTTTCTGCTCACCCCTACTCACAATGCAGTAGACTTTTATTGATCAGAGTTTTTGTGGACCCTACACTTGCGAAATAGTTCCAGCAACTCTCTAAGACAATAACGGGAGAGGATCTATTTCCGTTAACCAAAGCTACATAGCGAAATTCAGAGATGAGATCTTGGAGGAAACTAAACAGAATGCATTGGAAAATGCCCTATCTGTTTAGTTTCATCCAATTCTCATATACTGCTTGCACAACCTTATACTATATGTTGTTTCTGCTTTACTTCCACTCATTCGATATCTCGTCATAGTGAAAGTTAAAGATGAGATATTGGAGGAAACTAAACAGAATGCATGAAAAAATGTCGTATCTATTTAATTCCCTCCAATTCTCACATACAGCATGTGCAACCTTTTACTATGTGTTTATGCTTTCCATCCACCCATGCGAAAAGAGGCTACTGCACACTTCCCATTTGGCACTACCAGTTTTAGTGGGCCGATTCACGAGTCCTGTGGGGAGCAGAAAAAAACATGAAAATCCCATGATCACAATTCAAAAAAAGAAAAAAGAAAAAGAAGAGTTACAAGCCTCAAAATTTCTCAACAAGCACCACCTGCATGCTCACAAAACAGATGGGTCTCCTTTTGGTCTCTCTCAGCGACAATTGGGTGAATAATGTCCTTTAAAATGATTGGTTTAGGGAACATATCCCTTGTGTGTGGGCCCCTCTTGGGCTTACTTCAATAATCGAAACCACTCATTTCTTAAAAGATCATCGAGAACATCAATAACGCAAGAATCTTATCGATTTGATATTATTCAACTCATTATTGCAGTGATTTTATGTTGAGATAAATGGTTTCTATCTGGTGTGCCAATATATTTTTGTTTCAAGATAAGTGTGTTTCGAATTCTTATTGATTGATATCTAATTAAAAGACTCTCTCTTCATTTTTATGTCATGGTTAATGCTCTTGGCGAACGCTAAAAATTAAAGATTTCCGATCATTCGAAGAAACGGTCCAGTCCCTGAAAGCATATGTTTCCCTTCGTTGAAGTGGTGGAGCAAGTATCAACAAATTATACCGTTTTAACAACATTTATATGTAAATGTTCACTCACCTAATGCCTTGGTCAGTGGTAGCAGCCTCACTAATTCCTGATAAATTGTCCAATAATGCTAGGCTGCTAGCAGTCTCACTATTGAATGATAAATTGTTCAACAATCCCTTAGAATGTTCTATAGATGCTATGATGACTATATTTGTACACCACACAAGGTTATATGCTTCATGCGATGCATTAGAGTAACATGGAGAAACTCAAAATATAGTCACCAACTATAATTACCGTGATATTACTCTGAATTGAGTTTCCAAGGTGCAATATGGATCGATCATTACCACAAAGCTGACTAGTTGAGAAAGTAAAGAGAGAGGACCATTTAACTGTCTTCCTAACAACTGCCCAATGGGAGATACTCATGTAATGCCAAAAAAATCGCGAATCTTAACATAGTTTGCACAGATCCCAATACAAATTTATAATACATGTTTCACGAATACTATGCACTTTTGCTGCATTATGCACTGCCATAAAAACAGTAGGCACTTTCCATGCATAAACTGTTTGGAAAGTAGTTAAGAAAGCCTCTTCACATCAGCAACCAATAAAGAAGCCATTACATTTGCTTGAAAAACCAGAAGTATCTACTAATTCATAGACCAAAACCTGAGTGAGAAGATGTACAAGTATCAGAGGAGATGCTCCGTATTATGAATCCCTTGATTGCTGCATTTTCAGTGTAATGTGTGGCAGCCTGAACATAGTTAAAGCCTACAGTTGATTATGTAGAACCCAACTGTTACCATTAGGGTTCAATCAGCCACAACCACAAAAGAACCTTTACACGATCGACAAAACTAGGAGAAAATCAGAACTAACATTGCCTTTATTTCATATGCCAATGGTGAATTGTTCACATACTCATCCAAGATCATGTCAGCTGCCAACTGCAGTCATAAGGACGCTTGGAACTTCACATATGATCTTCACTGCAATCATTCATCCCACAGTCAATTTCGAAAATCTAAAGAGCAAGTTTGAACACCACAAGCAAATAGGATCACTGCATCTTTTCTGAGGCTTTTAATGCGTCAATCTTTGGAATGAATAAATTAAGAGGGGAGAAGAGAGAAGGCATGACAGGAAAAAGAAAGGAAAGGAAAGAGAGGGCATTGTTCGCCTTACCTGGAATTAACACCTACAGAATTTCAAGAAGCCGGTGGAGGCGGCACTACCCTATGACTAAATAACTTGGCTAGTGCTCTGCGCTCACAGTCCTGGAAACATATCAATATAGGATTAAACTCCTTATGTCAATTGCTAGGTTGTTTATATCTAACCTTATGTATTGTTAAGTAGCAAGACCAATGCATGTCCACTATTTTGATATCCCGTACTTTAACGCCATGACAGTAATATCAACACTTGGACTTCAGTCACAAGTTTTTCTCATAACTTAGCAAGCAAGACTGATGGATTCCAACCGGCCAGTCTAAACGGCAAGGACGTCGTGTTTCAGATGATTAAGTTTCACCAACATTGCAATATCAACACTAGGACTTCAGTCACAAATTTTTCTCAAAACTTACCAAGCAAGACTGATGGATTCCAACCAGCCCATCTAAACGGCAAGGACAAAGTGTTTCAGATGATAAGTTTCACCAACATTGTAAAAGCTAGTTTTGAGTTGAGTAAAAACACTATATGTCAAGCATGTGTGACCGTACATATCACAAAGAAAACCACAACATGATTCAATGACATCTAAAGGGAAGCCACAGAACCAAGACGGCCACATTTCTGAGTAAAGCAGTTGCTGTGTCTTCTACACCATGTTCCAGGTAATTTTACAAATCATAAGCAAAAGGACGCACATTGAATTGGGACGAATTTAGGATCATTTTATCAAATGCCTCACCTTAAACATATTTAGAAAGAATGGCCTATCTGGATTCATTCTCTTGAGCTTCAAGAAAGTATATGCAAAGCTCAGTTGGTCGCGTGAAGTAAAACGGTCAACTTCATTAAACCAAAGGCAAGAAAATAAATTTGACATCGGTGTGTGGGCCCTGACAATGAATGAACCTTCAGGTACATCTGCAAAGTTCAAAACATACGACAAACCAACAACAAAAACACATGAGTTTCAAGGGGAAATGAAGATGAAGGAAGGCGGCCATCTCCAGAATCAGAAAAGACAACAATGATACGCACAACTTGGAAGAGGGGTATTTCGATCTGACGGGTCAAACTTGGTGAGGCCATCAGACTGGTAAAAGTTAAACTGTTCATCGATAGCTGTGTGGTTGTATTTATTTAGACGCTTATTCTGGAGTACCTCCTCCCAAACACAGTGGCGGGTATAATGATTTGAAATAGCGTACTCTGAGCCCTTTCGCCACAAATAGTATTCAATAATGAGCATTGGGTCAGTCTGAAGTCGCATCTTGCTATCAAGCCAAATAGAATACCTAAGAAATTGTAATAGAAACGGATAATAGATTAGTAAAAAGCTTTTGAGTTACTTAAAGAAAAGAGCGAAAAAGATCCAAGACTCTAAACCCATACGTACATTAAGAAAAATGGTGTGAGAATCACCTAGAGGAAGGGAAGAGACGATGTGAGAGAAATTTTGGCACCTTCCCAGTTTTGCGCATGTCCTTGTAGGGTAAGTTCCTTACAATTACTATTCTCCACAGCCCAATATATCCTCCATCATTAGGAACAGTTCCATCCGCTGACAGTTTCAACAGAGTTTGCTCATCTACAAACATAACGAAGCAAACGTTCTTTTTGGAGTATTCACTGATCTGTAACAGGAAAGAAATTTACAGCACACCAACGTAAGGTTCAAGCCAAAAAACTAAAGCAAAACCCCAAAAACATAAGTCAGTTCCACTAGATGGAGATTCATATTGCGATAAGAAACAACTAACAAGATAGAGCAAAACATTACACAACCTAGCATCTAAGCTGAACAGGTGATCTTAAAACTCAGAAGTCAGGTCATAAGATTCTTGTACACTGACACCAATACGTAAAATGACAAGTCATTAATAAAAGCTTAATGCACTGTAAGGTAGAAGATTTTTCTGCTTCTACACCAAAGCAGACCTCCCTTGTAACGGGTTATTTTCTGATACTGTTTCAAGTACCCTTTTCTCAGTTGTTAAAAAGTAGAAACTTCATAGTGGAGAAGTCTACTTCTGTCTGTGGTGATGGCTAACTATATTCTTCATATCTTTGTTCACAAGCACTTCTTAAAATTTAAAATCGAAGAAGACATGAAAAGTTATGGAGGAATGCTCAATATAGACTGGACTAGCAGAAGCAGCATCCAACTTCTACATGTACCACAAAATGACAACCAAAGGCTGTTATATGCCTTACAAACATGAAGTGACTTGATTAACAATTGTTGATAGATCTCCTGTATAGGTGGTTTTGTTTCTTGTATTGATTGTTCAGGGGGATGCCCCGCAGATTTTGTAGCTTTTTTGCTTTTTGGTGAAATGAAATTACTTACCAAAAAAAAAAACCATGAAGTAACTTAAAAGAATATAACTAAATTACCAGTTTGCTGGTTGGCCTCCTCAAAAAGTCAGAGCTACCAAAAATGCATGATGAGACCACAACTTTACAGGTACTCATGTACAACTTGTCCTTCTCATCCAAACCAAATCCAGTGCTTGGATATCCTTCTGGTCCTTCCACAAAACCACAATGAATAGTCTGATTCCTCGCATAGAACGATTTTTCTCTTTCTTCAAGGGTCTGATGCCCTCCGAATCGGGGTTCAAATTGATCTTGCCCATAAGGTTTGTCTTCTCTATCATGATACCGGGAGTAAAATTGTGTGGAATTTGCATAATCCTTTGGCTCAACAAGATTATTGACTGAGTCCAAAAACCGTACCTCACAAGGATAAAAACCTGAAAGATAAAATATTTAGACAAGAAATTAAATTCTCAGAATGTTGCAAATATTAAAAAAAAAAAAACACAAAATAGGTTAAATTAGAGCATATTAGGACCACAGAATTAGTGTGAACATTAAAATAAAGTGAACTATAAAATTTTACGCACATAATTTCAGTAAATATAACACCAATAATAGAGCATAACATGAAGCATTTGCACTGATTAACACACCTGCGGAATTCCTAAGGCAACCCTAACAGTGTCAGACTGTCGGTATCCATTAATTGGTCAAATGGGTCGCAATCTATGCCCAGACTCAAGAGAGCCTCGAGTGCTCGTCAAATCAAGGTGCGGACCGTCCGATAAATTTCCACCCCAAATCAAATAATCAAAATTATCATGATCTTGCTGTTCAGTTTTTGCACTGATCGATATAGGAACAACGTATTCAAGTAAGATTTTGCAAGGATGATTTGGAATGTGGTAATAGTAACATCCAAAAAAGCTCTCTGCTCCCAAGCTTTCATACATAACCACAACTGCAAGCGTGGGCCCCGTAAATTCAGCTAGTAAAGCTATGGGAAAACCCCTCGCGGACTACGACTTGCTAAAAAACAATATGAGACAAGATTGGCTATGTTATGAATAACATGCATCTGGTGTTCTTATCTAACTAAATCACCCTTTCCATCTAAATCACACCTCACAGCTAAATCATGCTGAGTTGATTTTGAGCAGATCTATTAGACCCATAGTTTAAATTGAACACAGCATACATGTTATATCTAGGCCAAAGAATGGCCAAACTTAATAGATTATCTATGTGACAACTTCAACAAGTCAAGTCTGTAAAGATTGACCAATGATGAAATTGCTTACATGCTAGTTTCCTGAGAATATTCGATAAAAGGATCGTACGAGACAGTAGAGATCAAGATCAATCATTTATTGGTCTTGTCAGTCTAATATCAACTAGGTGGGCCCTCCCAATAATTCCAGATATTCGATCTAAAAAAACAAGCTGTGAGTAGCCAATCCCCAAGGTCCATTTCTCTAACAATGACATCAAACATTTCTTACGTTGTCTATGAGGCTTTATTTTTGGTCGCTCTGACGCATCTACTCCCAAAAATTCTTCTTGTGCTTCCCGAAGTGATGAAATTCCATCTTCCATTTTTCCTGAAATGAAATGGCAAGAAAAGGAGTACGACATTGAAACAACATGATAAAATGACGATACCAACTTCTTATCATCTGCTCAGTGTGCCTTTAAGAATGTGTATGCACATATAACTTACTCGTAATTACCTGAAGGGAGCTTATAATGGGGAGATGCTGATCTATTATAAATTTTGCAAGTACCAATGGCAAAGCATAAGTGTGACCCACGAAATAAGATTAGTAGCAGTACCAAATTTGTGAATACTTTGAGCGCAGGGATTTCCACATAACCAATATAAAAGGAAAAGGAAAATAACACAAGAATGAAGTAGAGCTGTTGTGCTTACTCTTAGAAGTGATAAGCTATCAAGATCACTAAAACATCATTAACCATTGAAGAACTTGTGATGGTTGCTGATGTTGTCATGGTTAGATTATTTGAAGTTGTGATTCTCTTAGTTAGAGTACAAAGACACAATAAAAAATTTAAATCTCACCATGAAACGGCACCTTCAAGCCAAAAACTGCCAAATAGATAGAAAATAGCACTGCTATTGTAAACATCCATAACAAGAATCTTCTTATAGAAACTCTCATCCCCCGACGAAAAACCCGCAAGCCATGCTTTCTTTGAGTGAGGGACTTAAAAACTGCCCCAATGATGCCTCTCTTCTCTGGTAACAGTTCATTGTTGTGCCTATAAAGAGCCATCACTGCGTACCTTCCAAACCTGGTGCAAACCGGCTCATCTGTGCAAAAGTTTAAATGATCAACAGAGCAAAGTAATGATCTAGAAACCTCAAAATCCCACATAACACATTCATGCATTGTTCCTCTATAAGCAATCATCAATAGTAAGAAATGTAATGTTATGGCTCATATGCTGCATTAACCCATTTTATCTTAACTATGTTCCATAAAGGAGCACGAAGTGAAATCAAATATGGTCCTCAAAATCTTTGAGAAAATGAAGTTCTATTCGAAGAGTGCATAACGGCGTGGATAAGCTTGCACCAACTTGTCAATTTGGGATCCAATTCGAGATTTTCCTTGGGAGGCATCTGAAAGGAATTGGAATATATGGGTTTGTGACTAATTAAGTCGAACGTTGGTCAAATGATAGTATGATACTATGATGACGTGCGTTAGGTAATAGAAAAGAAAGAATGGAACACAATAATATCCACCCAGATATGCAAAATAACTCCGCTATTTGCCAAACAACAGGTAGTAGAAACAACACATAACATTAACATACATTGTACTTTCTTATGGAAATAGATTTTGCACAACTATCTCCAATCAGTTTTGGAGGTTTTCCAAAAGTCCTCATAAATTTCATTACAGCTTCAAAAACAACAACAAAAAAAATTCTCCCTCAAGTTGTCCCACAAAAAAATCATTACAGCTTCAGCGCCTTTGGAGTCAGTCTATGTCGCTTGGCGGCAATTTTTTGCGTCTTCGGCTTCTGGGCAGAGATCAAATAAGTGGGGTCTTTGTTTCGTTCGGTTTTGTTTTCTGGTTAGATTTCCTTCCCCTCCCGATATGCAGTGGCTCTCTCCTAGATTTCATCTGTGTTTTTTTTCATGGTTTGAGCTGGGCTTCATTGTAGGGTCCTCTGCCATAATATCTTTGACTTGCACTAGCCCGACCTCGTTGTTGGTCTGCTTTCACAATATGTGTCATTGAGCTTGGTAGTGCATGTGCTCCTGTCTAGATTTTGGTAGTTTTGGTTTAATCCGGTATCTTGTGTTGAAATTGCCTCTTGCTAAAAATAAAAAAAAAAAGTTGTCCCAGCACATTTCCGGGGGGATTTTTTGAAACTTTCTTGAATAGAAGTGAGCTATAGCTGTAATTCATTCAGAAGAACTGTACAATACTAATGGTACTTGCAAAATTAACCCATACAGAACTTCCACGAAAGAAAGGCACTAAATTAAAACCCATTTCCTAAAGTTGCTTTTGGCTACGCTCTCTCTTCTATTTCTGCAGAAAATTGCATAAAATTGATGAAAGTTCCAAACCCATCTTTCAGAGCGATAATTACTGTGCAGGTGTGTGTGTGTGAGAGAGAGCGCGGGGGGGCGGGCGGGGTGTGGTTTACCTGGTAGATAATTTCACCCGAATCGAATTGGCAGAAGCACGGCGAATGGGCATGATGTTGGATTGAAACAGAACAGAGATCCAAATGGGAAGCACCCTATGCAAATTAACTGTCGTTCGTAGCTGATTGCGAGCTTCAGAATTAAACCCGAACTAATAACCAGGATTCAGTTAGGAAGAAAGAAAGAAAGAAAAAGTGAAAAACTCTTTTGTTATTGGAATGACCGGAATCCAATTAAACTAATTTTTTACAAGAATTTTAAAAAATTTATTTTAATAAAATTAAGCTGTTCGTATCATTTTTATAGGTCACAAAATGGTCCCCACAAATAATATTGGGCAATATTTTTGTTAAAAGTATCCACGCAACTGTCGCTTTGCACCTCTTCAGTTTAGTGAAAATTCTAACATCACACATGACTAGTCACAAGAGCTCGGACACCTTCTCAGTGGACAAAAGTAGTGGCGGCTCTGGAATTTTTTCTCTCTTCATTTTTCTAGTAACTTTTTTCATTAAGAGAGTGTGTACCTTGTTTTGAGCTAATGTAGTAAGTGTCTTTGTATCCAAAAAAAAAAAAATTTGTAGTAAGTGTCTAGTTGTGAATTACTCAAATTGATGGGTGTTCATAGTATAAGAGTTCGAACATAAACGGAGATAAAATTGCTATATATCCTACCTATCTACAATAGGGAATTGGTGGTTTTGAGCGTGGGTTTTTTTTTCCCCCCATTTTGTCCCCTTTGTTGCTTTCATCGAGTCCCTCTAATTGGTGCACGTAGCCTTTCTTTTGGGAGTAGATGTGGACCATGTGGTCTATTCGCATGTTCCGGTTCGGTTAAGTGCCTTTCCTGACTTTTAATGTTTTTCGTTTGTGTCTCACTTTTGTGTTGCATTTTGTCAATTTGTGCAGAGGAAATTCCGTTTGTTTTGGAAATAAATTCAATATTTTCTTTAAAAACAATTAAGATATAAGAGTAGTCAGTGCACGTAAATTAAGTTAGAAAGGACCTTCCACGGTTTCCACCACCGCCTGTGAGCCCCACGAGACTTAAATACAGAGGAAAATATAATGTGCTCAGTACTTAATCTTGCTATTTTCTACGGATGTTCAAGGAAATCAATATAACTTCTAAGTCGATTGGATCCAGGCCGACTCTTCGACATCTTCCATCGCCTCTCCCTCCGTCCCAATTTTGTTTGTCAATTTTTGATGATTTTTTCAATCGCTTACATCTTTTAATGTGGATCTTCAAAATATGCAATAATATATTGTTTAATAGTTCTCGATTAGTTCTATCATACAAGTTTTCACAATAAAAAAAACCATTATATAAATTAAAAGATATAAGCAATTGAAAATAGCACAAAGTGAAATGATGGAAAACCAAAATGGGATGGAGGGAGTATATATATATTGATCTGAGCCAGTATATTGGTTGAATGTACACATTTTCTGTTAGCTAGAGGTTGGGTCCAAGCAATACGTGTGCAACTTGAGCTTTGTACTATCATTTAACTGACATAGAACCAAATTATGGGTAAAAGCCCTTCAAACTCACTCCAGCCTTTTACTCAAACTCATATCCGATTGTGTTTTTTTACTCAAAAATTGAAGGCTTGTTTTGCTCTTCGCAATTTACAACTATACCATAAATTAAGATTTTACGCAAAATTTGTGCTATGTTTGAGTTTGTCCACTTAATTAACTCGTACCCAATGAAATTTTTATCCAAATTTTAGTACAATTTTGGGTAAGGGCCGGGGATGCTGCTTCCTTAAATTTGAAAAAATTCTGCTAAAATCATCCATACATGGTTATTGTGTGTTAAAAATTGATTAACAAAACCAAAGTAATTGGGAAGCAAGTTAACCACTCCTTAAAAGCAGTACAACAGATTAACTTGTGACCGTCAATGGGTAGATAACCACACTTTTTTCACAATATAGTATACTTTTACAGGTAAGGTATCCTTGTGGGATTGACACTTGCAAGACACCTCCAGCAATTTGTTCCAGAGGGTTGCTGGAGAGGATCCATTCCCATTATTAAAATCTTCGTGAAAACTCACATCATTCTTAATCTTAATCAAAGTAAAAATTTTAATCGTTTGAGAAATTGGAACGACTTCATAGGATCAACTTGGCGAAGGCAAAGGGAGAAGCATCACGCGAGAAACTACCCCCTAATTAATCTACCCACTACACTTTAAAAAATAGACATACAATAAACTTAGGTGGTTTTGGACAACCCCGGGAAGTGCCAATATATCTAACAAAAGTGAGAGTTATTTAACCACTTCTCCTACATATTTGATCAACTGTAAATTAGAAATAACTGTATAAAGTTATGTCGTAGAGGAAAAAATGGAAAACATTTTTGTGACAGCTTCATTCTTTATTTTTTAGAGCATTATAGAGTGGCGGTTCTAAAGATTTGGTGCCCTAAACACGTGTAAATGCCTACATATGAAAGATACATGTCACGAGTTTGTGTAATTTCAAATTTAATGCTTGCACTGTGTTTTCAAGAAAATAACCAAAAACGGAAACTCGTAATCCATCTAAGTGAAACAGAGAATTCAAAATATAGCACATTCTATTAAATATAGTGCAAAGGGAAACTGCATGTTTTAACTAAAAAAAAACCAATGAAAACCACAGTACTAAACTACTAATAACAGAAGCTAAATCTAGTTGTCCAATAAACTAAGATCAACTTTAACCAGAGCAATGAAGTTTGGGCAAGATTTCATCAATCAACCTTCCAGCCATTCTCTTATACGCCTCTTCTGTCAAATGAACTCCATCCCAACTAAGGAACGTGTTAGGATGCTGACAAACTGAAATTCCTGGAGCTCCACACATCTTGGCTAGGCTAAAATTGTAATCACCACCGGTACCGCAACACGCTTTTCGAGTAGAGGATTGGGAAAACCCTGAAATTGAAATGGAAAATACAATATTAGCGAGGACTAATGAGTTATAATACTCTACTCTAGACATGCTCTTCTTCTTGCAAGGGGTAAATAGACTCACCAAGATATTGTGCATTCTGGAAAAGCCATTGGAAGGCTCGGTAGTAATCACCGTAAACGATTACTACATTCGGGTACTCTCTTTTCAGTTGTTGGATGGCTTCTTGTAGTTGGTTGTTGTGATATTTTGAGAAGCTGTTAAGGTCCTTCAAGCAATGATGTTCGTCATAGGCATTTGAGTTGTTGGTCTGAAATGCAGTGAGATAGATGGGAAGGCAGCCTATCGGAAAATTTCCCGGGACTACCACCCTAGCAGCTCCATAACCAATGACTTGCTGCAACCCATATAGAAAGATGATAATTAAATTGCATTGTAATTACTATACATGGAAGTAATCAGCTTGATCTTGATGAAAAATTAATCGATCTTCCCGGTAGACTTACCCTAACAGCTGCTGTTATAGCTCTGACAACTTCAGGTACCATGTTTTTTACCTCACTAATACTTTTTCCTTGCAATAATGCATAGTTATAATCATTTCCGCCAATCTCTCCAACCATAAAAAGAGAGGTCTTTAGCTTCTCCAAGCAATCTGTTATTGTTGTCAAGTCAATACGATAAGCGCAATTCATGATTTTCGTGTATTTGATTTGAGAAAACACTTCATAACTAACCTCTCTCCGTGGTGCAGATCGAATTGATATGGGTAGACATCCGATCAAGTTGCACACTGAGTGAGCTCCTAGTGACCGGGGAGGGGATGTTTTTTCGGGCTAGAACCTCCGTTGTTAAGGCAGTGGAGCCGGCGACGGCGTAGTTTACACCATGTGCGAAGTCTCCATCCCTGTTCATATAAGGACTAAGGAAGGGAAGGCCAGCTGACTTAGCTGCAAAATTTATAAAAGACAATGCACTTCAGTGAAACACCTCATAAATCGACCAAATAAAAACAATTAAATATGAACAATAAATTAAGGCTCTTCTTTTTGGGTCTTTGGAGAAATCTGTTGAATTTTTTTTTTCCCTAAACAATCGGATAGGTAAAAAATCACTAAAGACCAAAATGTTGGCCGAGATTAGCCCGGAAGAAATTGGAAACCAAATAAACTGCCAATTGATGAGAGTTTTGGTCAGGGGAACGCATGCAAGCACGAACAGAAAATTTTGGGAGTAGGTTTTTTTTTTTTTTTTTTTTTTTTCTAGCTTTTGTTTTGCGCTGGCCGTCTCCCTATAAGGTTTATCAATGATTTTCTTACTCTTCCTTAAAAAGAGCACTAACAGAGGAATGCTCACTGATTTGTTTTCATTCATTCAAAGTCTATAGAGTTCTTGTATACTTGCAACTTTTGGCCCTGTCCTAAACAACCTAAAATTTTTAAAAAGCCCAATTACAAACTAGATTAAACATGACCCATTACAAACGAACAAGGCCCACATACATAAACTATTTATTTTAGCCCAAAAATAAAAAAATATTACAAAAAATGCATTAATTTTAACAGAAAAAGAAAACACTTAAGTTACTAACAGAAGAACTTTTGAAAAAGTGAATAATAGCCTTATTAATCCCAATGTTAAAACATAAATAGAGAGAAAGAGAATAGAAACAATGATGGTATCGATTGTGGACAATCATCTCAAAATATATAGTACTAGTTTTAAAAAGAGAATAGTAGCCTTATTAATCCCAATGTTAAAAAATAAATAGAGAGAAAGAGAACAGAAACAATTGACGGTATCGATTGTGGACAATCATCTCGAAATATAGTAGTAGATTTATAGAGGTTGTCATATATACAAATTAGTTGTGAGCTACGAAAACCCCATAAAAAAAAAAAATCAGTACTAAAAAAAATTCTGGCAGTGATGAGAAGATCAGATGCGAAAGGGTTGAAAACTTAGTAAAATTATTGCAGTTAACGAAAATCTAAAGCATGTTTTTTTATGGCATAAGGAATTGCAAAAGAATCTTATCAAAAAAAAAAAAAGGAATTGCAAAAGAAGATATAGTTACCTTTCTATTATAGATGCTTGTATTTCTTGGAAACACAATATAGTACCATGTGCGTGCTATTAATGGACAAAGTAGTGTTACATACCAATAAAGTCAATCATGAGACGGCCGTTGGAGCAGCGACCGGTCGCGCTTCTGAAGTAAGTTTGGCCGTAGGGAAGCCTGGCGAATGGAGTCGCGGCACCCATGGGCCTCTCGCGAATCAGATTGCCGGTGTCCGAAATCGAATTGCCGAGCTGGTATATCTGATCGAAATTGCAAGTAGCGAGTGATTTGGCATTGCTCGGAAGGGGTTGGAGGAGAAGGAAAAAAGAGGCCGCAAGGCTTGCTAGAACTAGGGTGGAGACGAGGTTTTTGGTACTGGCCATTCTTCGGAAGAAGAGAAGAAACTACTTCGTAAAATTTTTGTGCTTATGGTGAGGGTGGCCAAGTAAAAATAATTGTATTGCATGTAGTAATTTGAGCCCTGCTATTCGCAAATTTATAGAGGGGGGTGTAGGGGGAGTTCTATATCTTTAAGGAATCCGACAGGGTTTGGGAATTCGGACCAAATCTGAGAAATTGTACTGAATATTTGAACGGTATAGAATTCCACACTTTGAAATAAACTCCCACTATATCCCTATCAAGTTCATATTTATCTAATATTAATCTGTGTATAGCTATTATTACAAGAATGTTTACTACCGTAAGAGAAAACATTCTTTCCGTAGGCGGAGGAAAAGGGGGGTTTTCCGTCACCTCCGTAGGCCTCTTTCGTGGTTTTTTTTTTTTTTTTTTTGTAATCCGAACAGTTCATCATATAGGGTCCGCAAAATAATGTATTCACGTGAAAAATCAGCTTGTCCGGACATCGATAGGTATGTCAAAAGTTGAGTTTAAGATGAAAGAATGGACGACCATGGACAGTTTAACTTAAAAAAACAATTGATAGATCCATGCCGTTCATTTTTCCATCTAAAACTCAACTTTTGACACACCTATCGATGTCCGGACAAGCTGATTTTTTTGCGTGGATTCATTATAAGATGCACGGTTCAGATTACCGAAAAAATGTGAGGTGGGGGCCCACACTAGGGTGGCAGAAAACCCCCCTTGTCCGCCGGCGCCGAACAGAATTCATTCTCTTTTCGTAAATCAATTATGAAGTAAAAATAGGCGACACGTAAGAGCTTCCTTGTGGGATCCACACTTGCAAGACACTAACCAAACATTAAACATAGGCACTACATTTCTCAAAAATTGGTGGTATGTATCAAAGCATTTTCCGTACGGAATATGAACCTTTTTTTTTTTTGTTAGAAGGTAGGATGTTAAGAGTTAAATTGTTAATAGTTACAACGAGGGTCAAACACCTCTTCTATGAGGACTCGAACTCAGGACCTCTCCCTTAATAGGGAGAGTAAGGAACTAATCACACTAGGTGGTGTTCCTTCATACAAACCTATTGAAACAGTAACATTTGGCTTCTTCCGTTCAATAATATGAGGGGTGGTTTACTATTTTTTTTTTTTTATCTTTATTAAATTTTTTCACATTTAATAATTTTACATTAGTATTTTGGGTTATTTAAATAATCATCCTTTGATAATAGCTTGATTAAAAATTACTGCTTTTCTCCTTTGTGCTTTTATCGTTTTCTGTCTCCCTGTAGAAGTGGTCTATATAAGTAGCAAACAGCTCAAACCATTTCTTAGGATCTTTCTTGCTTCTTTGTACTACTACATTATAATTATAATGCACATGTATGCATAGAGCATGTAAACTTATACAAGAACTCCTACCGATAAAAATCGAAAACGAAACGGTAATTGCTGCAACGAATCATTAGGAAAAATGCTAGCGAAGGGTTCGAAAACGCGTGAATGCCTGCTATGCCACATATCCAATGCATGCACCGATCTGTTGTTCTCTCTGCTTCTTCAGTGTTTCCCCATAGTTTCAACATGACACCAATCCCTACAATTTTTCTTCGCCCAATCTTACCATTTTAATCTGTGGTGGTTTTTCGGTTCCCTTTTTCGTACTTCCTTGCCCTTTAGGTTGACTGTGATGTAGACTTCTTCCGGATAAGTCTTGCTTAGCAACCTATAGATGTGGTTTCCCCTCAAGAGGAAGAAGACCATAGTGCAGCAGAGGATGAAGATAATCAATCAGGTGAAGAAGATGCTCAAAAGCAACTGGTGGTTTATGATCCTGCTGCCAATGGTACAACCACAGGCGATGAGGTCCAACCCCTTTCTTTCCCCAAAAGGTCAATCCCCTTTCACTCTTCCAAAGTGTTGCTGTCAGTTGGGGCGCTTTCACCGGCCAATGTGCTGAATCCTTTAAACGGAGATTGATACCGGCAAAGGAAAAGTATGAGGAAATTATACAGGAACGCCTTTTGGAGAAACCTTTTGTGTGTGAAACAGCTCGCGAGTGGCAGTCTGAAATATCATGTGAAAAGACGATCAACCTGACATTTGTAAAGATGGCAGCAGGCTGCGGGCAATTGATAAGCCTAACATTGCTCAGCCTCCTCGTGGGTGGCAGCGGCTTCTAAGGATCAGAGGTGAAGGAAGCTCTAGGTTTGCTGATGCGTATGTATCCAGTATCCTTATCTGCTTGTTTCGTTGTTTACATGTAGCATAGGAATTCCAAATAAGCAAGTTACCAGCAGCTGATCTTTGTTTATTTGGTTTTTGAGTTTCAATTTTTGTCTTGAAAAAAAAGATCTCTTTGTCAAGGTGATCAAAACGTCTTCAATCTATCCTTCTAAATATCGAGTGCACACACTGAAAGTTAAATTTTCAATTATGTCGATCATGGAGATCACAGGAAGAAGTTAACTGGCTTCCCCTGTCTGATGCCAAAAGAGTGGTCATGAAGATCATAAAAAACACAAGGATTGAGAGAAAAGAATAGTCGGTGTCGACGCATCTTATTTTTGTGATGTGATCAAGAAAGCTTAACCTTACTATCTTTGTGATGATCCAATACTGAAATGTGACATTTTCCGAGGATCTTGGTTTGAAACTTCAACGTAATACTTTTCCTCTTACACAAACGCGATTTTTTCATGTACTGAATGAGGTCCGATCAAACTGATTTTCGGAATGGAGATTCATCTCAACGAGTTCTACAAAGCCCACAAAATTGAAAACTCAAGGGGAGTGGACATCAGTGAAAGTGCACAGGAACTCCCTCCCCCTTTGGGGATCACCAGACATTGCCATTCGATCAAAGCTAGGAGCCTAGGACTAGCGAAAATAGTAAAAAACACAAACGAAAAGAATTGAATGGTTTTGAGCTCTTTCATGTTAGATTTGTGGACCTCAATTATTGCTTACTAAAGCTTGATCTCAGAAGTATGGCTTGTTACATATGCAAACATGGCCATCAACCAGAGAGAAGCCAATCACAATGAATAATTACCATTGTGATGAAGAGTTCCTGTCATCTCTAAAGAACATGAACCACCATATAGTTTGAGGCAAGACCAACAAAAGCAGACCCAATGTTAGAAACTAAAATGAAAAAAGAAAGAACGAGAAAAAATAATCAATGGCACGGCTCAGTACAACTAATGAGAAGAGAATCCCTTGGTATTTGATGGATCGCCATGGGGAATTCACGAATCAGAAAAAAGTTGTAACGATATGAAAAGGTTATTGAAGTTGTCAAAAAACAAAACACTAGCAGTTAATACTTAATACTCACCATCGCATGATTGGCTAAACTATTTGCATCATCTCCATAGTTTTAATGCTCCTATACCTATTTTTGGGCGCAAGATTGTTGCCTGCCCCTTGCCCAGAACAATGCTATTGTTTCCTTCCCCTTCCCTTCTTGGCTGGCTGTACTTCCATTTGCTCTTTTCCTGTAACTTCTGATATATCCGCTGAAGAAAGAAGGGTCGTAGGGATGTTACACATGAGAATTATTGAAGCATGCAAGATTTAAAAGGCAAAAAAGAAAACGAGGAAGTAAGAAACATTTCTAAAAAATTGTCTAAATAGCACCAATTAGTGACTTCAAATGGAAAGGGGTGATTCAGCTCCACATCTCGTTTATCACATTGTAGAGAACGAAGGAGCCTTTACCTCAAACTCCAAGGGAACCTTAGGACACCTAAGGTAAAATAAATCCCGTTGAGGTTTGTACAGCCCCCTGAATTAGTTCTTATCCATTTCATATTTGCATGCATAATAGACCAAAGGTGGGGGGGAAAAGAACATTGCATGGATTCTGTTCGAACTAAAAGAGTCACAAAGTTGGATATAAAACCACAACAATGACAGTGTTCGTGAAATAATCTTTCATTTTTTTCTCTTCAATCAAAACAAACAAATAAGCTCTTAATTCTATAGAGGCCTATTCTAGACAAGACACTAATGAGTTCAATACCAACTGTAATGCGAGTATTCATAGACAAGTACATGTATCGAACTTCAATTTGCATGTGGTCAAAGAACAAAGATACCTTCAGGACCACGAGACATTAATGTGAAGAATATATTGTTGAGCTTCTCCATCTTCTTAGCATCCTGTGCCTGGTCCGTCTTAAACTTGAGACACTAGTAAGAAAAGGAAAAAGAAAAGACGAATCTGATTAAAGAAGACAAGACTTCAAATGGAAAGTAAAGAATTAAAGAAAAAGCATAGCAGGAACTCGTGGGCTTTCGCAAGTATAGTAGTATATGGTATACTAGTAGGTATCCAAATTTTAGCATGTTTTTTTGTAAGTAACTGTTTGTACATAAATAGCTATGTGCAAGATAGATAAGGGTGCTCCGGGCACTCTCACTCCAGAGAATCTCCTGGACAAATCTTGGACAAAGAGCAGCGTCAACCTCCACACATAAATTCTTCACATTATAAGAA